>NC_047504.1:144650-511554 GCF_902827115.2 Pseudochaenichthys georgianus
GGGTGGGGGTCTACTAGGGCCGTGCTGATTATATAGTCTGACCGCGTGCCACTGTCACGTGCACCATTCCCTCTCACAATATTATTCTACTATTTTTTTTTACATTATCTTACTCCATTTTACATGTTTATATAGTTGACCTTTTTCTGCGTCTTACTTGCACTTTTGTGTCACGTGCACCATTCTCTCGCAGTATTTTATTCTATATCTTTGTGTATTTATTTAATTTAATTTTTCTTTTAAGTATATTGCATTGTTGGATTAGCCTGGGACTCTATGACAATAAAGCACTTATCAAATTAATAAAAATATTAACCGTTTCACGATTAGTTTTTTCCTTTATCTTTTAAGAATGGATGTTTTGAAGATCTTTTTGTTGTTCTGATAGAGTTCTAATATGCATCAGCTGTTCTCTTGTTGACTTTGTACCTGTAGCTGGACTCGGGCTGAACTTGTTGTCCTACATCAAGGTGATATCCAAAACAAGATGGTTGAACTTTGCCATGGTCCCCACTGTTGTTTTAATGGCGATGCATGGATTTTCTTTAACGTGCTGCCAAGAGACTCACATTAGCATTCTTGCCTGAAATAACACTTATTGCGTAATATCCCGATGAACGAGCTCCGGTAATAAGCCACAATTAAGCGGGGAAAAGCGTTTTTTTGCATCTACCAACCCTCCACTAGCCACAATTATTTGGCAGTAGGTACACAAAGGGTTACGGGCAGTCGTTTAATGGACACGCAGGCCTTTTGATTTGTAATTGTAATTGTAATCCTCTCCACTTGAGGAATTGGAAATGCATCGTTTGAACCCCCCCTTCTCTCTCCACACACATACACCTCTACCCTCCTCCTCCTCGACGGCTGCCCACTTCTCGTGTAGCATTAAAAGGTGTAATCTCACTGAAATGTAAATCACAGTTCTTGAAAAACAAATTACGTGCAAAGATAACAGGGCCGGCGCTCTATCAATAAAGGAATCAGAAAGCAGTTTTCTGTGTGTGTGTTGTCTGTTTCTTTAATATATATATTTTCTTTCTCGGGGTCCAAATTGCAGCAGAACCTGTTATCAGGGGTAATGGTGAACTGTCAACCAAGCCAGGTTGATTACAAGGTTATTGTAAACAATCTGCGGTGGACAGACTGAAGGGGGGGGGGACAGATGAGAGCGCAGACATCACATTCATCAAGCAGATTTAAACGAACGCTCAGGGGTTCGATGGGTGCCATCACGGCCTCTCTAACTCATGATAATTGCCCCCATTTATGCGTGATTTTTCTCTGCAGACCTTCACTTAGTTATCCCATCTCTCCATCAAGCTGCTGGGGATGATATTTGTGAAATTGACTGTCTGAAGAAAGGATGTCGAATATGGGAAAAAAAGCTCCATCTGGACAACCTGATGAGACAGAAAGGTGTAAACAGACGGCTGGTAAAACATGACATCTATTCATTTGACGTCTCATTCCCCTTCACATTTATTTTCCAGCTTATAATATACCTGTGTGAATGTCTTCAGAGATGGCAAAAGTACACACATCCTTTACTCAAGTAAAAGTAAAGAAGTATGGGCTTTGAAGTGTCCTTCAGTAAAAAGTACCCATATCTAGCAGCTGCTTTAAAGAGTACCTGACCTCCCTTTATATTAATAGAACAATAATGTCATTGTTAGCTAATGAATGTTTCCATGCTGAACAACGGCAACATGACAACGTTTCTATTGGTCCCTCTTCTTTAGAGAAGACCAGGAAGTGATGGATACACGGATCGTGTTCCAATCAATAGGCACGCAGTGACTCTAAAGAATAATGACCACGCCACCAAACACACATTCAGACTAAAGGAACCAGCTGTTTGGGAAATGAGAGACGTAGAAAGTACAGGTATTTGAGTTCAACATGTAAGAAGTAGAAAGTACAGGTATTCGGGTTCAACATGTAAGAAGTAGAAAGTACAGGTATTTGGGTTCAACATGTAAGAAGTAGAAAGTACAGGTATTAGTGTTCAACATGTAAGAAGTAGAAAGTACAGGTATTTGTGTTCAACATGTAAGAAGTAGAAAGTACAGGTATTTGTGTTCAAAATGTAAGAAGTAGAAAGTACAGGTATTTGTGTTCAACATGTAAGAAGTAGAAAGTACAGGTATTTGTGTTCAATATGTAAGAAGTAGTACAGGTATTTGTGTTCAACATGTAAGAAGTAGAAAGTACAGGTATTTGTGTTCAACATGTAAGAAGTAGAAAGTACAGGTATTTGTGTTCAACATGTAAGAAGTAGAAAGTACAGGTATTTGTGTTCAACATGTAAGAAGTAGAAAGTACAGGTATTTGGGTTCAACATGTAAGAAGTAGAAAGTACAGGTATTAGTGTTCAACATGTAAGAAGTAGAAAGTACAGGTATTTGTGTTCAACATGTAAGAAGTAGAAAGTACAGGTATTTGTGTTCAAAATGTAAGAAGTAGAAAGTACAGGTATTTGTGTTCAACATGTAAGAAGTAGAAAGTACAGGTATTTGTGTTCAATATGTAAGAAGTAGTACAGGTATTTGTGTTCAACATGTAAGAAGTAGAAAGTACAGGTATTTGTGTTCAACATGTAAGAAGTAGAAAGTACAGGTATTTGTGTTCAATATGTAAGAAGTAGAAAGTACAGGTATTTGTGTTCAAAATGTAAGAAGTAGAAAGTACAGGTATTTGTGTTCAAAATGTAAGAAGTAGAAAGTACAGGTATTTGTGTTCAACATGTAAGAAGTAGAAAGTACAGGTATTTGTGTTCAAAATGTAAGAAGTAGAAAGTACAGGTATTTGTGTTCAAAATGTAAGAAGTAGAAAGTACAGGTATTTGGGTTCAAAATGTAAGAAGTAGAAAGTACAGGTATTTGTGTTCAACATGTAACAAGTAGAAAGTACAGGTATTTGTGTTCAATATGTAAGAAGTAGTACAGGTATTTGTGTTCAACATGTAAGAAGTAGAAAGTACAGGTATTTGTGTTCAACATGTAAGAAGTAGAAAGTACAGGTATTTGTGTTCAATATGTAAGAAGTAGAAAGTACAGGTATTTGTGTTCAAATTGTAAGAAGTAGAAAGTACAGGTATTTGTGTTCAACATGTAAGAAGTAGAAAGTACAGGTATTTGTGTTCAAAATGTAAGAAGTAGAAAGTACAGGTATTTGTGTTCAACATGTAAGAAGTAGAAAGTACAGGTATTTGTGTTCAAAATGTAAGAAGTAGAAAGTACAGGTATTTGTGTTCAAAATGTAAGAAGTAGAAAGTACAGGTATTTGTGTTCAACATGTAACAAGTAGAAGGTACAGGTATTTGTGTTCAATATGTAAGAAGTAGTACAGGTATTTTTGTTCAACATGTAAGAAGTAGAAAGTACAGGTATTTGTGTTCAACATGTAAGAAGTAGAAAGTACAGATATTTGTGTTCAATATGTAAGAAGTAGAAAGTACAGGTATTTATGTTCAAAATGTAAGAAGTAGAAAGTACAGGTATTTGTGTTCAACATGTAAGAAGTAGAAAGTACAGGTATTTGTGTTCAAAATGTAAGAAGTAGAAAGTACAGGTATTTGGGTTCAAAATGTAAGAAGTAGAAAGTACAGGTATTTGTGTTCAACATGTAAGAAGTAGAAAGTACAGGTATTTGTGTTCAACATGTAAGAAGTAGAAAGTACAGGTATTTGTGTTCAACATGTAAGAAGTAGAAAGTACAGGTATTTGTGTTCAATATGTAAGAAGTAGAAAGTACAGGTATTTGTGTTCAAATTGTAAGAAGTAGAAAGTACAGGTATTTGTGTTCAACATGTAAGAAGTAGAAAGTACAGGTATTTGTGTTCAAAATGTAAGAAGTAGAAAGTACAGGTATTTGTGTTCAAAATGTAAGAAGTAGAAAGTACAGGTATTTGTGTTCAACATGTAACAAGTAGAAGGTACAGGTATTTGTGTTCAATATGTAAGAAGTAGTACAGGTATTTGTGTTCAACATGTAAGAAGTAGAAAGTACAGGTATTTGTGTTCAACATGTAAGAAGTAGAAAGTACAGATATTTGTGTTCAATATGTAAGAAGTAGAAAGTACAGGTATTTGTGTTCAAAATGTAAGAAGTAGAAAGTACAGGTATTTGTGTTCAACATGTAAGAAGTAGAAAGTACAGGTATTTGTGTTCAAAATGTAAGAAGTAGAAAGTACAGGTATTTGGGTTCAAAATGTAAGAAGTAGAAAGTACAGGTATTTGTGTTCAACATGTAAGAAGTAGAAAGTACAGGTATTTGTGTTCAATATGTAAGAAGTAGTACAGGTATTTGTGTTCAACATGTAAGAAGTAGAAAGTACAGATATTTGTGTTCAATATGTAAGAAGTAGAAAGTACAGGTATTTGTGTTCAAAATGTAAGAAGTAGAAAGTACAGGTATTTGTGTTCAACATGTAAGAAGTAGAAAGTACAGGTATTTGTGTTCAACATGTAAGAAGTAGAAAGTACAGGTATTTGTGTTCAAAATGTAAGAAGTAGAAAGTACAGGTATTTGTGTTCAACATGTAAGAAGTAGAAAGTACAGGTATTTGTGTTCAAAATGTAAGAAGTAGAAAGTACAGGTATTTGTGTACAACATGTAAGAAGTAGAAAGTACAGGTATGTGTGTACAACATGTAAGAAGTAGAAAGTACAGGTATTTGTGTTCAATATGTAAGAAGTAGTACAGGTATTTGTGTTCAACATGTAAGAAGTAGAAAGTACAGGTATCCCTCCATCCATCTTCTCCCGCTTATCCGTGGTCGGGTCGCGGGGGTAGCAGTTCCAGCAGAGAGCCCCAAACTTTCTTTTCCCTGGCGACATCAACCAGCTCTGACTGGGGGGTCCCAAGGCGCTCCCAGGCCAGCGAAGAGATATAATCCCTCCACCTGGTCCTAGGTCTACCCCTTGGTCTCTTCCCAGCTGGACGTGCCTGGAACACCTCCCTAGGGAGGCGCCCAGGTGGCATCCTAACTAGGTGCCCGAACCACCTCAACTGGCTCCTTTCGACGCGAAGGAGGAGCAGCTCAACTCCGAGTCCCTCCCTGATGACCGAACTTCTCACCTTATCCCTAAGGGAGACACCAGCCACCCTGCGGAGAAAACCCATCTCGGCCGATTGTATCCGCGATCTCGTTCTTTCGGTCATGACCCATCCTTCATGACCATAGGTGAGGGGAGGAACGAAAATGGCCCGGTAGACAGAGAGCTTTGCCTTCTGGCTCAGCTCCCTTTTCATCACAACGGTGCGGTAAAGCGACTGCAGTACCGCTCCCGCTGCTCCGATTCTCCGGCCCATCTCACGCTCCATTGTTCCCTCACTCGAGAACAAGACCCCGAGATACTTGAACTCCTTCACTTGGGGTAAGGACTCATTCCCTACTTGGAGTGGACAGTCCATCGGTTTCCTGCTGAGAACCATGGCCTCGGATTTGGAGGTGCTGATCCTCATCCCAGCCGCTTCACACTCGGTTGCGAACTGATCCAGTGAGTGCTGAAGGTCGCAGACCGATGAAGCCATTAGAACCACATCATCTGCAAAAAGCAGTGGTGCAATCCTTAGTCCACCGAACTGCAGACCCCCTCCCCAACGACTACGCCTCGAAATCCGATCCATGTATATTACAAACAGGATTGGTGACAAAACGCAGCCCTGGCGGAGGCCAACCCTCACCGGAAATGTGTCCGACTTACTGCCGAGGACCCGGACACAGCTCTCGCTTTGGGAGTACAGAGATTGGATGGCCCTGAGTAGAGACCCCCTCACCCCATACTCCCGCAGCACCTCCCACAGTAACTCCCTGGGAACTCGGTCATACGCCTTCTCCAAGTCTACAAAACACATGTAGACCGGATAAGCGTACTCCCAGGCCCCCTCCAGGATCCTTGCGAGAGTAAAAAGCTGATCCGTCGTTCCACGACCAGGACGGAATCCGCATTGTTCCTCCTCAATCTGAGGTTCGACAATCGGCCTGACCCTCCTTTCGAGTACCTTAGAGTAAACTTTCCCGGGGAGGCTGAGTAGTGTGATGCCTCTGTAATTGGCACACACCCTCTGATCCCCCTTTTTAAAAAGGGGAACCACCACCCCGGTCTGCCACTCCTTCGGTACTGTTTCCGACTTCCACGCAACATTGATGAGACGTGTCAACCATGACAGTCCCTCAACACCCAGAGCCTTCAGCATTTCCGGGCGGATCTCATCCACCCCCGGGGCTTTGCCACTGTGGAGTTGTTTGACGACCTCAGTGACCTCCCCCCGGGAGATTGGTGTTGATCCCCCGTCATACTCCAGCTCTGCCTCTAACATAGAGGGCGGAGTTGTCGGGTTCAGGAGTTCCTCAAAGTGTTCCTTCCAACGGCCTAACACTCCATCAGTTGAGGTCAACAACGTCCCATCCTTACTGTACACAGCTTGGATGGTTCCCTGCTTCCCCCTCCTGAGGTGTCGGACAGTTTTCCAGAACAACTTTGGTGCCGCCCGAAAGTCCTTCTCCATGTCTTCTCCGAACTTCTCCCACACCCGCTGCTTTGCCTCGGCCACGGATGAGGCTGCTGCCCTTCGGGCCTGTCGGTACCTTGCAACTGCCTCGGGAGTCCCCCAGGATAACAAATCCCTGAAGGCCTCCTTCTTCAGTCGGACGGCTTCCCTGACCACCGGTGTCCACCAGGAGGTTCGAGGGTTACCGCCCCTTGAGGCACCTAGGACCTTGAGACCACAGCTCCCCGCCGCGGCTTCGGCAATAGAGGCTTTGAACACCGACCACTCTGGTTCAATGTCTCCAACCTCCACAGGTACAGGTATGTGTGTTAAAAATGTAAGAAGTAGAAAGTACAGGTATTTGTGTTCAACATGTAAGAAGTAGAAAGTACAGGTATTTGTGTTCAACATGTGAGAAGTAGAAAGTACAGGTATTTGTGTTCAACATGTAAGAAGTAGAAAGTACAGGTATTTGTGTTCAACATGTACGAAGTAAAAAGTCGTCGTGGAGTAAAGTACTGATACCAGAAAAATGTACTTAAGTACAGTAACGAAGTATTTGTACTCCACTACTTCCCACCTCTTCAAATGTTCTTCAAATGTTCCCACTCCCCACTAAAATGTTGTGGTACAAAGAGAGGGTATCTGAAGCCATCCTCAGATCAACAGAGCCATTATTGAGCTCAATCAGCTCCTTGTTAGCGCCAAAGCTATTCAATTAAAGGGAGCTGGGGAAACAAATTTGCTACAAATGGAGCGCGTTGGTGTCCTGTGAAGTTAGGAGGGAGAGAAAAGGTTGGGTGGGTGGGGAGCGAGGATTCATTTCGTTGAGGTTGCCCCCTGTCCCGAGTCCTGATAGTAGAGATACACAGGCTTTTTTTTGGGCCTTCTCCATTAAAGGGTTGACAATCGTCCCCGTTGTTCCGGCTCTGGAAAGTGATGAGGCTGCAAATGGAATCCCGTGGAGGGAAACAAAAGATGAGGAGATCGTTTAGTGCAACCGGACTCTTTGGTAGGTTCCCCTCTTAGACACGTTAATTGATATAATTTGTTAGCTATACCTGCCCCGATCAAACTGCGATCATCGGAAGGGAGAGGCGGGACTGTTAGGACACACAACATGATGATATAAGACATACCAAAAGAGAATATGTTCCAATGTAAAAACAGATACAGTAGAAGTGAGACAAAGTGAGGAGAAAGAGAGGGGGTGGGGGGAGAGGGCAGCTCTAGTCTTACAGGCTTCATTTCACCGCAGCTCTGAAACCAGAAACTCCCAAATATCCTAATTACACCTGCACTTCTTGTCCTTTTGTAATGGGGATTCTGCTTTTTCCCCCTCCCTTCCCTTCCCCGAATCTCCACGAAACACAAAGTGGACAATTGTCCGGCGTGGAGCTGAGACGCCCTGCTCAAACATCCATGTCTGTTTTATTGGAGGCAGTCAGATCGAATGAGCCTTTAATGGCCCTAATTGGAAACTGTATTCGTCAGGCAGTAATGTAAGTAATGAGGATTTAATTCACATTTTATTACATTTTGAGAGGAATCTCATGCCGCCTTTCGTGTGATCCTAATGCTCCTTTGTCCTATTATTAGTCAAAAACAGATTTTTTTTTCTGTTGGCGACAAGAATCCAGAAGTGTATAAGCGAATAGAACTGCAAAATAGTTTGTAATATTGCTGATTTTTATGTCAAAATGTGACTTTGTCCCAGATTTGGCCTCATCTGTATTGCGTTCACCTTCCCAATCGTTTGCATTGCTATTTGTGTTCAGTCCAGCCTTTTTATTACCCATTGAAAGTGATGTAGTGACACGGAACATTCTCCGAGGACTTTACGCTCAATGTTTTCGTGTTCTGATTCGTTACCTTCTGGTTGAGCGATGATGTGTGTCTCTTCTTGCCCTCAGCGAGACACAAAGTGCAAGTTTTGTTTGTTCAAGGTCTCCCCGAAAAAGTGAGCGTGCGATCTCTGGCTGTGCTCTTTTGTTCTCGGCTTGTCTTTTTTGCAACTTCGCCCCCCCCCTCCCTCCTGTTTTTCTGAGCTGGCATGGCAGGGTGAGAGCTCTCCAAGCTGCCCGCAGCTTCCCATGCATCCTGTGATGGGCGCCATTCAACCCAATTAGTGAAATCCACTCTGATGCAGAAAAGGAAGAAAGAAATCAAATGTTTTATTTCGCCTCCCTGTCCGTCAGCTGCCAATTTCACTGGAAGTAAGAGAGTGGCACCAATTAATGACCGTTGGGCCGGAGGCGGCACCAGCACTGGCCCAAAAACAGCATGTTTCAAGCGTCGGGTGGCATCATGCGAGGCCTGCTTCTCTACCGACGCTAAAGCAAATGAAATGAGACTAATAGGGAGCTCGTTTTCCAGAACGCTGATTAAAAGGCCTGGGAGATCCTGAGGCATCGCCTACTTCCAGGTCTTCACATTGCTCCTGTAATGTCATTTTGGACATCAGCGCGTCTGTCTCCCTGAGGTCATCCCTTCTTCATTTTTTGTTTGTTCTGCAGCAACAACAAAAAACCGGGGCTAGAGAAATCTACACTTTCCTTTGGGGTGTTAATTAAGGGGGAGCATCTGAAATTAATCAGCAAATTCACTAGGGCGAAGGGCGATGTGTCTGAAGGCCTGGAAACGAAGTCCGTGAAGCGCCTGCGGAGAAAAGGCGCCCTCGGCTATGGCCACGCAGAAAAACAAGTGCGACAGACGGCGGTCTGACACAAAAATGCATGGAAGTATAACATTTTACACTCATTTTGCCTGTCAGCTTGTCACAATGAATTAAAAAAGGTTGATTCGCTTATCATGGCTAAGGGAGATCACACACGCCCGGTCATCTGAACACCATCATATGGTCACTGTCTGCTGGTGGAGGCCTATGCTAACATGCTACAATGCTAACGAAGTGGGTTCCTTATCCCACTGTTATCAACGATTCTCAACTAAGAGTGAGCAGACCATTTCTAAAATGATGCAGCAGCTCAAACGGCTCCTTTGTTTTTGGTTTCTCCCTTCAGGAAAGACTTCACTTCCTTTCTCCTTTCATTCACCTTATCCCCACTTTCATTACACTACTTAGATAACTCTCCCATTTTTGTCTTTCAATTTATCTTTGGAGTTTTTTTTTTGTTTGCCACATTCTCTAATTAGCACAGTGCCTGCAGGCTATTTGTGACCTTTCCATATGTAAATAGATGGATGCTTCCCTCCCTCTCCCCGCTTTTCTCTCTCTCTCTCTCTCTCTCTCCCCTCCCTCGTCTCTGACTTGCAGTGACAGGATGAGTGCAGTCAGAGTGAGCCAGTGCTCATGTGTGGATGGATGACACCACTCAAGGCATGTTTGGCAGTGGCTCGGGCGATATCAGGGAGCGAGGTGTTTCGGGAGCGTGGTGATTGACAGCTGCCAGGTGTGACACTGCCAGGCTGACACTGTGTGTAGCAACTGTCTCCTGTCACTTCCTCTCTCCTCACCGAGGCGCCGCGTCACTCCAACGTCCTCCAAGCCGAGAGGGTGCTTCATGCAGCTGGAGTGCCGAGTGCTTCCAAAAGGCCTCAAAAGCCATAGTTTCTTGATCTAAGGACAGGGGTTTGTTTATTAATAATAATAATAATAATCATATTTGTGTAGCACCTTTCATACAACAAGTGCAGTCCAAAGTGCTTCACATAGACATTTAACAGAACATTGATATCACACAGAATACAGATACCACTGAAAGACATATAAAAAATACATTTAGATTAAAGGTACGACGGCTAAAATGCATCGCAATGCATTGAGAAATGCAGATGCCATATTTGTATCAAGTTGATATTGACTAACGATAGGGAGAAGCCACAGTTTGCCATTTGTTTCAAGTTTGTTTTGTAGGGAACCAAACCTGAGTGTTTTCTTACTTCTATAAAGTCAGCATGGATTCTAAAATCTGCTACGTGTTGAGACTCTTATTTGTCAGACATCTATTTTTGAGTCAAATAAGCACATTTTCATCATTGGCTAAAAAAAAGAAATCTGTTGTTCTATCATAATTGCATGAGCGGAATAAAACTATAATAAAAAGATTCCAAAATCTGACAACATTTAGACACTGAAAGAATATTTTACGACCCCTTATACATCCAACCCACCTCATTGAGCTAGAACCAGCAGCAACATGCAACTCCTTTACGAAGGTAGGCCACACATGTTCAAAGATCTTCCCATGACGTGTCAACACGTAAGACAAGTGCACTTTGGAAGAACATGTTAAGACCACCAATAGCATAAGTTTAATGTCTTAAGCAGAAGCGCTATTGTGTCACATCATTTATATGCAGTGCATTGATTTCTCCATGTTCCTGTCCTTTCTTTTTCTTACAGCTGATGTCTTAAGCCTGCATGCAGTGCAGCTGGGAGGGAATTGGGTTACAAGGATACACACTTGAACAGCCGTTTTGAGTCCAAAAGGCTTCAATATAGTTTCTTGATCTAATGACTGGAGTTTGTTTCTTTATTTGATCAAGTTGATACTGACTAAAGATAGGGAGATTTAGTGTTTTCTTACTTCAGCGTAGATTGTGTCTCGGATGGTTGGAGTTAAACTGTGGAATTCTTTACCAAAGGATTTAAAGGGCTGCATGAACATCTTTCTGTTTAGGGAAATGTATAAAGAAAGAACAATTAGACAGTATGATGATGATGATGATGATGATGATGATGATGATGATGATGATGATGATGATGATGATGATGATGGTTGTGTGGACGTTGGATTGTGTTTTTGGTTTCCTGTTACAGTAAGTATTGGTTGTAAGCAGCTGTGATTGACAGACCATCGATGTTTGAGTAAGGGGCAGGTCAAATAAGCACATTTTCATCATTGGTTACAAAATAAAAATCAGTTTTATCATAATTGCCATGAGTGGAATACAACTATAATAAAAATATTCAAAAACCTGCAACGTGTGATAACATTTAGACACTGAAAGAATATTTTAAGGCTCCTTATACATCCACTCAACCTCAAGGATCTAGAACCAGCCACTAATGGCACACTTCCACTGCAGCAGGGTAGCCCCGTTTAAGCGTCCCTAAGCGTCCTCGCTCAGGCCTCGGGCTGCCTCGCTGGCCGTCCGAGGCCGTGGCGCATTTCCATCACAGTTAAGGACCTGGGTAGCAGCGCAGTGTAGGCGGGGCGAACGGCTTCACATTTGGAGTTGTTCCGTCGAGCTCCCGCTGGATTTTATCATCCCCAATGAGATGTAGGAACGTCGTCACCTCCTCGGTCGACCACGGTGTGCTTTTCTTCGACGTTGCCATTTTTGTAGCTCCTCCGTTTACAAAAATGCTGCAAGCTTGCTTCTAGATATATATACGACACTAGGGATGATCTCGCGCGCGATCTTGTGACGATTCTCTCTGACCAATCAGCAGTCGAGAGTGTTGACGTCACTAGTTCAGCCCTGGCCTGATAGAACCACCATTTTATGGGGCCGGAAAAAGAGGGGAAAAGTACCCGCTAGTCGGCGCTACGCTATATGGAAAGGCCACCAAAAACTGGCCTGGCCGCTCGAGGACGATTAAGGACGCTTAAACGGGGCTACCCGCTGCAGTGGAAATGCGCCATAAATGTGCAGCAAAAATTCAAAACATGTTACGAAGGTCACAGATATTCAAAATGTTCCTCTTTGTGGCCAACATATGATTTGGTGTGTCAAGACGTAATAAAAGTGCACTTTGAAGTCTAACAATAACATAAGCAGAAGTGCTATTGTTTCACATCATTTATATGCAGTGCATTGATTTCTTTTCTTACAGCTGATGTCTTAATCGTGCATCCAGTGCAGCTGGGAGGGAATTAGGTTACATGGAAAACATTTCAAAAGCCGTTTTGAGTAGCCAACAATGGCAAAGGCCCCGCTGAGTTTTGGGTGATCAGTAACAGTTCCTTCCTCACGTCTGAAGTGGAGTTCATGAGAGTTCATGCAATGCAGCCTATAAACTGGTGGCAGGACCCCTGCGTGTTGGAACAATAGGCTCTCTGGCCCCCGCTCCACCAAGACAACTTTGGGGGAAACTAAATAAAAAAGAATCCATTTGAAGTTTGTGAGAGAACTTTTTCTCTGCGCCAAAAATGCAATATGCTGGCGCTATGAATCCCAATATGGATTGTTATTCCTCAGAGACGAGTGTTTTCACTCACATTAGCATACATCACGGGCTAGGATGCCAAACGGATCACTTTAAAACTCAAATGCATATATGAAAGTGAACCCAGTTGTTATGGCATATTAATTGATGATAATCTTTTGTGCCAGTTCACCACATAGGAAGCGGCTGACCTCTGACCTGTGCCGGTGTTAAATATAGATAATCTGATCTATGAGAACACACAACTTGGGAGAGTTGTCATCCTCACAGCAAGTAAATAAAGCTGTGGCATAACTGTTTTACCCATTTAACGCGTGAATAATGTCTACAAATGGCAGGTCTGTTGCTTTCATTTCCCGGAGAGAAGTGTATTTACGGACTGCTGGTGGTCCCTGGAGGCCCCCTGTCCCCCCTGCCCCCCATAGCAGGATTTAATACCTCTAAAGTGCATAATTGCTGATCAGAGAGTCTGTTTTGTGTGTAAAGGACTTATTTTCAACAAGGAGAGGGGGGGAAGGAATGCTACACCTCTGGTATCATGTGCCATATTTGTTCACAGTGGTAGGAACACAACGGCAGAGTGGCTGTCTCAATAGGGGCCCAGTATCTCTTTACGGGGGTCTTTTTGTGCTGGGGGGCTTGTGTATTGCTGGCTGACCATCGGGTGCAACAGAAAAGCCACTTAATAAGAAAAAAAGGCTCACAGTGTGATTTTGATCTGGCATGGTGACCTCTAGAGAGGCACACCCACGGGCTCTCTGTGTCCCCTCGGTGTCCATGTCCCCCCCCCCCCAAACCCACAAAAGGACGGCGGGGGGACGTGACATCAACATTCCCTTTAACTGAGCACCTGCTTCAGCCAACAAACCCCCTCCCCTCCAAGGGACCGGGGCCACGGAGCATTCCAGCCCGACACTGATGCGAGGTGACCGGATTGGCCGCTTCACACGGCCCCTGCAGTGGAGCGGGGGTCCGCAGCCAGAGCGGACAGCTGCAGGAGACAGAGAGGAAGAGGAGGATGAAGGGCACTAAACAGCCAGAAGTAGAGATAAAGTTGACAGGTTCATCGGAGCAGCTGAATGTCACCAACAGAAGCCAAAGTGAACACAACACAACTTCAAGTGACACACCATGAAGGTCGGGTTCCCTTTGCCAGCTCTTTCTCAGAACATGGAATGAGGAATACAAACCTTGACAAGTTGGAGTTATTGCGTAAAAGTGATGCGTTTATTTTGAGGCTCCTGTGAGACTGCATCTTAAGAGTAATTGTTGTGCTATGTGCAGCAACGATCAGGAGCCTTTAACTGACTGTATTCTAGACGTGGAATGCACGTGTCCTGTTCATGAGGTGATGTTTTGTTCCTTTCCGTTAATTGTCTCCTGGGAACTAAGTATTTCTTTGTGTTTCTCTTATTTTCCTACGATACTCTTATGATTGGATGTGAATAAGAAAATGTGAAGGACAGATAATCTATTTGTATTTATTATTTTATTTTGAGAAAGGGGCAGATACGACTATTTTCTTGTCCCTGCTCCTTTTCGGCCAAGTTCACATGTATTTATATGTATTTTGATATCCTTTCCGGTGTGTTTATAGAGACACGTGTTGTAAACAATTCTACATGAAGTTGTGCATCCCATGAACGGAACAAATACAAATGAAATAAGAAATCCAAACCTTAAAGTTGTGGTTAGTGCATACAAGTGATGCGTTTCATAATTGAGGCATCTTGAAGAGTAATTGCTTTGCTATTTGCAGCCCCCCCCCATAAGGGGCCGGATATGCAGGAGCCCCTAACTGACTTTATTATAGACGTTGTATTTTAAAGGTTTACCATGTCTTGTTTACATGGCCTGCAGATATTATGTATGTATATATTGTTGGAAGTGGATGCTAACTTGTAAGCCTAAGACATCCTTAACACACTTGTGTATCTAATATATCATGTTCCATTTACTTGTATATAGACTCTATTTGCACTATTTCTATTTTAATTGTATTTACTTGCACATGTCAACCATGTATCTGTTTTATTTGTCTGATGTCCTATACTGTACACATTCATGTTGCTCTGTTGGAGGAGCCACATGACAATAAAGCCTTGCATCTTGAATGAAGTGGAAGCACGTCTGTTTGATGCCTGTTTGTTTTTTTAATGTAGCAAACAAGCTTTAAGCTCTTCTTCCGTTTCCTAGCCGATAATAATGATTATTTAGCTTTTGAATATTTAAAGCTAATGTATGTTTTTCTGCTTGACTTTTGAGTAAAGTGAAGTTTAAAGCTAAAACCTTGGCATCAAGCTTCAAACTTGAACTCTTTAGTACAAAAGCTATCCTGTAGAATAAATGTATGAATAAACATTTAAAGTTCACTTTTTTAATTTCAACAAAACTTGTATCTGCTTCAGTGGATTTCAAACACTTCCTGTACATGTGTTGCCCACTCCAGAGTAACAATACTGTGTAGTAAGTAAGTCACTTGGAGTCTCAAAGAGCTGTTGGCTGGAGAGCAGAGCACCTCGAGAAGCTTCACTATTTCAATCACTTCAATGATTATACAAATACTCTGTTGATTTTGTTCACTCACGTTTTACACGGAATAAAACAACTAGCTTTTCTCTGATTCTTACCAATTAGTTGTGATATTTGCATAATTAATGGTGTTACAGAATAATGGTGTTACAGGAGAATCTGTGTCTTAATTAAATAGCACTGCTCTCAGGATTTATTTTCTGTCACCCCCACAATGCGAAGATAGGTAGCTTGCTCTCTCAGGGAAGTGTTAATTAATGAGACACACCTTGTTCAGCTTGACACACACACACACGCACACACGCGCGCGCACACACACACACGTGTGTGCGCACACACACACACACACACACACACACACACACACACACCCTTATTAGCCGTCGTCCTTATGTGGGACCACTGTTGCTCCACCTTTTTTTTATTTGAAGGAGAAACAGAGAATGAAAGAGAGAGGCCTGAAATAATTTAATTTGGAGCGGCTCCCAACTCAGCAGGTGAGAAGAAAAGGGGAGGGGGCAGAAGAGTGTGTAATACAAGGGGTCTCACTTCACTTGCCCCAGCTGCAGAAGACCCTCGGATTGTTGGTTTGGGTTCACGATGACATTTATGAAAAGCTAACCCCCCCATCTCACACGCACACACACACACACACACACACACACACACACACACACACACACACACATTCCTCCCCCCGAACCCCAACTCCTAATTATCTCTGAATAGCAATTGTATTGAGCCCTAATTTGTAGTAATGAATTGTGATAGGTGGCGAAGAAGAAGAAAAATGTCACCCCCCCCTTCGCGGAACACACACCTCCCTTTGTTAATTGTCGGGGGGGCTCACTCTGACCACGGAGCTGTTAAAGGTAATCAGTGTTTTCACTGTTAGACCCTCGCTGACCATGATAAGATGTTCGTAGGATGTGCACTTCAGATCGAGTTCCATACGGACCAATCAGAGGCCGGGAAAAAGGGAGGGTTCATGCAAAAAAACTTGATTATCAGAATCTGAATTTCTTTATTCATCCCAAAAGTGAACAATATTACAGCCAAAGGGAAGAGAGAGATATCAAATTAGATAAAGGGCATTTAAAATGTAAAGTTATTCTAATTACAAAGTACACATTTAGGTAGAAAGTATGTATAAAATAAGTGTGACATGTAGAATGCAGTGTGGTCGAAGGTAAAAGTATATATTGCATAGGCTCCTCCAACAGTTCAATATATATATATATATATATGTAATATATATGTAATATATATATATTACACATATATATATATATATAATATATATATATATATATGTAATATATATATATATATATGTTATATATATATATATGTTTCTATATTATCTCGTATATAATAATCTATATCTATTCATATTAATATTCTCATCTTTCCCTATTATCTCTATGTCTCTCTCTCTTCTCTCTCTCTCTCTCTGTTCTCTCTCTGTCCTCTCTCTGCCTGTCTTCTCTCTTTCTCCTCTCTTGTCATCTCTCTCTTCTCTGTATAAACATATATACATATATATTGAACTGTTGGAGGAGCCTGTGCAATATATATATATACACATATATATGTATATATATACACATTACCTATACATACATATATATATGTATATATATATATATACATATACGTATACATATATATATAGGACATAGAACAACTGTTTTGAGATGTAAATACAAAGGCAATAGAATAGAAATAGTGCGAGGAGAGTCTATATACACAAGTACATGGAATGATATATTAGATATGTATATATTAGAAACTGAGGATGGCAGCCAGTTCTAGTGATGATTTGAACTATATAAATAGTGATGCGTGGTTTCCTCACAGCCCTCTGGACTCTCTCTCTTCCGGCAGAGTCGGGCGATTGAAAAGCAGCGATTGAAGACGTTGGAGGGGACGATCCTGCCGACAGGGACCCCAACGCAACAGGGCGCTCAGTCGTCAACGGAAACAAGGGTTCCCATCAGACAGGCCGGGGTCACGGGGTCAAACCGGCCGGCCCCCGAGCCCCTCTGCTTGTCTTTTCACTAACGCTCTCTGGGGGAGAAGGGCCTATTTGTGGAGGCATGTTTCTGTGGATTGAAGACATTAAAAGGTGCCATATGTTTATTGTGTATTTAATACTTTGTTGTTGGGCAGATGTTTTTATTGGCTCACCTCACTTTTTAAGTTCTTTGAAATGTGCAGTGTTGGAAGTGATGGTGAGTTCAAAGGCGATGGGACAGTTGGACTCCAACATTTGGAAGAAGTTGGCTGAACAAAAGCATTGGATTTGCAAACTGCACAAATATTCTTTTTGGTAAAAGCCAAAGCAAATAGAGAGAGAACATAATACCCAAGCTAGTAGTTTCTTTATACATACAAACATGTGTAAATATATTTATATGAATGCATATTTTCTGCTAGTTTAATATATTATAAAAAAGCCTAAATGATCTAAAACATTGAGTATTATTGTGGTTCATTCTTTCTACTGTAGATATGTATACTTGCTGCTGCTTAATGTTTGGTTTGTATTTTATTATGTTTATACTTTCTTCCACCTTTAAAGATTGGAAGATTTTAATGCCGGTTCATAAAATACATCAATAAAGTATCTATCTAGTAATATTTGCTTTGACTACGGTGGATTGTTTTTATATATCATTTTGATATTTGTTGAAGTCTACTGAATTCTCCCACATGCAGCGACGAGAAGACACCTCTTTAGATAAACCACATTTATTTGCAAAACCATGTCTAAGAACATTATCCCGAGCCACAAAAAGAAAAGAAGAAAAACAGAGGGTAAAATGCCGGATAATTGAAACACTAGCTTGGTTTCTTTTCCTTTCTGTCCCACTTCCTGTTGGTGATGGGAGGATCTGCAGCTACATCCTCTCACAGCGACACGGTGGACTTACATTACAATGTGTAGATTTAAAGATTGGGAAACTAAAGTCGGCAGGCTTTCCAGTTGGATAACGGCTCCCTCTCTCGCCCCTAACCCCCCCCCCCCTGTCTGTCACACTGTGCTCCAATACCAGATGGTAGGCGTTCAACACGGAGAGCACTAAGCTAAAATACCTGATTACAATTCAAATATCATGGCCAGGCTCAAGGATAATACCTCTGTAACAATATCATTTATTTCTCTCCCTGTTCCCTCCATCCTTGTTTTACTGGAAGAGGACACTGCAAAGCCCCTTCTCCAACAGCCCAGAGAGACGAGAACCTGTTCCCGAGGGGATTACTCATTTATGTTGCTGTATTTCAAAGTATAAAGTGGCAATACTAATAGAACATTATATTTGTTTTACTCATTGTTTTAAGTAGACACATAATTGAGGCGGAAATATTGATAGGATGTAAATTGTGCCCTGGTTGACATTTTGGAGCCATGCCTATAATGAATGAAAATGTTATGCCAAATTCATATTTATGCTGTTTATTCATATTGACCCATATATTCAGCAGCGTCATCCATATACATTGTTCTTGTTCTTGCATGAAGTATGTAGCGACACATTAGTGGAGACGTATTCAATAAACCTAAGGGCAGTTCTGCTTTATGTCAAAATAATATACAGCTGTATTATAATTATAATAATTATATGTGTATTATCATTTTGTATAATCTGACTTACAATGAGACAAACCGGGTGGAAACTATGCTTTTGTTTTTTGAGGATTAGCTTTTGTTTCAATTTCAAAGATCATTACATTGAAAATAAATATAATTATTTTAACCCACTTTGATGGATTTTTCCTTATTATCGTTGTTGTATACACATTGTGTGTTTTGTGTACTATATTTGTCTCATTATAAGGACTGTTTCTATCTATCTTCTTTCCTCATGAGAAATCATTTAGCATTCTGTTGGCTTGTTATTAACAGAACACATGTTGTTAGTTGAATAAAAGACATCGGACGTATCTAGTGACACGCACCAAACCCAACATGATGAGCGATCCAACACAAAGTATCATTTACAGTCACTTGTATGATTCTAATATTTTACAAAGCAGTATATGTGGCTATTGAATTAAAACGCCTGTCATACATTATGTCATTTTTTTTATTAGCACTACCTGTTGTTTACATTTGACTACAACACATTGACTGCAATGTTTATAAATAAACAAAAACAATGTTAAGGATGGTGAAGAAGATGCAAATTGATATTCGTTTTTGATGTCAAAAGACACAATATCGCCAGTTT
This sequence comes from Pseudochaenichthys georgianus, assembly GCF_902827115.2. Lineage (NCBI taxonomy): Eukaryota > Metazoa > Chordata > Actinopteri > Perciformes > Channichthyidae > Pseudochaenichthys > Pseudochaenichthys georgianus. The sequence goes on from NC_047504.1 coordinate 164,053, forward strand.
TCCGAGAGATGAGAAAGCAGAATTCCCTTCAAAGAGGCGGTGGCAGAAAAGAAAGCAAGTGTTATATCTATACAGGTTTCTTTTCACAACATTTGTGCTTTCCAAGATGCACCATAACTGGATAGAAGTATCACAAGGTGAGACAGAACAATACCTGCACAGATGGAATGAATCAGCTCTGCAGAAACATGCATAGCTCTGAGCGTGACCTCTCCGCAGACCTCCTGCCCAAACTCAGATCCCACTCGCTGTGACCCTCGACCTTTTTGCTTGCAGGAACCACACTCTGCTCTCATATGCATACGGTTATTAAAAACAAGTGCACTGCAAAACCTCGTATCTCCAAAAACGCTTTCAGCTTGACCTCTTTAAGTCTATCCAGCTGGTTTGGGAACTGTTTAGTGAATATAGGGGCTGTAGGAATTCCCCATCACCCGCAGGAGCATGTAAGCCAAACACATGAAGCCCCTCTTTGTGGAATGGTGAGGTTTGTGTACTGACAGGAAGGCAGCGAGGGCGCTCTCCCTCCATGAGTGTTTCTCTGGTGTGGGCAGAGGTGCATCGAGCCGCCCACACCACTGGCACTCTTGCCCGTGTAGCGCCCATAATAGTCTCCCCACATCTCCTTCATTAGTCATTCCGCTCCTTATTTGTGTTTGGTTTCCCCTCTGGCTCCTAATTAATGCTTAATCGAAACTGCTGAACTGAGCTGGTAGACAATTCATGAATATTAAAATCGACCCCGACTTTTTTTTCTGGCTTTCTCCTGTTTCTCTCTTTTTTGGTTGGCGTGTCTACAGTAGTAGCCAGGCACCATGTATGTGTCTTGCTGTCAGAGATGTATGATGGAGGACAGTGCCGTATTTTGCCAATTGAAAAGACTTTTCTGAGTCACCTTGATGTGCTTTTCCCCAATCCGGGGGCACCTGAACGTAGCTTCACTCGATGCTGGCATGGGAGTGAAGCAGACAGAGGAAGCAATGGCCATAAACGTAACTAGATAAAGTCCATAAGGAAGTCAACTCGAGGCCTTTTGGATATTCCCCTTCTTTCAGACAGGAAACTCTTTAAAGAACTTTGGTTTCAAAGTGCATCCTGTAGAATAGGTTTGTATCGAGCCATGCTGACGGGGCTGTTTGAAGACTGGGAGCTGTGCGACATCCCATAACTCAATATTTGTTTTCATACGTTTTAAAGTGCCAGCTCAGCATTCATTTTGTTATACTCCTCTTACATTTCCACACATATTGTTTTGGGCATTGATCACGTTTTGAAGAACGTTTTAGGATTAAAGAAACGTCCACACTTCTTCAGAGAATGAAATAAGGTTTTCTTTTAAAGTAACAATGCAGTTTATTTAGGAAACGTAGACTATTCATGATTATTGTGTATAAACTCTGTTGTGCCAGGACTTCTGACTCTAAGGTAACACATTAGATATGTTACCCATCCAGCTTTGAGGAGATCACTGCATGCGTGTGTGCAACATGATTATGAAAGTCTTCAAGGAGAACTTATGAGCAGAAAATCATTTAAAAATATACACTGCTGTTTATCATAAAACTGTAATTAACGACGGCAAAACTTTGTTCTTTCACAACGTTGCACGAGCAGCACTGATATGTAATCACATGTGATTGTTAAAATGCTGCGCGCAACAACACAATCATGTTGCTCTGTGTGAATAAACATGTCTGTATCTGTTCTGACTAACTGACGGTGGCATGGCAGCCGAGGCAAATTGAAATCTTGTGACAATTTCTCTGAAGTTACTCAAATACAATTTGACTCCTGACAAGGGGGATGCCATTTATAAAACAGACCATGCCACCAGTGAAGCCCGGCATTTGCATAATGAGCATACTTGCATTTCCGCCAGCAATGTTTTTGACAGCCTCGAACTAAAAGCTGTGTTGGAGAGGAGTGAGACATGTCGATACAAATAATCCAGAAGAGGCAGAAAGAGGGGCAACAAATGTATTTTGGCAAACGCACCAACAATGTGCTCAAGCTGCAGTAACGCTAGGTGACCCTGGCAGAGGGGGCACAGAGGGCCTTCTGCCCTGAGCTACAGCCCTGACTTTGAACGCACCGCAGAGGAGTTGGACCGCAGGAGGAACTACTCCAGAGTTCTCTGATAGGTCGATACACATGGCACATCTGACGCTAATGCCATGTAGCTCGTTTGCTCTAATTGTTGATTCAATTCGCTAATGACTAATTTGATTTAAGTGGCAGGCACCTCTCCATGTGTGCAGGACATGGAGAGGAGGAATATGAAGAGAATCGGCGTGATGGCTTGTCACGCAAAGGCTGCTCGCCTATGAATATTCCATGAGAGTTCACACTTAATTGTTTCTGATTTGTTTATTTTTTTCTCAATACAGTGCTTTAGCGCACACTCCATCAGTCCCGTGTTGACACACCATGCTCCCCCCCTCCCTCCCCCCCCTCTCATGCCACCCTTCTCCTCACCATCCCCCACGCTTTTCACAAGTGGGTGCTCAGATGTCCATCAAACGCAGCAATGAAGGATCACTATAAGTTGTTGGAGCCTGTCAACAAAAGCACTCTCCCCCTGCCCCCCCCCCTGTTGAGAACACCTCTGATGTGAAGGAGCAGATGAATTTCTAACCAGACTTTTTTCAGGGGGCCCCCCATTGAGCTATACCGCTACCTGTTGCCAATGCAAATGGATTCAAAGACTCCAAAAGGAAGCGTATTGTTCCACCGCTGGAGTGTCTGAGTCCATTGGCCGTTCAAAGCCTCCCAGCCGAGAGGACATCTGGGGTGAAGGCTCCAACGGGGCAAAGGGTTGGTGGGAATACATGCGTGGAAACTGTAACACGAGCAGAAAACAAGAGGACTTACACAGATTAAAGCCAGGGAGCTGCTGCGACGTCCATCCGTGTGTTTGTCCAAGCCTTCACTTTGTATTTTGGAATCCCTCTCTACCTTTGTACCCGCCTTGTTCCACTACCTTTGTACCCGCCGTGTTCTTCTACCTTTGTATCCGCCGTGTTCTTCTACCTTTGTACCCGCCGTGTTCTTCTACCTTTGTACCCGCCTTGTTCTTCTACCTTTGTACCCGCCGTGTTCTTCTATCTTTGTACCCGCCTTGTTCTTCTACCTTTGTACCCGCCGTGTTCTTCTACCTTTGTACCCGCCGTGTTCTTCTACCTTTGTACCCGCCTTGTTCTTCTACCTTTGTACCCGCCGTGTTCTTCTACCTTTGTACCCGCCGTGTTCTTCTACCTTTGTACCCGCCGTGTTCTTCTACCTTTGTACCCGCCGTGTTCTTCTACCTTTGTATCCGCCGTGTTCTTCTACCTTTGTACCCGCCTTGTTCTTCTACCTTTGTACCCGCCGTGTTCTTCTACCTTTGTACCCGCCTTGTTCTTCTACCTTTGTACCCGCCGTGTTCTTCTACCTTTGTACCCGCCGTGTTCTTCTACCTTTGTACCCGCCTTGTTCTTCTACCTTTGTACCCGCCGTGTTCTTCTACCTTTGTACCCGCCGCCTTGTTCTGGCCACACTTCCAAAGAAGCACATCTCTTTCCTTTGCTGCCTTTTATCCCCTCCCTCCATGGCGGTCCTGAGCTGCATGACTTGCAAATCACGCCGTGATATTGAATGAGATTGACATTTTCAGATGTTCAGAATATTTCATATTTAGTAACGGCAATGGAAAATGGATGGAAGTCTAATTATTGTATAATGATATGTTTCCCTTTCAAATCTGCCGGGGCCCTGCAAATCTGTTGCTATGGAGATTATGAATAAGTATGTCCATGTATTTATGTATTAATTCATCTGTGTGTATATTTGCTCATGTTTTCATTCATACATTCATTTGGGTCATTGTCTCTTCCGGACAGACGCTGTGATGTGAAGAGCTTCACCGGAAGTCGGGGTGGACCAGCCAATCAGACGGGATGACAGACTTGAGGGAAACAAAGTCATTGCTGTACGTTTCTCCTTCTTCCTCTCTGATTTGACTTAGTGATGCAGAGCCTAGAGCAGGGATGGGCAACTTTGATGGTGGTGGGGGCCACATAATTGATGTACTGGCCACCAGGGGGCCGCAGATTCACTTGGAACACACAAAAATTCCATGTGTTGTATGTAATTATTAACAAATATACTAAGTCTGACATCTTCATTGACATTTTACAATCAAAGGGAACATCCTCTAATAAGCTCACTAAACAAATATCAGTTCACAGAAATGTTATTTCATTTGTACAAATGGCATGTTTGTATTGAACAGGTTATTAAACAGTGGAATAAAGCTATTTTAAACTATTGGAAAGCACGGAAATTGTGTGTATTGAGATTAACCCAGACATTAGTTGTCTAACTTGAACCTAAAACACTTGTAGCCAGTCTCTGCATTCTCCTTATTCCACAATAAGGGGAATGTCAACACGCCCGCACTTTGCTGTTCCTCAGCGCCACTCCCCCTCCCTCCCGCTGAAATTATGAATGAAAAGCGTAGTAATCATAGATAACACGGCAGGGTCCGTGACAGTTTGTTTTCATCTGATTTCAAATAAACAAAGTCTTTTTAAGAATATTAAACTTTTTCCGCCAAATTCAGATGATAAATACAACATTTAAGCTTGTAAAGGCATAATTACAAGAGGCAATTTAACGTCACAGCAGGCATAACAACAGCCGGTGTTTCTTGTGAGGGTTTCCCCGGGAAACAAACACAATACACACAAATGCATCACAGATTATTTTGTGGTATTTGAAATCATGTACGGAGCTCGCGACGTAACTAGGAGTCTAGTGGACGGTATCAGTACTACAAGTAAAACAAATGAAATAAAAATAATTTTTTTTTTAATGAATTTTTTTTAAATTAATTACGTTGTTTATAAATTAATATGAGGGCCGCAAAAAGAGGAGGTGGGGGCCGCATGCGGCCCGCGGGCCGCCATTTGCCCATCCCTGGCCTAGAGAAATCCCAGGCAGGTCACAGGAGAGTGACAGTTTAGGGCAGTTTGTGTTAGTATTGATAAATAAACATTATTTAAAACATCTTGTCAGGCCCGGTTAAATATCCTCAGCGCGGTTCAGTAGCTTCACCAAACCCAGGGCATGGAATATTTAATTATTGTAAAAAAAACTGAATAATGAAAAAGTCAATTTCCAGACGAAGACAATTGCATTTGTAATATCTGCATGTGGAATCTTCTCCCCCCCTCGCTGCGTCCCGTCTCCTGCGTACCATAGCGCTCTTCCTCATATTCACTTGTCGTGGCTAATTACGTGTTTAACCCTGTGTGTGCTGCTGAGCTTGTTTTACATTGAAATGTATGGGCACCTCGATGGTCTGAAGCAGCAGGAATGAGCAGCGACAGACCCCTGACTGGGTTGGAATGATTAAAGGTCATAAGTGGGTGGCTAGTGGCGGTGGACGAGGACATTTCTATTTCCAAAATGATGAATTCATTGTATTTACTTTCCTTTAATTTTGACATTGTCTGCCATTATTATTATCATTATTATTATTATTATTATTATTATTATTATTATTATTATTATTATTATTATTATTATTATTATTATTATCTGTATTATTAGTATTTGTTCTGTAATTTCATTTGCATTTTTATTACAAAGCAAATGCAAATATTTCTGTTTTCATATTAACACAATGCCGTAGCAATAATTTTCTGATCTTGTTGCTCATGGAATAAATAATTATGCATATGTTGTCAATATTTACATTTCCACTGTTTAATTTAATTCTAATGGAAGTCCCTGGGCGATGCAAGCAGCAGCTAATAGAAGAGAAATGATTAAAGCTTTCCCCATAATAACCCTGCTGAAACACAACTTGCTGTTCCGTAATCTAATGTAGCATTTCAGTGTTTATAGACTGCGGCAACTTTGATCGCTTCTATTGTTGATTTAATTTCCAGATATAAATCAAACCCTCTTTAAAAAGGACATAGGTTTTATTAGTTTTGGAGGAAAATAAACAATTGTTTGTGTGTGTGCTTTTTTTTTTATCATTACCACGCACCCTGTCCTCTGTACAGTGGTTCCATTGTGCTGTGAGTGTGTGTGAGTGTGTTTGGCATGCAGTACCAGGCTGGGTCAAAGCAGCTTAGTTCCGATCTGTTGGGTGACCTGCGCGAATCCTTGCCGGCCTCACTGACCCGCATGATTTCATTATAGAGAGGTGAGGCGCACGGACACACACACACACGCACACACACACACACACACACACACACACACACACACACACACACACACACACACACACACACACACACACACACACACACACACACACACACACACACACACACACACACACACACACACACACACACACACACACACACACACACACACACGGAGGTATAGCTGCACATGTGCATAAATACAGTTAAGGCATATATACGTACACTCGGGCGAACATCCCCCTTTCTACACTCATATACATAAAAACATATTGAAAATAACTCACTGACATTCTCTTCACACGGTGTTACCGCCTGAAGAACTATCTCCAGTTTGATGATTTTCACGTTGTCACTTAAATTCAAAGACAACATTTCAAATAGATTGAAATGTCCATTCAAATCTGCATGTCATTAACACAATACAAGATTGTATTGATGGACTGCTATTTGTCAAGATGCAAGGTTGGAAAAACGAGCCCCCGTATGTCTGTAAAACATCTTGCAACGCTATGATTCATCACGTATGTGGGTCCTTTAACATCACATTGACATCATGCCAAAGTGCCTACACTAAAACTATGAACATTTTGCAATTACGGTTCAAGAGGGACAACACGATAGAACAACAAGCTAGAGACAGTCAAAAGGGCACTCTAAAACAAATGGTTGCATTTCTAAAATGAAAAACAACTAGCAGAGGGTAGAAGAGACAGAAGAGACATAAGACAAGAGCAAAAACTAAATATATGTTTTTTTATTTCTAACAATACTTGAAACACTAAATACTTGATACGGTGCGTTCAAAAGATACAAGACATTGAGGACATGGACAAAGCGGCAGTGTCTGGTACATTCACAATTGCATTGACACAATGACTCATAAGGTTGTAATCATGGAAGATATTTCAAGATAAAGGCAGTAATTGCATTCCAAAAAATGAAAAAACAAACTAACGGGAAGTGGAGACATTTCATGGTGGAATGCAAGTTGTAACTTCCATTGTTCATTTCCTAGAAAACCTTTCCTGGAAGTTAGTAATTTAACTGTCACCAGAAGCAAAGGGAACATATTGATCCGTAGTCATCTATTCAACAAGGAGATGAATGAAGCTTTGAGAAAGAGCACGCTTTGTAACTGATTTAAAAAAGATAATAACTTCATTATCTCACATTGGAAGAATCTAGTAAATGAAATAGATGGAGGGAGAAAATAACCATGAGAATCAGAAACAAAGTTATAGAACACAAAACATCAATAATGACCATGTGGTACGATCTGACAAGATAATATCAATTTGTGCTTTTACTGATTTTTGTTATGTATGCCTTGGGATCAAATCATTTCTAAAAATGCAAATAATGAAAGCTATTAGGCTTTATTACACTATAACATAAAATCCCTAAAACCAGACACTCTGCTGATAGTGAGCACTTCTTAGATCTGAGAAGAAATGCATGTATTTTGAGGTTGATGGAGAAGTGGTGCTGAAACCGATCACTAGATGGCGATCTAGGTTAAAGCAGTGTACTGTTCTGTGGCAAGTGATCCTCCTCATTGAAGAGTACACGCTCACAGCATGTGGAGCTGCGGAATAAGGAATAGGATTTGCTTTCACTTTAGCAGGGATTGAGGATTTTGCTTGCGAGGGATGCATGTTCTGAGCCTGAGATGTTCACACCACAGCTAGTAACTGGTTCCTAGTTAGGGGAGATACATGGTTTGGACCCCAGCTAGCCTAATTATGCTAAAGCAAGATCAGTGCTACTAATTCATGTTGTTCAATTTGTTAAAAAAATAAAGAGGGGTAGTAATTAAAGAGTGACGAGACACATTCATTATTGTTAAAAAGAGTGGGAATGATGATACATCCCAAAATGTAGGGGTGTTAAACCAAGCATTAGCATTGTTGTCCCTCTCCTGTGACGGTCAAACTGTTCTTCTGCTGAAATTGGATGTCTAAGTATGAAATAAATACATATGAACCTGCAAGCCCTTTTCCTTTTACTTAAAGAACAAATAATACAGAGTTTAGTTTATGATATAGCTGCTTAACAGGGCATTTTCAGGCCGAATCCAGTGTCTACATGCAGGAGAAATGCTCACTCTGAGGGAGACATTTGATTGGCTGAAGGAATTAGAAGTAGGACAAGTTTGGAATGGGCCTTGAAGACTTTTGACCAAAGAAAATACAGTTTAATTACATTTTTAGGCTAACGCCTGTTCTAAAATTCTTCTCATAACATATAGGAAAGACCTCGACATCAACTTTTCAAGGTAAGCAGACTAACTAACCTATTTACCTGCACAGCTAACCGTTTATGTGGCTACTTTTGATAGCTATGCTAATTAGCTAACGCAGATAGCATGTGTTGTGCTCAATGTCTGTCGTTTCGGATATGCTCTGCTTTTAATAACATGACAAACAGCCAGTGGTTTTAAGTAACTATATACAATGTGTAGGTACTTGAGTATTTCAATCTTATGCTACTTTGTGCTTCTACTCCACTACTTAATAATAATAATAATAAATTCAATTTTTTAATGCACCTTTCATTGCTAACAGCAATCCCAAGGTGCTAAGGTACTTCACCTCTGTCTTTAACTAAACAACACTTAGTACCTTAAAGGTAGCGTAGGTAAGAATGGAGAAACCAGCTCGAGTGCGCTAGAGTTTGAAAGTATGCAGCCGAAAAAAGTCTGCCTCTTCCTTCAGACTTCCTTACAGAGCCCCTCCTCCAACACACATGAACGCGCACATGACCAATGAGGGCACGAGATGGAAGGCTGACAGGCAGGTAGGTCGTGCTTTTTACAGCGCCACGGTTTCCACAGATCTTTTAATGTATTTATTTATGTATATATTTATTGTCAAAGCATTTCATATATTCATTGCTATCGGGATGTTAAGAGCATTCCATATAACAAAAAGTGTTTCTGAAGTGAATTACCTACCCACCTTTAAGCATATATAGATTAATGATAAACAATAGGATAAATACTTTAAATACACCTGGAGGAAATTCACAATTAGTTCAAACTAGCTGCACCTTTACCAGCTTTGAGAACACTTTCATGATCAATCACTATAAAACATATGGGAGTCGTGTGGCGCAGTGGATAGAGCCTTGGTGTTGTGATCAGGGGGTCACAGGTTCAAACCCCACTGCAGTCAGCATGTCGTTGTGTCCCTGAGACACTTCACCCCAAAGTGCTCCTGTGGGGATTGCCCACAGTATTGAGTATGTAAGTAGCTTTGGATAAAAGCGTCTAACAAGTGACATGTAATATCATATTATTCTGAAATGGACCAATCTGCACAATGACTACTTTTACTTGTATTGCTTTAAGTACATTTTGTTGCTAATACTTCTGTACTTACTTTACAGCACATTTACTGGTTACCGGGTATACACTACATTCCGACTGGTACTTGTACGTAGGTAAGTACAACGCCTTAGTAATTCGTCCACCTCTGCAAACAGCTCACATTAAGCAAACAGCTCTGTTGGTCGTAGATACTTTGTGTCCCCTTCTTTCCAAGCTCATCAGCAAGCTCATAAGCTTATATTTGAAATGTTTTATTGTTCTTCTTGAAGAATCTCGTTTAATTTGGCATATTACTCTCAATGAATATAAGAAAGCACTGCGTAAAGCGAGAGCAGCCTACTACTCTTCATTAATAGATGAGAATAAGAATAATGCAAGATTTCTTTTCAGCACTGTAGCCAGGCTGACAGAGAGCCACAGCTCGATTGAGCCTTCTATTCCCATAGCACTCAGTAGTAATGATTTTATGTGCTTTTTTAACGATAAAATTGTTACTCTTAGAAACAAAATTAATGACCTCTTGCCTTTGACCAGTATAGTGTTATCAACAGCTCCCGGAAACGTAAGTTCTAATATTACACTAGATAGTAAACTAGAATGCTTTTCAGCCATTAACCATGAACAATTAAATTCAATGATTCTCTCTTCTAAACCATCAACGTGCATGTTAGACCCAATTCTACTAAGAAGAAACTAAGCTGTTGAAGGAAGTTTTTCCATTAATTAGCACTTCTTTATTAAATATTATGAATATGTCTTTATTATCAGGCTATGTTCCACAATCATTCAAAGTAGCAGTGATAAAACCGCTTCTTAAAAAGCACAACCTCGATCCAGAGGTTTTAGCCAACTATAGACCTATTTCTAATCTTCCGTTCCTCTCAAAAATTCTTGAGAAAGCGGTCGCAAAACAGTTGTGTGATTACTTAAAAAACAATGATTTATTTGAAGATTTTCAGTCTGGCTTTAGAACACATCATAGCACAGAGACAGCTCTGGTTAAAGTCACAAATGATATTCTAATAGCCTCAGACAAGGGACTTGTCTCTATTCTTGTTTTGCTCGATCTCAGTGCTGCATTTGATAATATCGACCATGATATCCTATTGCAAAGACTAGAGCACTTAGTTGGCATACAGGGAACTGCTTTAGGCTGGTTTAGGTCCTATCTATCTGAACGCTCTCAGTTTGTACGTGTTAACGATGAATCTTCCACGCAAACCAAAGTTAGCCATGGAGTGCCACAGGGCTCAGTGCTCGGACCTATTTTGTTCACATTATATATGCTTCCGTTAGGCAATATTATAAGGAATCATTCTGTAAACTTTCATTGTTATGCGGATGATACTCAACTATATTTATCAATCAAGCCTGATGAAATTAATCATCTAAATAAAATTCAAGACTGCCTTAAGGACTTAAAAACGTGGATGACCTTAAACTTTTTGATGTTAAACACGACCAAAACTGAAGTTATTGTACTTGGCCCGAAGAATCTACGAAACAAATTATCTAAAGATATACTAACTATGGATGGCATTAATTTGGCCTCCAGTGAGACTATAAGGAATCTTGGTGTTATATTTGATCAGGATTTATCCTTTAACGCCCACATAAAATCAATTTCAAGGACCGCCTACTTCCATCTACGTAACATTGCAAAAATCAGGCATATCTTGCCTCAAAACGATGTAGAGAAACTAGTCCATGCATTTGTTACTTCTAGGCTGGATTATTGTAACTCCTTATTATCAGGGAGTACCAAGAAGTCAGTCAAGTCGCTTCAGCTGATTCAAAATGCTGCAGCTCGTGTACTAACCAGAGTTAGGAAAAGGGACCACATTACTCCTGTTCTGGCTGCCTTACACTGGCTCCCTATAGAACACAGGATAGAATTTAAAATTCTTCTTCTCGCCTACAAAGCCCTTAATGGGCAGGCGCCATCTTACCTTAAATAACTCATTATACCCTACTGTCCTACTAGGGCATTGCGTTCCAAGAATGCAGGGTTGTTGGTTGTTCCTAGAATCTCTAAAAGTACAATGGGAGCCAGAGCCTTTTCTTATCAAGCTCCACATTTGTGGAATCAGCTTCCAGTTTGTGTTCGGGCGGCAGACACCCTATCCGTTTTTAAGAGTGCGCTTAAGACCTTCCTTTTTGATAAAGCTTATAGTTAGGGCTGATTAGATTCAGCCCCTAGTTTTGCTGATATAGGCGTAGTTTGTCGGGGGACATCTTACTTCTTCCTTCTCTCTGTCTATACCTGTGAACTCTCATGTTCCGATTAACCCAGCTTCCCCAAATGTCTTTCTTTTTGGTGTCTATATACGCCGGGATCCGGAGTCATGGATGATCCTGCGGTCCTGTGTCCTGGATCGCGAGCGCTGGATCTTGAGTCGTGGCTGTGGTCCTGGATGGATATCCTCGTGGATTCATCTTCCTATTATACACACATGCATTTCCAAACATTTGGACTACCTATGTTGCAAATGTATTATCTTTTCAATTTACACACGGCATCTATTGCACGTCTGTCCGTCCTGGGAGAGGGATCCCTCCTCTGTTGCTCTCCCTGAGGTTTCTCCCATTTTTCCCTTTAAACTGGGTTTTCTTTGGAAGTTTTTCCTTGTACGATGTGAGGGTCTAAGGACAGAGGGTGTCGTATTGTCATACTGATATTTTGTATAAACTGTGAAGACCACTGAGACAAATGTAACATTTGTGATATTGGGCTATATAAATAAACATTGATTGATTGATTGATTCTTCGTCATTGTGGAAACTAAGGACTGACTGTCCTCACAGATAATATCCAGTTAATGGTTTTTTCTAGTTCTATGTTAAAACAAGTTTCGCTGAAACGCCTGCCTTCAATGTTTCATAGAAAGAAAACTAAAGGCACAAAACCAAGCGGGAGAGTTATAGAAAAGAGAAGAATGAGGGGGAGACTATGCATGGCCAGAGAATCAAAGCGATTGAATTTGCATACCCTGCATGCAAGCATTTACAATACACACACGCATACATCCCATCACTTCTATCTCCGCCTCTTTCCAATCTCCCTAGCCTTCTTTACATCAACTCTTTTTTCCCCATCCTTCTCTTGCATCTCCTCCTGCTCTCTACCTATACAACTTGTCATGCTCTCCCCATAATAGCGCTGCTGTGCCTTCATGTTGCTGGTTGTTTGCTTGAAACGTAATCTGCAGATGTAACAGAGGAAGAAATTGAGTCTAACAAATGGCTTGAAAGGCTCACGCGGCATATCAAGCCCAAACCAACAAAGGCAGACAAAACGCCCGTCTTTTCTCCTCCCCTCAACATCTGAAGTTGATATTTTCAACAGAATAGCACGCAGCCAACGCTCCCTGAATAAAGAAGGCTGCTGTTGTGTTCTGTTGTCATTCTGACTTGAATGGGGAAGTTGAGGCCCGTTTGTTTGGTTTAGCTGTTAAGAAGAAATGGGTTTGTTTGATTAACATTTTGCTCGCGCATGTCAGTTTCAGCAGCGTCATTTCTACGGGGAAATGAAAAGAGCTGAGGCTGTGTAAGTATCTATCTAACCACCGATCCATCCATCTATCTACGTCTATATATATATATGTCTAGTTTCAATGGACGCATAAATGTGAAATTAGCTTAACAGCTACTGTGATTACGGCTATGTCTGCTGAACATGACCCACACATTACCTTAACCTCTGTGTGTGTGTGTGTGTGTGTGTGTGTGTGTGTGTGTGTGTGTGTGTGTGTGTGTGTGTGTGTGTGTGTGTGTGTGTGTGTGTGTGTGTGTGTGTGTGTGTGTGTGTGTGTGTGTGTGTGTGTGTGTGTGTGTGTGTGTGTGTGTGTTCGTAGTAGTTTCAATAATGTGCAGTAATAACATTGTTGTGTGTGTGCCTCCCGGTTCACACACATCACATTACTCATCCACAGTGGATACAGCCTTGGTAGTGTGCACTTACATGCAAAACCCCATCAAATACTTTTAATGGTGAGAAATGACACCTTCACCAAAACTGAAACGCAGATTCTTCGTTCCTTTTTGTCCCAGCTTGTTTCTCATTGTTGCTTCTCTACATGAAATGGCTGTTGTTTCTTTTGACACAGCCAAGTGTTACCAACGTCTCACTCTTTCCTGTTTCTTAACACCCGGTAAATGTCGTCGTCAATACATAAACCCACTCCTCTAATGGGGAGTTCACACAGGCACCTCTTCCCTTCTCTCGTACACCTAACTGAATGATTAGCTGTGTTCTTAATGACACACTATGTGTTGCTGATGTTTTGTGACTTTGTTAACAAGCTGGTTCTAGTTTGTTTACCATCTCAATGTCTGATTGCCTTTTGTTCTTTGCGGTTAAGAAGCCACGTGAGCGCTCGTCTTCTCACTAGCTTATGCACACAAGTGATTCAACTTCAAATAAGTCATCTTGAATCCAAAGCGGGAGGTTGTAAAGTAGCTTTAAATTGTACTTTTTTGGAAAGTAATGAGTACTCTTCAGCAATCCCTATAGATGGCAAACACATCCGCATCCTTTAGTGTAGGATGAAGGACTTCAATTCATACATACATTGAAATAATCACAGACATTTAAATACTTCATTTGGTGTTAGGAGGACTTTTTGTGCTTGAAAACTGATTTTACAGCATTTAAGCCGGTGGTTCATTTCATAGCAAACCGTTTTTCCCATCGGATTACATTTTGTTGAGCTGCTTCTTTTTGCATTTGAATAACCAGTGGGATGGAGGAGGCTGTCTTTAATGACCGAGTAACTGCAACAAGCAGAGACCAAAGTTAGCGTTATTCTCAAAACAATGACTAAAAGTGTGATGACGAGGGAACATCACAACTGCAGCTGTATTTCAAACACAGAACAAATGGAATGAGAGAAGGTGTCTTCAAAGTGACACACCTGCTTGTATTTGCTCTGCCATTCTTATGATTCAACCCCACTCCGACTGCGAGAGAGCAGACATCATTGCTTTCCTCCACTCTCTCCATTTCCAATTCCTCTCTAACTTGAAAAGGTATTAGTGGACTTCTGACTTGAATCAAGGTAATAAAACATACTTTATCAACCCTGTACCTCGTCTCTCCTTTGAGGGATCAATAAAGTTAATGTAATCTTCAAATCTGATTTAGATGAAGTGTACACCCCTTCCTTACAGGAGCCTTGTTTCCCTATCAAATACGCGATAATCTGTAACATGGCTACGAGGTGACCCTCCCCTCACACCCGGGGGCCCGTTGACCACCTCCCCTGCCCGTGACACAGCGGCCCTCCACTCCTCATTAACCTCGTCTAATTAGATGGCAGGCCAGTCCATTGTTCGCCCTAATGAAGCCTCAATGGAAAGACAGGGCCTCGGCTGGCTCTTCTGACACTGCTGTGAAATTACAATCCCCCTCTCCCCCCCTTGATTGTCTCTTTCTGTGGGGTTTCTCAGAGATCCACCGTTGAAAGTTGGAGGTTGTCCCTTCACTTGACAACTGGTACGACACAATTCATGAGATATACGTTATGGAAAGAATCACTTTCTCAATGAGGCTTCAGGAAAACACATTTGAAAAAGTGGAGAAATTACATTTCCCAAAGACGACCATCTCTTGTTTGACTGTGCGTCTATATACCGGCTGAATGTATATGTTTGTGCATATATATGTGTGTGTGTATATGTATGTATGTTGATGTATGTGGGTAGGTATGCATATATGTATGGGTGTATGTGTGTATGTGTACGTGTTTAAGTAGATATGTTTACATGTGTAGATATTTGTCATTTCAAACAACCCCTATATGTACTTTTTTGTTTTTATTTTACCAATTTTGTCCGGTATTTCATTTGCCATTTTCGGGTCTCTAAAGAGATATGATTTGCAAAACTGTACTTTTAATATAATGTGACGTTGTCTATCAGAAAGATCCAGGCAGAAAAAGAGAGGGGCAGATAATCCGTGTGATAGCTCCACACATTCCCATGCAGCTATTTTTGCACCGGCAGCAGAGCCCAGGGTAGCATTAGCTCTGCTTAGTGCCCCCCAGTATGGATCCCATCCACTAATTACTTGAGCTGCCGTGGTTCGCTGAGATTTAAGTACCACCTCAATTCCATTATCTTCCATCCCTACAGCTAGCCCCTGTCGCCAGGCCCTTTGTAGTGGGGGAGCGAGGCTGGGGGGTTATTGATACAGGCCTGTCTTGCAGATAAGATCCAGAGAGGAGCGGTTCTGTACCATCTGTGTGTTCAGGGAGGTGGGTGGACTTGGATCAGCACCGGAAAGGAACACAGAGTGTGTGCATGCACCTATGTGGGGAAATCAAAAGGTGCCACCGGAGCACAAGGTGGTGATTGGATGGGGTATTATTCCCCCTCCAGTGTTTTTTCTTTGGTTCTTTAATTTTTTGGGGAGTTGGGGGTTTCACTCTGTTCACCCCAGAGCGGCTAATTACAATTCACATGTCACACACTCCACACATAAGAGTTAGGAAACAGAATCAGAATATTCCAAAGGCCTGCAGGGGGTGTCATCTCTGGAGAAAGAGGGGAAAGTGTGTCTCTTTTTGCTGGGGTGGAGGGGGGGGGTAACGGGGTGAGTAAGGGGGAGAGAGAATAGACTGTGCCAGTGCATGTGGCATGTTGCGGGTTGGGAGGGTTACTTTAAATCAGTTACAATAACTAGTTACATGGATTACCTCAATATCAAATACAATTCAAATAAATCAGGTGTCCACCTACTGCATTACAAAAATAAATGTATTTAAAATAAAGAATAATTCAAGATAAACCATAAATAAAATGCAATCAGTATGTCTACCTATAACATATAGATCTTTATTTCAAAATGTATTGTAACACTGTAATCCTGCTAGTATTTTTTTAAATGTAATTGTAATGGAATACAGTGACCCTTTTTTAATGTATCCTGATTACATAATGTCGTTACATTGAACCTGTTACTCCCCAAGCCTGGGCATGTGCGTAGTGGTGCTGCTTGTACGGGAGAGGTGGGTGAGTGGGTGGCTTGTGAGTGGGTGGCTTGGGAGCAGGGGGGGTGACGGGGGGAGTGTGAAAAATCGACAACGCTCCCACGCTGTGCATTCCTGCCTGATGCCCAGCCCCCCCCCCCCCCCCCTCCGATATGCCCACCAACCCTTCTCTCTCTTCACACGTTGGGGTGTCGTCCGCTTGGCCCGCCGCCGCCATGGCTGCCTGTGAGGGGTGGTGGAAGGGGGAGGGGGGGTGGTGGAAGGGGGAGAGGGGGGGGGTGGGGTTTGTGGAGGTGGAGGGCAATTGAGTGACATCTGCTCTGCTGAGGCGAGGGGGCAGGCGGGCTCCTGGCATCGGGGGCCGCGGTGTCGAAAGCGTTGGCACGGGGAAGGGGCCTGGTGCAGCAGGCGGTGGATGGCCTTAACGGAGAAACGTTTGCTCAAACAGCATGACATCTCCTGGAATGAACGCACCCCCCAACACACACACACATTCTTGGCAACACACACCCGCTTCCATGCACATGAACTGGCACTCGGCCCTCCTTCTCTTCCTGTCACTTCCCTCTACTTGACTATTTCTCACCTCCACCTTCCGTACAGCAGAGATAGTGGAGTATAAATACTTCGTTATTGTACTTAAGTACATTTATCTAGTATCAGTACTTTACTCCACTACTTATTTTTCTGACGACTTTTTACTTTTACTTCTTACATGTTGAACCCAAATACCTGTACTTTCTACTTCTTACATGTTGAACACAAATACCTGTACTTTCTACTTCTTACATGTTGAACACAAATACCTGTACTTTCTACTTCTCACATGTTGAACACAAATACCTGTACTTTCTACTTCTTACATTTTGAACACAAATACCTGTACTTTCTACTTCTTAAATTTTGAACACAAATACCTGTACTTTCTACTTCTTACATTTTGAACCCAAATACCTGTACTTTCTACTTTTCACATGTTGAACACAAATACCTGTACTTTCTACTTCTCACATGTTGAACACAAATACCTGTACTTTCTACTTCTTACATGTTGAACACAAATACCTGTACTTTCTACTTCTTAAATTTTGAACACAAATACCTGTACTTTCTACTTCTTACATTTTGAACCCAAATACCTGTACTTTCTACTTCTCACATTTTGAACCCAAATACCTGTACTTTCTACTTCTTACATGTTGAACACAAATACCTGTACTTTCTACTTCTTACATGTTGAACACAAATACCTGTACTTTCTACTTCTCACATGTTGAACACAAATACCTGTACTTTCTACTTCTTACCTGTTGAACCCAAATACCTGTACTTTCTACTTCTTACATGTTGAACACAAATACCTGTACTTTCTACTTCTTACATGTTGAACCCAAATACCTGTACTTTCTACTTCTTACATGTTGAACACAAATACCTGTACTTTCTACTTCTTACATTTTGAACACAAATACCTGTACTTTCTACTTCTCACATGTTGAACACAAATACCTGTACTTTCTACTTCTTACATTTTGAACACAAATACCTGTACTTTCTACTTCTCACATGTTGAACACAAATACCTGTACTTTCTACTTCTTACATTTTGAACCCAAATACCTGTACTTTCTACTTCTCACATTTTGAACACAAATACCTGTACTTTCTACTTCTTACATGTTGAACCCAAATACCTGTACTTTCTACTTCTTACATGTTGAACACAAATACCTGTACGTTCTACTTCTTACCTGTTGAACCCAAATACCTGTACTTTCTACTTCTTACCTGTTGAACCCAAATACCTGTACTTTCTACTTCTCACATTTTGAACACAAATACCTGTACTTTCTACTTCTTACATGTTGAACCCAAATACCTGTACTTTCTACTTCTTACATTTTAACCCAAATACCTGTACTTTCTACTTCTTACCTGTTGAACCCAAATACCTGTACTTTCTACTTCTTACATTTTGAACCCAAATACCTGTACTTTCTACTTCTTACATGTTGAACACAAATACCTGTACTTTCTACTTCTTACATGTTGAACTCAAATACCTGTACTTTCTACTTCTTACCTGTTGAACCCAAATACCTGTACTTTCTACTTCTTACATGTTGAACACAAATACCTGTACTTTCTACTTCTTACATGTTGAACCCAAATACCTGTACTTTCTACTTCTCTCATGTTGAACACAAATACCTGTACTTTCTACTTCTTACATGTTGAACACAAATACCTGTACTTTCTACTTCTTACATGTTGAACACAAATACCTGTACTTTCTACTTCTCTCATTTTCCAAACAGCTGGTTCCTTTAGTCTGAATGTGTGTTGGTGCGTGATCATTATTCTTTAGAGTCATTGCGTGCCTATTGATTTGAACACGATCCGTGTATCCATCACTTCCTGGTCTTCTCTAAAGAAGAGGGACCAATGGAAAGGTTGCCGTTGTTCATCATGGAAACATTCATTAGCTAACAATGACATTATTGTTCTATTAATATAAAGGGAGGTCAGGTACTCTTTAAAACAGCTGCTAGTTATGGGTACTTTTTACTTAAGTACATTTCAAAGCTTTACTTTTAATTGAGTAAAGAAGTTTAGTCAGTACTTCTACTTTTACCAGAGTATTTTTAAACACGAGTATCTGTACTTCTTCTTGAGTAAAGGATGTTTATACTTTTGCCATCTCTGCCATCCGGCACCTTCAAAGGCGTTTTCCATCTGCAGTCTCCTAACGTGGACAGTGTCATGGAGACACCAGGGTTCATTTAAGTTGCCAATTACTTCCCCCTGCCGCCGAGTCCCTTCCATCTCTACCTGTCTCTTTCGTCTTTCATCCCCCTTTCTCGTCGGGTTTCTCTAAAGCAAACAGCGTTAATGAACCATGAAGCTGACATCTGCAAGAAAGCAACAACTACGTTAACGTGAGCGGCAGCAACATCCCAAACCCCTGCCTTGTCACCTGCCAGCTCCCCAAAGAGAATACATAAGTAAATGGGACAAGAAGAGGGAAGGGAAAGTGAAAGCAGGTTGAAGGAATGAGGTTTAGTAGCTTTCAGAGGGTTGATAACTAGCTAGCGCGGTACTTTTGTTTCTATTCAAGCTTCAAATATATCTAAAAGTTATTAGCACATAGTCATTTCCAGTGGAGGACAATGGATTCAGGTAACCTGGGGGTGACGGAAGAGAAAAAAACAAGATGAGTGACGTTTATTAGATTGTATCTAAACGAATCTACCACTCTCCTCCGTCTTTCCCTCAGAAGTTTTTTCCCTTCTCTTTCATATCAGCGCTGTTGTCGAGGCACTGTGACGCTGATGCGGTGTAAATTGATTTCCCGGAAGATGTGATGGATGAATAGAGAATGAACATCTTCATCGCTGACCCCGGCGCCGATTGCTTCTCCCCCTGCCCGAGCAGATGATTGACAAGGCTGCTAACGAGTGCCGTCGCCGGTCCTGTTATAATTTTCAGTGTGTTGAAAAACAGCAGAGACTCGGTCCCAAGGTAATGAGCTTCTGGAAGAGAGGGAGGAGAGAGGAGAGGGGGGCTCAACCCCGAGAAAGGTGAAATAAAAGAGTGGGAGTAAATAAAAAAAGGGAGACAAAGCACATGAAAGAAGATTAGAAAGAAGTTGAGGTTATCATCGACTTGAGAGGGGCCGCTTCATTGTTTGTCTGCTGTCTTGATGGATGTCTTTCATAGCTGAATGTATTCATTCCTCAATCGCTGAGAGGCATTTCAAAAACGTGGTATTTGCATTAAAAGCATTTGATGTAAAAGTGCTGCGCGCTGCAGATATCTGTGTGAAACAGTGTCCATGTGTGGGCAGGTATGTGACGCTTTGCATATGTGTAAGACTCTTGCATGTGTTTGTTTTCACGTGTAATTTATTCCTCTGCGTCGGGGCTGAGGGCAGCTCTCTGTTTATTTGGATGATTAGGAGGTGACAATATGTTGCTGATGATCAGGTTTATAATCAGCTACCATGGCAGATTATTCTAACCTTGATTAAAGACCTGCAGTCTCCCTATCATCTCGCAGCTCAGCCTAACAAGATAGGACGACGCTCTGATTAATGCCACCGAGCGACTAGTCATGACACAAAGGACAGGCCTGCGTCACCGCGGGAAACTGTCACACATCAGACTTCTGATCAGTCTTCTTAACACGGGACCTTTTGTCTTAATTATTTTCTCTTTTAACAAATTCATCTGTGTGATACTGATTCAGTTTTCATTACCCCCGATTGCAAGGACGCCGTTGTTGACGTCGGTCGTGATTATCAAAAAGCAGCGTTGCAGTAGAGGTGGGAAGTAGTGGAGTACAAATATGTTGTTACTGTACGCAAGTACATTTTTCTGGTATCAGTACTTTACTCTACTACTTATTTTTCTGACGACTTTTTACTTTGACTTCTTACATTTTGAACAAATACCTGTACTTTCTACTTCTTATATGTTGAACACAAATACCTGTACTTTCTACTTCTCACATGTTGAACACAAATACCTGTACTTTCTACTTCTTACATGTTGAACAAATACCTGTACTTTCTACTTCTTACATGTTGAACACAAATACCTGTACTTTCTACTTCTTACATGTTGAACACAAATACCTGTACTTTCTACTTCTTACATGTTGAACTCAAATACCTGTACTTTCTACGTCTCTCATTTCCCAAACAGCTGGTTCCTTTAGTCTGAATGTGTGTCTGGTGGCGTGATCATTATTCTTTAGAGTCATTGCGTGCCTATTGATTTGAACACGATCCGTGTATCCATCACTTCCTGGTCTTCTCTAAAGAAGAGGGACCAATGGAAAGGTTGCCGTTGTTCAGCATGGAAACATTCATTAGCTAACAATGACATTATTGTTCTATTAATATAAAGGGAGGTCAGGTACTCTTTAAAACAGCTGCTAGTTATGGGTACTTTTTACTTAAGTACATTTTGAAGCCTCTTTACTTGAGTAAAGAAGTTTAGTCAGTACTTCTACTTTTAGAGTATTTTTAAACACGAGTATCTGTACTTCTACTTGAGTAAAGGATGTGTGTACTTTTGCTATCTCTGATTGTCTCCGATTGCTGTGCATCCGTCCAGGGGCGGTTCTAGGGGGGGCCAGTGCCCCCCTAACACTGACTTTGTACCCCCCTGTGGCCCCTCTGAAAATGAAAAAAAAAAAGTTTATGATTAAACGATTTCTTGGCTGACGGAATAGGCGTAACTAACGCTATTTGTCATTCTGACCCCATTCTCACGTTCTTGCAACAGTTTAAAAGGGGAGTGATTAGTAAAATATGCATAAATAAAAAGAAAGAATGCTAACTAGGATAAGAATAAACAAGTTTAAATGATTTGTTATTGGTTGTGATAATATTCTGAAGATGTTTGGATTATTGAAAAGTATACAGCTCCCTTTCATATGAGTGTTGAGAGCTGTATCCATAAATTCATTTTGCTCTCAAAGTGCACCAGATTGATGCATTTAACTTCAACATTTAATAACAAATCTTCCCGGGGGTGCATGCCCCCGGACCCCCCTAGAAAATGTGAGGTCCACCCCCAAATAAAGCAGGTTAAAATAATTAAATTGCATACATTTTCTTTTAGTAAACACTGCAAATGGGTCCCACAGACCCAAACAGCACACAAAGGTTAAAAGTAAGCATATAATAATGTTAAAATGTGCTAAATATATACACTGCAAAAAACTAAAAAAGAGGAGTACAAGTAGCTCACAACTTGTTTTATTTTTTGAAAGTAGCTCTCATCCTAAAAAAGGTTGGAGACCCCTGCATTATAGCGTAACAACTGTAACTATAAGTATCTGAAATAAATATGTGTACTGAAACAAATACCAATAACTGTATTGCATTGTTTTCTGATGCGCAATTACTTCATACTGTCTTTGTCTTTTTCGTCCTGCATTTATTGAGCCCCCCTCAGAAAATAACTGGCCCCAGGCTGGCCCCCCCAGTCAAATTGATCTAGAACAGCCACTGCATCCTTCTGCAAACACCGTCTCCAACTTGTCAGCAAACTTTCTTTTGTCAACCATCATTAGTGTGACGTGCGCACGTGTGTTTGTGCGGGGGTTTGTGTTTGTTCCAGGCACTGGCAGAGTGTGATTCATTACGCTGCGAGGTGTTGTGGAGGTCCCCGCGGTGTGTAGGAGAGGACGGAGGGAATGAGTGGCTCACAGGTTGTCAGATGATGGAGGCGCTGATCCAGGGTCTGTCATACACAGTAGCCCCTGGCCTTTTGATTCAGTTTACACCGTACTGTTGGCGAAAACAAACCTCCAGTTTAGCAGCCGTGTCATGCTGAGGAGGAGGGATCCAGTATCATTACTCAGCAAAAGTTGCTCACTTGATTTATTTCCTGAATTAGAATGAAGGTCAAATATCTCTGAACTGTTTTTTAGTGAACCTTGGCTATTACACCGAACACAAAATAGGAAAAGGGTGTAGAAGTTGGTGGTGGACTTAAGACGGCTCCAACACTCTCCCCCCACATCAGTAAACATCCAGGGAGCGGACACATGGGGCTTTCACACCAACGCGGTTCCAGGGCCGGTTTGGAGCTAGACCGCATACGTCACGCTTACGTCGGAGGGGGGCGAGATTAACCTGAGCAAGGCGAGTACGGCAAGTTGTAACAAGCAGTAGTGCTGAGCAAAGTGACTAGAACGCAAACACACTTTATAAAGTCAGGCAACACTAACCAGGCTTCGTGTGATTCTGTTTATTTGTACCTTACTTTGACCATCCGTTCGCTGTTATTGATCATTGTGGAGAGCAGGCAGATGTTTTGTTTTGTATTATAGCAGCTATCGGATGGAATCAATACATGGGCTGCACAGGTTGTCGTGTCCGACTATCACAAGTAGAATCATAATGAGAAATACGCCGGTAAAATGTGCCTGTAGAAAACGGCTTATGCCACAATAGGATAGCAACAACAAGTAGTCAGTTTAGCTTCGGTTGCTATGCTAAGACAACCTGATCTCACCAGAATGCGTGACTCCACCACGACTCCTTAACACCGCATTGCGTGGTGGACTCACAAACTTTGTTACATTTACGTGTCTGCACCACGCAAACAACCCCAATGTAAAGTGAATGAGGCTCTTTTGTCGTGGTGCACACACGCATTTCTACAACGGCCTGCAGTGAGCTTTTATTCTATAAAACGTTTTTAAAATCTACTTTATAGCTTGTAGTAACTCACGGGAGGCTTCTTTTATTTTATTTGTATTCATAATAATTTTTATTTTTCGTCAGAATGTATTATGGTGCATTAGTTACGAATTTGTGTTCTCAAAAAACAGTGCATTGTGTGTAATACAACTGTGATTTTTATTAAATTAGTTAGTTTTTAAGGAAGGCCAGAGCTTCAGCTGTGTCAAATAGATTGTTCCCTTTAGTTAACGTTTTTTAAAAGAACATTATATTCCGATTTGATCATGTCCCCTTTATTGTATTACGGAGAGCAATGTGAGCGTCCATTCCCATTGGATAACGGAGGATTTTACCCCGGAAGTAAGTATTCTCTTTACTGTCGATTGATTTTACAGTGATATCTGCACTACTCATCAACTCAAAAACACCAGATTATCCTTGTTGATTACACAACATTGATTGGTTTAAGTTGTGTGCAATGCTTTTGTAATTTTCCCCTTTAATTCGGAGAAACAAATATGTGTTCAGTTTAGGATGGCCGAAGACACTACACTACCCAGAATCCTCAGCTATTGTTCCGCGTTGCCTCAAGCTCTTTGATTGGTTGACCTCCAACTGCATTCCATATGAACAAAACGTTTCGTAAAAGACAAATCATACTTTATTCAGCAGTGCTTGCTTTACTCTTTGAAAGTCATCACATGAATGCATTGTAAATATTACACATCTGTCATAGTTCTTTATTTATCTACAGAGATCTGGCCTCAAAATAGACCGGAAACTATTCTTTTACCGTTCTGTTTTAATTTCACAATAAAGTTAGTAGTAATAATTTGTTTTGATATTATTGTTTTTTATTATCTACTAGACCGCTGGGTCATGTTAAGACCATCTTTTCTGTGTTGCTGTGGGGTTTTTCCATTGCTTTTGTGTTACAAATATTAAAACAATAACAGAATATATCCGTCGTAAACTAAACCAGAAACAGCAGTATATTTTATTTTGTTATTTTGACAGCTTTTTAACCTATGTTTTTCACCCATACCTCCTACTGGTTAAAGCACGTTATTACACGTTTAGAGTCATATTGAAATTTTGAAAAGGGATGTCCAAAATAGCAATTATATACAGTTTTTAATTAACATTCCTGCCCACTGCAATAACACTGTACAATAAATCACCTCTGGCTGGAAGAGAACTCTCTGCTCCATAGTTTCTCTAATACAACCTCGCTGTACATTGTACACATATATAATCAGTTCAATATTTGATATTCCATATTCCATTGTCATATATTTTTGAAAATGTATATTTCAACACGAATATTTTATATTTTCATTTTTTTCTATTCTTGTTTATTTGTGGTTTTGTTTTATTGTAAAATGCTTTGTCTTTTATGCTGCTGCAACAAAAACAATGTCTCAAATTGGGATCAATAAAGTACCATCTTATCTTATCTTATCTTACATCCGGACTAAAACCACCAGACTCAGGGACAGTTTCATCCCAGAGGCCATAAAACTATTAAACACCTGAACTTTGAAATAACATCCATAACATTCATCTGGCTGCTACTTAGAAATGATTTGTCTAATATATCATATTCCAATCACTTGTATATAGACTCTTATTGCACTATTTCACTTTTTACTATTTTTCTTTTTATATTGACTTGCACTATTTTTTCTGTGTATCTGTTTTATTGTGTTGCACTGTTGGAGGAGCCTGTGACCTAAGGGGTGGGGGGGGGTAGGAGACGTTCGATTCCTGTTTTGAATAGTGTGCTGTCGATGGGTTTCTTTCCATTTCAAAATGCTGTTTGTAGCTCAGCGTAAACTTCGCACACTGCCACTCCAACATCCAATCACAGAGCTTGAGGACAAATCACGGGGTTTGTCAATCAAAGCACATGGTGTAGTCCCAAACGATAGCTGAGGATTCTGGGTAGTGTAGTGTCTTCGGCCATCCTAAACTGAACACATATTTGTTTCTCCGAATCAAAGGGGAAAATTACAAAAGCATTGTACACAATTTAAACCAATAAATGTTGTGTAATCAACAAGGATAATCTGGTGTTTTTGAGTTGATGAGTAGTGCAGATAGCACTGTAAAATCAATCGACAGTAAAGAGTATACTTACTTCCGGGTGTAAAATCCTGCGTTATCCAATGGGAATGGATGCTCACATTGCTCTCCGTAATACAATAATTTTACATGATCAAATCGGAATATAATGTTCTTTTAAAAATCGTTAACTAAAGGGAACAATCTATTTGACACAGCTGAAGCTCTGGCCTTCCTTAAAAACTAACTAATTTAATAAAAATCACAGTTGTATTACACACAATGCACTGTTTTTTGAGAACAACAATTTGTAACTAATGCACCATAATACATTCTGACGAAAAATAAAAATGATTATGAATACAAATAAAATAAAAGAAGCCTCCCGCGAGTTACTACAAGCTATAAAGTAGATTTTAAAAACGTTTTATAGAATAAAAGCTCACTGCAGGACGTTGTAGAAATGCGTGTGTGCACCACGACAAAAGAGCCTCATTCACTTTACATTGGCGTTGTTTGCGTGGTGCAGACACGTAAATGTAACAAAGTTCGTGAGTCCACCACGCAATGCGGTGTTAAGGAGTCGTGGTGGAGTCACGCATTCTGGTGAGATCAGGTTGTGCTAAGATCACCCATTTATACCAGGGAAACTTTAATAACAGCGTTGTGATGCCAAACAGCGTCAATTCAGACTGACACACATTCACTTAAGGGGAACTGGGGATATGCATCAGCTGCTTGTGTGAGTCGGATAGTGAATACTTTAGAGCGGCCGCTGCAGTGTGAGCTAACCGGGAGCTAACGGGAGAATAAACTCCCGTGGAAGAGCAGCCAGCACTGCAGCGGCCGGTAAATGCTGGCCGGTAAATGCTGCAGAAACACATTAATAAACAATGAACCACGGCACTCTGTAGTGGTTGGAGAAGTCGTTATTTAATTTAATCTGGCTTCGTGTGATTAAAAGCAACACGATCATCGCCCCGACGCAGTTCCCCGTTGTTGTTGTAGTGAGCGCCGTAACGCCGTTGGGGAGAAAATCATCGAAGTAAATGGTGACGTCATGACGCAGCAGCGGCAGCACCAGTTGGGCTCTGGGCGGTGTGAACAAAACAGGGGCTGAAAATAATAACCGGTTCCGAACCAGAAAAGCTCTAGCACGGAGCTACAGTAGAATGGGAATCGCGTTGGTGTCAAAGCCCTAACAGAGATTGTGAGATCTTACAAATACCCATCTGAGGAGACTGGGGTATTTTGGGTTGGAGGGGGCACTTCTGCAGACCTTTTATGACTCTGTGGTCAGCCATCTTTTATGGTGTGGTCTATTGGGGCTTCAGCATCTCGGCTGCTGACAGGAAGAGACTGAACAGACTGGTAAAGAGGTCTGTCCTGGGGGGTCTTCTTGACACTGTGGAGGTGGTGGGAGACAGGGGAATGGTAGCCAAGTTGGAATACCCCTGATGTGCAATAAGATGTATGTCTGTAAATATACAACTTTGTGCAATATACCCGCCTGCAATTTCCTGTTCATTTAAATGTTCTGTCCTTAAAATGGTTATTAGTAACTAACGCACCAACACTTGAACATGATTGGCTCGTTTGAGTTGAATGTATTTGCAGGTTTCTTGTTGCTCTTACTTTAAGTCAGACTAAAGCTGTGAAGTTCAGATATTACTTAGGACCCCAAAGCAGAGACTGACACAAGTTAAGTTTCAAGGTGTTTTAATAAAGGAAACTAGGCTAAGGCAGGTACTGAAGACAGGGAGCTGGCTGGTTGCAGAAAAGGTCAAAACAAAGCAGAGAGAGAACGTCACAGGCAAAAACTCAAAAAGTTGCACACAAACCTAGAAAACTAGGCTTGGGCTGCAGAGAGGCGCTCTGGATCGTCCAACAGCATTTCATTCTCTGGCAGAGTGGTGGGGTGAGGGCCAGGCTCTTAAAGAGAAGGTTGATAAGGTGGGTGGGAACAGGTGTGCCTCATCTGCAGCCAGGAGAGTGCTGGCCACGCCTCTAAAAAGAGCAAACACAACAGAACAACCAAAAAACCCATGCAGAAACATAACAAAAGCGAGCTGTGCAGAGTGCAGCATGGGTAACCCTAATACTTGAGATGCTTGGCACTTTTTAATATCTTCATTTTATCACACAGATAATTCATGATTTTTTTCATGACGGTATCTTTTTTTTAACTCGTGTTTTTCCAAGTCTGGTACGGAAATTGTCGCATTACTCATGCCTATAGACAGGAAGATCAGTAACAGTGTTTCTTTTTGCTCTACAGTTGACTTTATTCTATTTTGAAGTGTTGCCGTGTCCAGGTGCTCTTTGTGTCTCACACTGAGCCGCGGGACAGTCTAAATGGAGCAGGTCCAGCCACTGATTGTCCGTTCCTTTGATATTAAAAGCATTCTAGTGAGAATAATTTGTGTTTAGTGCCCTGCTGTGGGTAGAGCCGTCCTGTTTGACCATCCAAGCTGACCTAATTCATCCCCTCCAAGCGTGCGTGCGTGTGTGCGTGTGTGTGTGTGTGTGTGTGTGTGTGTGTGTGTGTGTGTGTGTGTGTGTGTGTGTGTGTGTGTGTGTGTGTGTGTGTGTGTGTGTGTGTTTGAATGCAGAATAGTGTTGTTGCTGAGAGCCTGTGTGTGTTTTTTTGAGGGCCACTGAGTATTTGACCTCTACTCCAGCATCCCCAAAGCAGCGGCTCGACGGGGGGGTAATTCATGCTGAAGCCCGGCCGCCCCGCTGCCTCGGAGCACGTGCCCCCCCCCCCCCCCCCCCCCCCGCCCGAGCGCCCCTCCCCCCTTATGCCCCCTGACCCATGTCTCCTTGGCAATGGGGTGTCCCGTCACAGGGAGCACCTGGCACCTGGCCACCCTGCTTTTCTTTCCCCCTAACAGGACTCATTGGGGGGTCCATAATGAAGTTTCACATCTTCAATCAGGGAGGAAGAAGTCCAAGCCTGGAGTAGTGACGCAGTTTGAAGGATATTTCACTTCTGGGATTCGACCCTGGGGGGTGAATACTGCACTTGTTGTTGCCGTCGGACAGCTTCCTGTTCAGCCCACGTAGCCAAGGTTTATTAAACAATTAGCTCTATAGCACTTCTCCACATCTACACTTGTAGGATATTATAAAAGCAGTAGTTTAACCCTCTCATATCCATGTCTTGAAGCTAGCCTGTGTTCAAGTGACTCATTATCATTATTCTTTAATACAGTCCACTTATATTAACATCATTTTGACTGTCATTCTTTCAAGAAATATGTTGAACGGAATTGTTTCTTTATATTTTAGAGGTAGTCTCGACGTTGTACCTATGACAGGAAGCTCCTTTTGAAAATTACCTAAAGGATAAGACTGTTATCTATTGATAAATACAGCATCTTCATTCATATGTATGTTTCTTTCTATTATAGCTGTCCACAGAGTCATTCTGCCATCTTCGTATTTTAAAATGGTTATTGCATTTTGAAACAATGGATGCTCCACTACTCTGTTTCGATGCCGAGTCAGTAAGAAATACTGATAAATAGCGTTGACAGTTAGCTCATTTAATTAAGAAGGACAAAAGTCCCCATTCCTCCTCCGCTCACCACTTCTTTAGTTTGAATTCTCTTCACCTCCGGACATGACACGGCCACTGACTCAGCGAATCACTGGGCTCCTGTCTCTCCTCTCTCCTTATTACATGCCGATTAGCCGCTCAAAGTGGTATAAAAAGGTGTCTAATGCAATTACCCTAGTTAGGACGTTTTAATAGTGTGCTGTGCCTCAGAGATGTATGTGCCAGGCAGCCGCAGACATTAAATCAATAATCAGCCCGTCACGCCTGCTTGTTAATTCAGCGCTTTGCATTTTATTCCCCAACATGGTAAGGTTGATTATTGGTAGCAAGGGGTTTTGAAGTGGGGCAGGGGTTTGTTAATGATATGTGTAATGGAGTATGGCCTGCGTTGTTTTAATTTGATTTCATCTGTGGGATACTTCAGCCTCTAATTTGTTCAGATAAATTGCTATATGAAAGAACAGTCGTTTTATTGAGTGTGAGAACATCTCCCTGTGTGTGTGTGCGTGTGTGTTGTGTGTGTGTGCGTGCGCACGTGTGTGTGCGTGCGCACGTGTGTGTGCGCGCGTGCGTGTGTGCGTATGTGTGTGTGTGCGTGTGTGCGCGTGCGTGTGTGTGCGCGCGTGTGTGCGTGCGTGTGAGTGTGCGTGCAGGAGAACGAGTCATGAGAGCACTTCCTTGGTTTCTTTATGTGTAAAGTTCCCACCAGTCATTCTGCATTACTTGGCACTCGTTTAGAAATGATCTTACTTATTACTCCCTTAAAGCAGGCATTCATAATGAATGAAATCTCGTTTCCATTTCATCCTCTTTATTGGTGGCTTTACAAAACGGAGTTATAAAATGAAACTACAGCTCCTTCCTTTGGGTAGCCGCACTGATTTCTGGAGTTCCTGCAGACGTTTTACATGAACAATGAATATATTGCAACTACGTCACTGAAATTCAAGCTGCAAATGACTTCCCCAATCAGTACTGAGAGAAACTACATGACCACCCACATGTGACCCCTACAGATAGAAAAAACACACTTGCATATTTAAGTATATTCCCTATGAAATCTAACCAACACCTTCCCCGCTCACAGGAGGTGTGAATCATGAGTCCTATTGTAGCCTCTGCTAAGGAGGCTGACTCAGTATGATAACATATATAGCCATTATGAACACATGCTCCTTGGCCTTGCACACACACACAACCTCAACATGTTGGATTCTATTTTATGCTAAAGCACACCCTGCATTCCCCGTCCAAGTAACGAATTCCTATAGCGCAGCTTCCCAAAAGCGTAAAGTTAGGAAAACGGTGCAAAATGTACTCTTTTATCACTTTAAATCCCGAACCTGCAAAACAACCGGCTCAACCTTGGGGGACAACATGGAAATCAAGATGAGGCTTTTCGTGAATGTCTCACCACCCCCCCCCCCCCCCCCCCCCCCCCCCCCAGGAGCATAAAGTTTGCAATTCAAGGTTGTGAATAATGTGTTTTCACTAAATATTTTAATTAAAAGATGGCGATTCAAAGAATTATGGTGATGCTTTTTCATCCCCCCCCCCCCTAAGAAATTCTACTGCGATGCGATGATGCCTTCAAGGAGACGTCTGAGCGCAGTATTAATCACTGTCTGCTCTGGCCCACCTTCTCTGGGTGTTTTGCATCCTGCGACATCCCTTTCAAAGTCTACCTCCAAACTGCGGAGAGTGACAAAGTGCTTCTAAAAGATGAGCGGCGGCAGACATATGGCAGGGGGGGGGGCGCACTCAGAGCCAAGAAGATGAAGAAAAAAGGAGGACGAGGGGGAGGAAGATTATCATCGAGGAGAAGAACCTCTTGTGTTCCACTTGTTTGCCCTTTAACAACTCCTCACTAACTTCTTATCCAGCGAGGACATGTTCCCCACTTGGGAGGAAAACTATTCTCCACAGCTTTAGTGGGAGAATTGTCATAATAAAGCGCGGCGCTCTGACCTGCATACACGTATTAATAAATCAAACATTGATTTAGTGCTAAGTACCTGGCGAGTGTTTGCCACGCAAACAAATGAATGCCTCGCCATGTTCCCGTTTCCTGGCTGCCGCTGATTGGTTCTGACAGATATTCAGGCTGTTGGTGGAGTAATTAGAGAGCCTCGGGTGTGAGGCGAGGAGAGGCCTTCATCGCTGTCTTCCTCTCCCTCTCAGGTAATTGCTAGCAGCTGCACAGCTGAGCCTAAAAGGGCCTTGCATGGATTCCCCCTCCTCTTCCTCGCCTCCCTCATGCCTCAGATCCCGCAGACCACTCAGATGTACCTGATGCCGGAGCCACTGCTGACAAGTACCCGGGCGACTGCAACCAAGTAAACATTACGCATTTTGTTTACCTACAGAGTCCCAAAGGAGTGAAAACCATGGAGTCAGAGATGAAGCAAAAAGCAGTTTTGTGTTTTTGTATGAAGACAAAACGCTTTTCCACCTCTTCGTCTCTGGAGGAGGTGAAAAAAGAGTGTGTGTGACCAAGCGTTCACCACCGCCTGCTGCTTCATCCAGGTCTGCAGCACTCATGTTCCCTTGCTTTCTAGATCCTTCTTTCAAGTTTGCATCTAGTTCATCCTGCAAAAAAGCTAGTTCCTAACTTTTACAACTTTCACTCGAATTTGGCAAGTCTCGGCCAAAACGTTTGGTTACGATAAAGGCTATCTTGAGTTACACTTATACAACTCTCTTATACAATATGATTAACTCCTTTGCATGGCGCTGCAGTTCATCCGAGGTCAGTTCATTGGCTGATCCATCCAGCCTATCCACCCCCCTCTTTCCTCTGCAGGGCATTGTAATTGGTGCACATCATTTGTATTTAACACAAAACAATTAACCTTGTGATCTATTTGTGTTTTGTAATATCTATTTCCAGTCAGTGATTTTATCTCGATCTTTATTCTTTCTTTCACAGAATCACCAAGGGCTATTTTGTGGGTGAAATACTCATTTTCCAGGTAGTAATTAGACACATTCACATTTAGACACTTCAGAAATGGTCTTCGTGAGGAACAAAAGACTGTAGCAGCTCTGAATAGGCTTTTTTATGCCAGCCTGGAAGCTGCCATTACTGTCCGTCATGCAGCGCTACGACAGGCTGTTGGCAAGCTTGTCTGAAAGCAAAAAAGGTCAGAGCTTGGTCAAATAATAACTGGTGAATGTGATATCGCAGGTTTTTTATTTGCAGAAATAAAACATGTCACATTGACAACTGAGAGAAAATCACATTGTCCTAATTGTACAAATACAAAAGTATTTGTATCCGGGCTAAAAAGAGAAGCTTATAACCCAGTTCTGTTTTGCGAGATCTCCTCGTCATTTCAAGCCATCATTGTCACATCAAAGTGAATACATACAGTCTTTGTACTCCGAGACAACGTATTATAATGAAGAGTGACAAAAGGAACAGGCTAGAAACTTTGTGACGAAGAAGAGTAAATCACCAAGGGACCATGAATGTTCGGACAAAATATAATGGCAACCCGTCCAATGTTTTTGGACCTATCAGCCGCTGTTGTGCCAGTTAAACATATGTTGTGAGAGTCATACAGTGTGTGGCGTATTCGTTAAGGTGCCTTTCATTTGATCGTTTCTATATGTCAACATGATAATAGCCCTTTTCACACCGGCAAACAGATTCATGAGCAGTAGGAGCAGGTTGTATTACATCCATGTCTCTTTACTGAGTCGTTTAGAGGAGCAGACTTCCATCACAAGTGAATTGAAGCTTCTCCCAAAAAGTTCAATAAGCCGGGAAATGGAGGTGTTCTCTTACGGAACTGATACATTTACAAACGTATTATATTAGTTTATTCCCACATATAGCTGAAGGAAAGCATTTGAAGACATGCAGTCCGTCTCAATGTGTTCATCCTGCCGGTGACAGCAATAGAAAGTGACAGAATGCACGCCTGACATCAGATTGGCTTACAGTATTTACATCCTCAGTGGTACAGCACATCAGAAATATAGATTTGTAAAATAAAACAAACCCTAAGGGCCTTCAAACGATCACACATCATCCCCTTCAGAAAAGATGACAAGCAAAGACAAAGCCGCATTGTGTAACAGAGACTAAGACGACATACCAATAACAACAATGACAAGCAAAGGCAATAACATGAGTGTTACGCTTCACCTCGCATACACCCATCAGCGCAGGAGCTGGGACCCTGGAGGAAAAGGGACATGTCATCGTAAAGCTTATTATTGAAAGTCTGATTGCGAAGCTCAATTCCAAACCCCACACAGGGTCTCCTCAACACAACAGATTATTGTTTTGTACCTGTGAAACATTGCTGACTGGACTCTTTTTCTTATTGAATGAACATCACATCTTAATGTCACCACTCTTCCCTTTGTCTCCCAAGTGGCACCCGGTGTCTCTTTGCTATAACAAAAGACGTGTTTCTCTTCTGACCCTTAGCGGGGAAGCCAGTGGAGAGGCTGAGACAGGGGGTTGTCAGGGAGGAAATATTGTAGTCAGATCACAGCAGGGCAGGTGTTTTGTGTGAGCGCTCCTCTTTGGCATTTCTCAGCAGAACACCAGTGCAATTATAAGCCACAATGGCTGCCGACACACAGGTATAGATTCATTACCTTTAACAGCCTCAGGCCTCCTCCCCCTGATCCTATCAGCTGATCCTTTCTTTTCATTTACCCCCCTTCTTTGCTTTCTCATTCATGTTCCTCACACACAACCCAGAATAGAATTGATAGTCTGCATGCACACACACAGAAAAAACATCTGCTAAGCTACTATAAATCCATGAGAGACAGGAAGTCATGTCCAGTGGGAGAGAATTTAAAAGCAAATTATGAATAAGTGTTATCAAATCCCACGGACACAACACATTGGTTCAACTTTAATGTCTAGAAAACATGTTTAAAACTCATTGATGAGTCGTTAGATATTCATCC
Organism: Pseudochaenichthys georgianus; assembly: GCF_902827115.2. Taxonomy (NCBI): domain Eukaryota; kingdom Metazoa; phylum Chordata; class Actinopteri; order Perciformes; family Channichthyidae; genus Pseudochaenichthys; species Pseudochaenichthys georgianus. The sequence continues at coordinate 198,338 of NC_047504.1, forward strand.
AAGGCTGTAGCCATTCCCTGTGTCTCCGCTGACCCCTGAACAGTCACCGTGGCAGTGCATTGTGGGGGACAAAGAGCTGCAGACCATAAGCAACCAGCAGATAACTGTTATCACATCCAACCTCACTTCTCAGTGCCTTCGGGCGGCACCTCCGACAGTGAAAATGAGTTAAAAACCAAATTAATTTCCCTCTCTTTTCACTTGACTTTTTTTGAACCTGAGGGTGAGTTTTAGGGATGGGGGGTTTGGATGATTCAGATCAGCGCCACAAGATGTCTCGAGAGGGCAATCATGGTGGAGAAATGAGAGAGGACAAAGCGAGTTAGGCCTGGAGCTGGTGACCCTTCTTTAGCCATTCACTCCGTCTCATCTGTCGCTGGTGTCAGACGTGCAGTGCTCCTCCTCCGACTATATTCTGAGTACAAGTTGTACTCTTTATCTCAGACGCTTGTTGTCAACGGACCGTTCGATTAGCAAACACACAGGCAGGTTGATGAAGAGTAACGCCCAATTGACCTCGACCCTAGTGCTGAATTGTTGAAGCTTATGAGTATATTACTGAACATCAGTGTGTGCCTATATGAAGTGGATGAGGGATCTGTTGCGGTTATGTGTTTTAATATCTATTTCCTGTGGTATAAGGTTTTTCATTACGTTTTGATTTTGATCTGAAGTTGTAGCCATGGATGTACAGTGTAAAGAATAGTTCTACCATAGTTATTCTCCGTGGGGACTTCCGGCAACAATCTTGATTCTGATTGGCCTGAAGACTCGAAAAAACATCAGCAAAGATGTTTTATTGAGGAGATGATCACTACCAGAGCCATTTAATAGAAGAGTTACGACATCTCCGTTCACTCCAATGGACCACTTTTTTACAGCAATGGCGGATCGTGGAGCCTCTCAATCGTTCCCCGGAAGTTAGCGCCAAGGCTGGCAGAGCTGTGGAGTTGCAGCATAATACACCGTTCGTGACGGACTTTTAAAGGTAAGAAGAAGTTTAAAGATTGATATTGCGGATATTATCAGTACATCTGATTCAAATGAACATGTGTATTAAAGGATGTCAGTGGATTATCCCTAAATTAGTAGATTTAGGGAAAATTTACAGATAACAGATTAAGCTAGCATACCGAAGCAAATTAGCAACACACGTTGAACAGCCTTTTAATTGTAAATTCCGTTCTCTTAATGTCATTTCGTCCAACATGTTGAATTAGAGAAGAGGGGCTTCTAAACGGGATTGTATGCGGGGGTGGAGGGAGTTAAATATTAGATAAATATAACTTTGGTGCGTGTAAGAGTGAGTGTTTTTAGCAGAGCCATATTGTGTCCTTGTGATTCTGTTGATTATTACCTGTCTGTATAATGTTGCAGCTCAGCTGATTTTGGATTGATGGCAAAGGGAGAGGGACTTAAGTGAGAGTGAAAACACAAGGTACGTTTAATACTACTGTTTTATATAAGTAAACACCTTATCTCCCCAAGGCATTTCCCATCCAATAGGTGTGCTGTGTGTGTATAACCCTTTCTCCTGTCTGTTACTCCCTCTCTCAGCACAAGAACCAGAGGGGGATTCAATGGAGCCTGAATACCTGCACTGAGACCCTCACCCTGCACCCTGAGTCTCAACTCTCAGTGTTTTTCAAGCCTTTCCCTGTTTTTTTGTATTAAACAAAACATTAAGCTTTCCCAATGGTGTGGTTTTCGTTTTGTGAAAAAGTGCAAATGCAGTGTTTGTATATAATTACATCACATATTTTGTTGCTGTTGGTCGTGAAATTGCTCCTGCTGACTTGAGCCAGCCATTTTTTCCTCCGCTCTGTGTCAGTGGGGAAGCCGTACATTCGTACTCCTTTCTCTGAGCGATTTGAGCATCCCCAGGCAGCACAGCAAACCATGGTGGCTACTAGGAGGCAGCACAGCAAACCAGGACAACACGGAGGAAAAGGCACCGACAAACTGCATGATATGCTATTCAATGTTTATTGAATTCCATGTATTTGCAATGGATGTTCCTAAAACAACACATTTAACATCATCATGCTGCTAGTCCTGCTGCTGCTGCTGCTGCTGCTGCTAGTCCTTTGATAGTCACCTGTCGGTCTCCTGTCCTTTCTGAAAGCCATAAAGATGACATTAGTCATTTAGATAGCTTGTGTCCTCAGTTACCATGGGGATTACTGAAACTACCATGAATTTAAGAAAATGGTAGAAATGAATCCAATCTGAATTTTAAAGCATTACTTTAGATCCCCTCCCTCTAAATGTATCAATAAACATTAGAAAGTGATGCTCCTGACTACCATACAGGTTTAAGAAGATAATATTGGTTTGAAAGAATTCAAAGCTATAAATAAACAGCAACAGGCTCTTTAACCAAGGCACTGGTAGCCTAACATGTAAACTAGTTGTTCCCACTAATCCTAATATTATCACTTAATATTAGCAAATTCGATTTTATTTTTTAAAACATATTGATGTAAATACATACACATATCGATTTGTTGTATAAATATTGCAAATCAAAACCTTTATTCACTAATAATTACCAACAATCGTAGTTCTATCTCCTGTTATCAATGCATTCACATTGCCCGTCATGAACTTCCAGGGAACGATCCTCGTCTACATGAACCACGTGACGATAACCGTTTTTGGACTTCCGGTGTCGTAACTCTTCTATCTATATGGCGCTGATCACTACGTGACAGAAGTTTTATAAAACCGTTTATGGTCTCCGGTACTTCCAGTCACTCGCACATCTGCGACCCACCATTTGAGAACCACTGTTTAAAGTGTTAGAAGAGTACACAATCACCAACAAATGTAATATAACCAAGGTAAGGAAATAAAGTGACCTTGTTCATGATTTAACCTACAAATATTTCAGTTTATAAAAAAAATAAAGCATGGTTTTCTTCAACTAACCAGCATTGTTCACATTTTAAAATGATATACATGCATATAATATTACATGTATACCGTACATTTGTATGAATGAAGTATATCATATATTATCAAAGAGCATTTTGAAAGGTGGTACAACAAACTATAATTGTTTAATGACTTCATGTGAGTATGGAAGTATTCTAAATCTGATATATCCAGAATATAGCATAACAAGAACATCAGGTCAGCAGACAGGCAGCCTTCTGTCTCTGTTTACCCTGCAAACGCAACAAGACAATTGGAAGGTCAGAGGTCAAACGGCTGTCTGGGGTCAACCCTGCGTCTGGGCAGGGGCAATTAATTTTAACACCAGGAGGCAGTTTAAGACCCGCTTAGGGGAAAATGATATCTGCTGAGGATGCTAAACTGCCCCTGGGGTCTGCACATTTGCGTGACAGGTAATTATTTTGAAGTAAACAGAAAATATGTGGATAAGAAAACAGGCTGTATGAGAACCTGGGCAATTAACACACACGTTTAAATAGCTCCAACACAATCAGCTACCTTTTTTAGTCCTAAATGTACACAGTAATTAGCCGCTAAACCCGGTACAATAGCGCCGTCTCTAATTATACTTCTTTAGCTTAACAATACCTTAATGATTGCCACACATTTGCTCAAGCCCCCAAAAGAATAATCAGATATTATAATCATGAATTTGACAGGGATAACATGTTAACCTTTTAGGGCGAATATTACATTTTTAGGTATTGCAAACTTTGATACACCCTAAAAAACAACCTTTCAGGAAGTTGTCTTGGTCTATAGTGCCCTGACAATATTCCTGTGACCCTCAAATGATCATGTATGTAACTGACGAGCGTTACATGTGTGAACTAGACAGATACAGCAGTGGCTAAAGCATGAGAGCTCAGACCCGGAGGTCAGTGAGGACGGGGAGCAGCAGCTTGTGGTTGTCTCCAGGACCCTGGTGCTTCGGATGGGTCACAGTTTTTATTCCAAAGCTGGATTCACTGAAAACTCCACGATAAGTCTGCATGTAAAGTGTTACCATAGCGTTGACATGCATACCTGGGCTAAGATAACATGTTATAGTTCTATATATTCATTAATGATCCATTAAACTGCCAGACTTTGACCAGAAACTTGAACATCTAACAAATGGATTTGAATCTTCCTCGGCCCATGTCACGCACTTCCACCAAGTTTTATAACAATTGGGCCAGTAGTATTCTCCTTATTCTGCAGACTAACGAATCAGCAGACCAAACATAACCTCTTTGGTGGAATCAAACCCCTGATTTATGATAAACATATATATGTTCTACAGTTTTGACAATACCTTTTTGTTGCTATGTCCTATCTAAGTGCTGCTGTGTCAAGTATGGAAACAATAACCAGTGAGAGTTTAGATGGAACATGAAATGTACACCTAATTACAGATTGCTGATCTTTGAAGTGTGTGCTCCTTAAAAGGGAAAAGCAGAGGAAATGAGCTCAAACAATATTTCATCAGAGGCCATTCATGTGATGAACAATAGGTCAAAGATGGGCTTGGACTGAGAAGAGGGAAGGGAGAGCTGTATTAGAAAGGACATGCTGTTGGTTCAGGGTGGGAGAGACACATACTAGCTGATGATCCTACCTTCAGAAGCACAGTGGCACTGTGCTGTGCTGCATGTGAGTGTCAGGTCATGTGTGTGTGTCCTCACTGCAGCTCAGCATGATGGGAGAAACGCTGCCTGTGACCACTAACTGCACACAATAAAAGCCTCGCTGACATTATTTGCTCTCGTGATTTCCCAGTGAATGTGCCACCGAAACAGCGCTGCTTGTAATCCAATTGTGCCTCTGCCAGGTATGGCAGGCGGAGTACTTTGTGAAAGTTGACTTGGAGTACCCGAAAAGACAGCCTGTCACTCACTTCCTGTGGCGGGTTGCCTGGTGGCACGCTCTTACACACTCTGCCAGCATCGACTGTTCAAACTGTTGCTCGTTTGTCCTCGCTGAGATATCTGTTGTTGTGCTCACAACCTGCTCCTGTCCAACGTTTATTCTCAGCGTCTCCTTCTGTTTACTAGCACTGTAAATCTCGCCCCAAAACACCTCCTCAACTAGCAGCCGTGCAACATCCAGCCGCACAAACAATTCCCATCAATCTGAGCCGGCCAATTACAACCCAGCGACGCCATTATCACTTCAAAAACAGACAAAAAGAGAAGGAGAAAGGAAGGGATGGTGGGGAGGGAGGTAGAGAGGGAGAGATCCAGCCTGTAATTAGTGGTCCTAACTGGAAGAGAGAACAGGGGGCCACATGGTTAGGGCATCTGTGGCTGAGCACACACACACACACACACACACACACACACACACACACACACACACACACACACCACACACACACACACACACACACACACACACACACACACACACACACACACACACACACACACACACACACACACACACACACACACACACACACACACACACACACACACACACACACACACACACACACACGCACGGTCCTGCTGGCATCTGGGGGTCCGGCAGTGTCAGCCCTACTCTGGGCCAGCGGCCAGCGCCTCTGTCCCTGTCATAAGGGCCCGTTAATGAGGAAGTCACATATGGACCAGAGACCCTCGTTAGGCAGGCAGGCAGACACACACACACACACACACACACACACACACACACACACACACACACACACACACACACACACACACACACACACACACACACACACACACACACACACACACACACACACACACACACACACACACACACACACACACACACACACACAAATGTGGGAGGAAACACTCTCATGGAGCAAATAAGTGACACACACAAACAGGTGCAGGTGAGGGCACGCTCACAGATTGATGGACACAAGGCAACACAAACAAGCTGGGGACAGAGAGGGAACATGCTGTCATGGGGCAGCACCAGACGGCACACACACACACACACACACACACACACACACACCACACACACACACACACACACACACACACCCGCACACACACACACACCACACACACACACACACACACACACACACACACACACACACACACACACACACACACACACACACACACACACACACACACACACACACACACACACACACACACTACTAAAGGCCTCAGAGCTACACCAGCAACCCCGTTGTTAATGAACTGAAGCGACTAGAGAGCCGTGCTGAGAGCAGACCCACGACTGCACTTTGGGGAGGGGGCTGCATCAAGTGCAAACTGTGGAGCCTCGTTCAAATGGTTACTGTAAACGAAGGACAATTCATAATCCTTGACATTTTTACACAAATAACGAACCTTTTTGAGATTAAACTGCCTATTTTGGTTAAATATAACCATAGCGGTAATATGCAGTAAGACGTACCTACAAGTTGCCTCCTTCTTTTCGTTCTTTATTGAGAGGACACATTGTTATGTTCACCCACATTGCATGTGTTCCCTAATGCGACTAAATGACCTTCGTACTCTTATGATACGCTACATGTATGAACATCGGGGAGGGGGACATTATAAAAGAGAATGATGAGGGGTTTGATTGCATTGACATCTCCTGTCAGACTTATTGGAATAACACATCAAGTAGATTTCTCCGAGATTAGGCAACAGATAGAATAAGATAATACTTCACTTGCATGTCTACAAATTACATTTTAAAGTACTAGTGTATTCAAAAAGTGTACCTGCAGTTCATAAATGTATAGCAGCTTGGTATCATTTTAACAACAGTAGAAGGAGATACAGAAACTCAGTCATCAACAGATACGTTACCCCTCATGTGGTTTGATTGACAGGTGATTTCTGAGTAGAAACACTGCAAGTAGAGCCACCAGAACCACATTGCAGATTGACACCTCCAAATGGCAACTACCTGTTCTCCCGCTCTGTCTGTCTGACTGTCCAAAGAGACTGAAAGGGCGAGGAAGGACACAAGGGATGAGGAGGCGAGGCAGCTCAGCTGCTGCCTTAGCCGTGTGTGTGTAGCGAGAGGAGGGGTGTTGGAGGCATCATGGGGGCAACGCTCTTTCACACGGGCCTCTCACCAGCTGTCACCCCCAGCACACCACTGAATGGGGCCTGTCACTCCGCCCGGCCCCGTCGGGACTTAACTGGTCAAGAGAGGAGAGGAAGAGAGGGGAGAGAAAAGAGCATGGAGGGCGAGAAAAATGAAATACAAAAGCCGCTCAGAAAAAGGCTGGAGCAGGGATTAGGGCGCACATGTGTTGAAGACACTAATGCATTTTACACTAACTTCAACCTCAGCCCCTTCCCCCTGCACCCCCTCTCAAAGCCCAGGATTAGAGCTCCCGAGCGGGCACAGGAGAAACGTATAGGCCCGGTTCCTCCACATCTCCTACTCAGAGGTTATTATCCACGTAGCCCCTTTAGCTTTGCAGCCCTCATCCTGCTATGTTTCATCCCTTTGTGTCATAATACTTTTTTTGGGAATACATTATATTTTCCTTTAGGTTAAGATGCGGATCAGACGCTTTAAGAGGGGGGGGGGGTACGGCACATCTGCTCGTGACAAGGGCACGGAACGCTGATGGCGCAGCGCTAAGAAGAAGGAAAAAACACACAGGGGTCGCTTCAAAATCTGAACCTGCAGCTAAATCTCTCCCCGCCGTTTACTCCGTCCCTCCCTCCCTCCCTCCCTCTCTCTCTCTCCTCCGCTTTCTCCTTCTGTGTCTCCCTCTCTCGCTCGCTCGCTTTTGTGTTTGTTAGAGGATGATAGAATAAGAGCGGCAGGTTTCGGCTCAGGCACAAAAAGCCCTCTTTCCTGAGGACCAGAGGGAGGGGAGGTGGGAGCTGTTTGCTGCTGATACTGCTGCTGTCACAACCCCCCCTGTATACCTCCCTCTGTCTCACACACACTCACATTCAAATTCAGACGTGCTCGGGACGACCATAACTAAAGTACAGTATTGCAAAACGAGGTTTAACAAGGGTTAAAAACGAAGCAACACTGATCGTTTCCTTCAGAGGAGTCATCTTTCGAGGGAACTTTAATGTGTTCGCTTCGGGAGCAATGTGGTTTTGATGCTTGGTATGTGTGTAGAGCTTGATTGCTGGTAGTCTTTATAGAGGTTGCAATGTAGCAGGAAGTGCTTATTGTTGCTCTGGGTTGCCAGGTTTGTCTGCATCCACCAATGTGTTAGTTTCTTCCTCAGCTTCTAGTTGTCCAAATGCGGTGCCCTTCAGTAGTGTCTGTTGCCTGTTCATACTGAGTCCTTGGCCATGCACTCGTGGAAAAGTCATGCCTCGGCAAGCTACCTTGGTTCAAAGATGTTGGCCGTCATTGTTCTTGCCGTACTGCCCGAACAACCTCTCACCACCAGGCTGAGAGGCCATGAGCAGATGTGTACCTGTCTTCTTCAGTTTGGAAGATGTGGTTCTACATCACACGTTCCCTTTCCATCCACTTGATGCAGATGCAGCCGTGCACATCATGAGCAGCCAAACACCACAGCGTCTTGCCCATAGGGGTCACTAGCACTTCACCAAATGACTGAGGCTTTGCAATGGAAAAGAGCCACGTGTGTGTGTGTGTGTGTGTGTGTGTGTGTGTGTGTGTGTGTGTGTGTGTGTGCGTGTGTGTGCGTGTGCTCCATCCACACGCAAACACACGTGCACGATACCACCCCATATGTTGAGCTCCGCGCTTACCCACCAGCAGCTCTCACCCCTACACGTATGTAACATTTTACCCAGCATGCCTCTCTCGGTAGCGTGCGCCATTATCTGCATTTCTTCACATGGTGTGGAAGGGGAGCGGGAGCGCGGGGGTCTCGGCTAGTTGGCCGCAGCTCAAGCCGGGGCCCTGATTAGCGGGGGGCTACATGGATGTGACACGTCTTCTCTGCCAGAGCGCAATTCCCCCCCCCGCTCTCCACACACACACACACACACACACACACACACACACACACACACACACACACACACACACACACACACACACACACACACACACACACACACACACACACACACACACACACACACACACACACCAGTCTACTGCCTGGAAGAGTAGACAGGCCTCGAGCTAAATCCAACCCCCTCCTCCGCCTCCCACACACACACACACACACACACACACACACACACACACACACACACACACACACACACACACACACACACACACACACACACACACACACACACACACACACACACACACACACACACACACCGCTAATGCAAATGAGCTCTCTGGTCAGCCAGGCAAGAAAAGGCAAGAGAAGGCAGGAGCGTATGGCCAAACAGCGGGGCTACCACCAATCCCCCTCCCCACACCAACCCCTACTCCATCACTCACCCCCAAGAACACACACTCATGCAAAACCCATACAAGATATCTTTCTTGTCAACACACACCCAATCCCACTCTATTCTCACACACACACACACACACACACACACACACACACACACACACACACACACACACACACACACACACACACACACACACACACACACACACACACACACACACACACACACCTCTTAAAGGATCACACTGCGTCTCAGCAGGATGGAGTTTTGTGATGAGGAGAAAGTTATGACTGATATTGCAACCTCAAGTATTTTTCAGTACATTTTAAAAACATTTATTGAGGGATTTAATGACGAAGCAAACACACACACATCATTGACCTCGTCCTTGGTGAGGGATGCCATTTGAATGATATAAATGATATAAAAAAGGTAACTTTAAATCAGTACAATACGATGCCCTTTGATAATATATACCTCTGAAATGGATCTCTAGATGTTGAATGATCCCTATTAGTCATCGGTGAGGTGTGCACAGTGCAGACAAGCCACAGGTGGCACTCCAGAAAGCTGCAAGTAGTGACTTGATTATAAAAGGCCCAGCTTGTCTTCTCAGGGTGACACAGTCACTCTGATACATACAGTGGATACGTTACACAGCATTATTGATGGTAAAATAAAGTATAGGTGTAACAAAGAATGTATTCAATGTTTAAGATTGAGCCGCATATCTCCAGTTGTGCAGTGTTCGATCCCTCTGATGGAGCGAGGCATGGATGCTTCTCAGGGTCACGATGAACAAGTCATGTAGTCTCGTTGTTTGGTCAGATCATTGCAGACCTGCAAGTCAGCATTTATTACGGCGTGCATCATATTACAAATACACATGTTGTAGATTTAAAAAGTAATATGTGCATGGTATTTATGGCGCAAAACCAATTATAGTGTATTAAAAGAATATATATGTTAAATATATGGTACATGTGACAGCCATCTGTCATTACATTTACAATATGTGAACATGACTTCTTCATTTCTATATGTGCACACTCCTGCAAGGAGCCATGATGTCATGTACTTATTAATATACATACTTTCTCATGACTTTACTTTGAAATAGAATGTGGACAACATTCGGAACATGACTTTGATCCAATGTAGGAATGCATTTGGGATTGATGCGAAAATACGTTTGTTGAAAGTAATGTGAATACTTAACACATACTTAATACCTCGTTTCTGAAAGTACATGTTTTATAGCCTGACTCATTAAGCGTGTACACCTCACTGTGCTTTTTCCTGCACATGCAAAGCTCCTTGCAAATTAATAATATTAAAGACAATTAAAAGATCAGAATGACAAACTTCACAATAACCACACGTCCCGTCTGGACTGTGATGAGCAGCAGATCAACACATGCTGTCACTCATCCATAAGGTGTGCCTTCCTCGAGAGCAAACACTACATCATCCCACCGGGTCAACAATCCACATCCTAGCGAGGTCGTGAACTTGACCCTGAAGCGGTGACCTGCGCGTTCTGAAAGGAATACCTGGACCATTGTTCAGCGAGAACTTACACTCGACCGGCAGCGCTCTGTCCGGTGATACAAATGTTACAGCAACACCAGGGCCTATCAGGAGAGTAGACTGGAGGGGGGGGGGCTGGGGGGCTACAGGAGGTTTTCACTCAGCGGCGTAAAGAAAAGGGGGCCGAGAAGAGGAGGAAAAAAACACACAATAACCGATGAAAAGAGGAGATGTGAGGAGGGGAAATGTTACTTCTGGAGGCATTTCTCTCAAACCAATGAGAACAGAGCTTTTCACCTTTGTGGTGCAAAGGTCAGGTTTCGCCTCAGGCCAAGTCCGCAGAGAAGCAACTTTCCCTTTTTCCCTCCATAGAGGCGTGTGTGTGTGTGTGTGTGTGTGTGTGTGTGTGTGTGTGTGTGTGTGTGTGTGTGTGTGTGTGTGTGTGTGTGTGTGTGTGTGTGTGTGTGTGTGTGTGTGTGTGTGTGTGTGTGTGTGTGTGTGTGTGTGTGTGTGTGTGTGTGTGTGTGTGTGTGTGTGTGTGTGTGTGTGTGTGTGTGTGTGTGTGTGTGTGTGCGTGTGTGTGTGTGCGGGCGAGAGTATGTCTGCATATGTGTGTGTAACCGAGCTCGTAGAAATAGTACTGCTGTTAGCGGCCCAGGGGACTGTTTCCTTAAAGTGCCACTCAGTCCCTTACTCTTCGTCTCCTCCACTATCTCTTCTTCACCTCCTTGTATTTAACCAGTAGGTTTCCACCCTGGACGTATCGATAGGAAAGGGGAGGATGCAGTGTAAATCACAGCGAGATTTTGAAATGATGAGACAGGAGGAAGTGGTTGGATTTCTTTTTGTATTTAGTCATTTTAAATGTTTGGGAATAACCAATAACACCTCAGCTATCACCTACAGCTGTACACCAATAACAGACCATTCAGAACTCTACCAGCAACCAATTATTATTATTATTATAACCATTATTATTATTATACTAATTATTTCTATAATTTGAAGGCAGTTGGTTTGCAGTTAAATACAAATATAAACCAAATATGTGAACGTGTAAGAGGAGCTGTGGGAGATGGAAGTCCTTCAATATGTAGGAATAATGGGCTATGATAAAAACAAATCATATCCTAATAAGCCTTATATTTATTTTCTCCAAACAATAAAGTTGTAACTATCAAAACAGTCAGCAATGGAAAAAGAATAGCTTAGTCTAAAGTCTAATTGTCTTTGCATATTAACGGAGAAAGTTGTGTTTTCTTTTCACTTTTGTGATGGATTTATGAGATGAAATGAGTGAGTTAAAGCTTCCTGTAACCCATATTTAGCTTGTATGCAATGGATAGAAGTATTCAGATCAATTACTGAAGTTAAACTAATACCACATGATACAAGTACTCCATTGCACGTCAAAAGAAAATGTAATCAAAATACTGTATTCAAATTGGAACGGTCATATTTCCTATTAGTGTTTAATAATACAATAAATACTGGATTATTATTATTATTATTATTATAACTAATGAATCTATGAACCGTTAGGAGCTAATTTACAGATGATTTACAGGCTACTTAGTAGTTAACTACACTGCATCATTTTCTATAAAGTCATATACATTTGATGTCAGAGCTGCGAATTACCACGTTCAGATGATCATGGTGGAGTGTTAAAAACAGTCTTTCTCTGTAGACCTCAGGAACACGTGTAGGGCTGTAAAGACCACTATCTGTGAGGGAGGGGAACACTTTGACTAACTGATGCAGTGAAAGAGGGAGAGAGAGGGGGGAGTGAAAAGAGAGGTCTGATTAATAATTGCGAGGCTGCGAGGTGCCGATCTTCTGGCTTCTCACTTCAGTGGGCCGGCGCGGGGATCTCGCCTTCGGCCGTGTCGGTGGGGCTCATTAGGGAACCTCTAGGGACCTGACAGAAATTGTTAGCGGGGTTGTGATGACCGAATCAGACTCGGCCCCCACCCCTACTCCACCTCCACCACCACCACCTTATCCCCTTTGCCTTCTCCCTAACTCCCTCCACCAACATGCGGATAAGGAGTAAAAGGAGAGGACGGCTCCTAACAAGGACTACACCTGTAATCAAACTGCTCCCCAAAAAAGCACCGGGGGGGCTCTGATTGGAGCCGACGGAGGACGAGGCGAGGAACAGCGGACCCCCGATCCATAATTGATGTGTGTGCACAATTACAGGCCTCCAGACATCAGCAAAGTGTTGCACAAGCACGCCTTCAAGGATAGTTTTTGAACAGGCGTTGCATAAAAATCAAGGATCACTCTTTTCCCTCTGACTGCCCCCCCCCTCCACCACTCCATCTCTCTCTCTCTCTGAATTGTTGATACGACTGTCTGTGCAGAAATGTGCCAAGCTCGTATAATGGATGAGTGGATGTGGGCTGGATATGCATAGCATTTCTGCGTCTGGTGCATATCTTTGACTTTAAGGGTATTCATTTTGCACTTGTCCACTCCCATGAGCCGCACACAGTTGATCTATTTATTTGTGCAGAGCACAGGCAGGATACCCCCAGCCCGTGTGAACCTAGCAGTGGAGAAAGCATGGAGGAGTTGCCTCGTTGTGGTGTTACAGTGCAGGGCCGCTGTGTTGAGCACCCTAAATGAGCATCTTTAGTTATGTGTTGATGAATAAATGATGGTTCGACGAGGCTGTAAAAGTCAGTGTACATGAACTTGACTTGTCCATCTAATATTCATGTGTTTCAAACCGCTTGCACTTTGTAACGGTTATTTCAAAACAATAACCAGATTTACATGTAGCTGAATTCATGCTTTACTTAAGAGCAGTTTCAATATCTGTCGTCTCCAGCAATGACAAGGCGTAAGAGATAAGATATGATGAGAGGTACTTCTGCAGCGCATTAGCATATAAAACAACGAGAAAGATCACTTCACACATTGACACTTTATTTAGCTTATACTAGTCAAACACATGTCATATATTCACGAAAATAATCAAAAGGCTGTGTCTCAATGTGTGGTAACTTGAGAAGCACAAGCATCAACAGTACCCGGAGCATGAACGCGGTTCCTGTGTGGAAGTGCAGCGTCGGAGCCTCGCTGAGTAATCTGTGCGAGAAATGAAAAGATTATTGATGATTAAGTCCTCGTACGCACGGTCGCTCACACACTCGTCTGGCAGTTCAGCAAAAACAAGAGTTTTGGACACATTTACATAAACCCTCATTTTCAAGGAGTGAGCACGGTCAGACAGAAGTGTGTGTGTGTGTGTGTGTGTGTGTGTGTGTGTGTGTGTGTGTGTGTGTGTGTGTGTGTGTGTGTGTGTGTGTGTGTGTTATAAACGGCTTTGAATGGATAGAGGTTGTGTCTTTTGAGGTGTACAGTAAATCACTTTTAATAATACCTACAAAAAGATCAGCCTTTTAGAAGATATTTATGCTAATTATCAACTTTTTTATAGCGTTGAATCTGATAAATGTTACTTTGAATTACAATCTAATATCCGTACGGTTAAATAAAACCAAGTCATTAGTTACATTGAAAGACACACTTTTCTCCTAAAGATACTTGTTGCTAGATCTCTTAGATTTCTTTTGTGAACTTTCCACCAGGACAAACTCTGATTGTATGACAGCCAAGAAAATAATATAATTCCCTTTTTTCAGATTGTTTAAAGTTATAAGGAATTAATAAGTTAAACTCTTGCATTTGGAATAAAACAAATTCAGTAGGTCTGACCTTTGTGAGATTTCAACACTTAAGTCAAATCGTTAGCGTGTGTGTGGGAGTAGGGTGGTTTGAAAAAAAAAGGAATAATAAAAACACATATTCATACACACACCAGGCTGACCCCCTGAGTAACGGAGCGTCCACACCACAGCTTCAAAAAAGGCTTGGAGCTGGGCGTGTCTGGAGCTTGGGGATTTTATTAAGCAACGCGGCCAACAACCAATCACATGAATCTCCCGCCCCCAACATACAAAGCAAAAACCCCCGGGGATTTTATGGAAGCAATATATATATAAACTCCCCAAACAGGCGAAAACCTACCAGTTTCCCCCACTGTCTCTGCCACCTCCCTCCATGCCTGGTTCCTCCGGTTTGTATCCCGGTAGGTGAAGAGGTCATACAAAACCGGGTGATTTGCTACGGCGATAATTAGTTTCTCCTCCGACTTTTTTTGAAATATAGAAATGAACAGCGGGATATCCCTCCCAGCTTAGACGCGGTTTGATTGGCTACGGCTTGAGCTGTCAGATTTTCAGAAACGGGATTTGATTGGCTGGCACTGGCTACTCCGGCGTCTCCGGCGGAGACGGACCGCTCTGCTACCCACAATTCAGTTCGGCGAAAAAGCGAGGCTACGTGACGTCACCCCATTGAAAGTGAATGGGCAGATTGAAGCTGTCGACGCTGTCGACGCTGTAGTGTGGACGGGCCGTGAAGGTGGTTGCAGTTTCTTTGGAAATAAAGCAATATAACTTCAGATGCGAGTGGTCATAATCAAACCGCCCAAACAAAAACCAATCTGCATCTGGGCGTCCTCCGTGGAGATGCTTCGGTTGGAGGGAAACAAATATGTAGATTGAGAGGGTGAAGCCTCGCAGTGTCTTCACCCTGGAGTGTCAACAGGTGAAAGTGGGCGATAACACTGTTTGATGTTGCTAGACACCATTTCTACCACCCAACTTCTTCTTCTCCTAGCGTACTTCAAAGCCCCCCCTTCTCCCTGCTCTATCTCTGTCTTCTCACTTTAATCCACTGCAGCAGAGCCCTTCAGTTCAAAGCGCTCAGGAACACCCCCCTCCACACTACAAAAAAAACTGCAACCCAAAGTTTTTTTTCTACCTCCTCCTCCTCCTCCTCCTCCTCCTCCTCCTCCTCCTCCTCCTCCTCCTCCTCGTGCTGAGTAGCAATTACAGCTCTTGCTAGCGCGCTGACCAGCTCCCGCTATTAATTAATCCCACAAAGAGCGTTCATTTCCTGGCTTTCTCAGATTGACAAGAGATGAAGGGGAGGGGGGGGGTAGAGATGCCTGTTTTCAAAGGCGATTCAGTCTGACCAAGCCAAAGAGAGGAGAGGAAAAGAGGAGAAGAAAGACCTGCTCTCCTAAAGTAGATGGAAGGCGCATTTGGTACAGGCCTACTTGAATGTGATTGAGTGCTTTGTTGCAGAGGGCTCTCTGCTAATCTCTACCTGCACGGAACAGCGCTAGGGAACGCCCGCTGAAGGGGGGTGTCTGTTGAGAGGCTTTGGCCTGGGTGGGCGCGACGGTTGGGAAGAGGGTTCATGTCCTGCCGGCGTGTTCTCTTCTCCCCTTTTTCAACTTCTGAAAAGAAAAAGGGAACTCCTTCTCCTCTAGCGGGCATTCGGTCGGTCGGTGGGGTGGAGGTGACCGGTGGAGGGGGGGGAACCACGCTGAATGGAAAGAGAGATAAAGGAGGTGGAACCGGGTGGAGCTGGAGAGCAGATGATAGTGGAGCGATTCAGACGTTTCATTCACTGTTATGTTTGAATGGTGGGACATCATCTAGAGGCGGGATTCATCTGAGGACTGAGGTAGAGGACCGTTCCCATGGAGACCAACTTGGATGCATGATTGAAAACTCTACCTGGAGGAGCAAACCAGTCCAATCCACGACACAAATGAGCCCTTCATAATTGGGAGTAGTTTGTATAAGTATTTACTTGAAGTTAAGAAAAGGTTCTGTTGGTTAAAGCCACTGAGCCAAAGATTGTTTGTTAGGAAAGACCTCCCACTCATTTGGAATGATATCAGTCTATCAAATGGCCGCTATCAATGTATTGCTTTTCAAAACTATGAATTGATCTTGCCTAGATTAAGACAAGAAAACTGTAGCCTAAGTTTAGGAAGTGTACTTTTTGCCTTAAAAATAAGTGTTTGTTTCTTAGGAATGTTTCATATGATGATAGGGTCACTTCATCAAATGATTATCCAATTGAGTCAATATGGAAAGTGAAATAAAAGGAAATAAGCCAGGCCCACTTTCCTTAATATAACTTTGGACTCGTTTTAAAGAAAACTCCTAACCTGCCTCCTGCTGACGAAGCATCACGATGTCATTTCACCCATTTCTCTGAAGGCTGACATTCATGTGAGACCTTGCAGTCAATCAGCTGAAAAGATCTATTGAAAGTGTGTCTGTGCGTCTGTGTGCTGCAGCCATGATGTGTACGGGCAGCACTGCTCCTAACACTAGATCCATAGTGAGCAGGCCTACTGTGTAATGACAATACAAGTATAAACAAAAAGCTGAACAAGTTAATGACGTTAATGACATTTGATTGAATCTGGGCTTAACGTGTGCATTAACAACTTAATACAAACATAAACTCATTAGTGAAGCCCCCTGTGATGCTCGTCTGTCACTCAGTGTGTGAGTTCATCACAGTTTGCTGTAGTGGTGCAGACACACCCATAGTGCACATACACGGAGTCTGATTGTGTCTTTGAAGCGTGCTGAAAGCCAACCTGACTGATGACGGTGAATGAAATCACATGTTAGCAGTGGATCAGGTTTCTGCATCCAGGGCAAAGCACTGGCAGGTGTGAAGGGCACTCTTGGATAGAGGAAGTCAACATTTAAATATTCACCCAGAGGCTGGAGAGCGGGGGCCATTTTCACTGACCCCAAATGTCTACAGGTCCAGTTGTGGCCCTCTCAGTCCAGATGTTCTGGCACACATCGTGGTGTGAACATGCAAACACAAAAAGCACTGATCTCCAGAAGGCGTTGTTTTTCTACCATTCATCACCCTGGTGTCAGAAGCCATTACTTAGCTTGTTTTCCTAAATGAAAGACAGCGGAAATGAATGGCCACACCTGATTGGATGTGACCCACACTTCCTGTTGAATGTGTGGCCAGACCTCGGAGTTTGTTTTTCTTCTATTAAGGTTAAGACATGTTCTTATTTCTTCTTCACTGAGGTGACTCACAATGGCATATTCCACACAAGGTTCAGCTGCTTATGTACCGATGGTGTTGCAAAGTACGAGCGACTAACCTTCAGGACCATGTGCTCCTCCGGGATGGGCCTATGGGCCATTAGCACCGCTCCCTCTGCTTCGGCAAAGGGCTGGGATTGTTAGAACAACTAACACTTTCAAAACTTAATGTGCCTCCTTGTTTGGTCGGCCTGATTAGCAGGCTGCTAATTCCCCTCCCTGGTGCAATGCATCACATCGACACCTGTACTGCAGTCTTCACTCCCACCCTCTGTAGCCGGCGTGCTGTAGGCACGGAGAAGTGTTGTTCTGTTGTCATCTCATTACACGGGGTTCAGAACATTGCAAAACAAAGTCCAGAGTGTCACACCTTTTCATTTGGTATTTTCGATGCAACGCGAACAAAGAACAGTTTAACAGCTTGTCACTTTCGCACCTTTTCAAGAATCGAATGTCTTGACACGGTTTGAGAGATAATGAAGCCAGAGTTAGCTCACCTGCACCTAAACTGTATTCCTGCTATCAAATAGAAACCTTTGTGAGAGCACGTAAGCACACTGGAGGCTAGCTAGCTGTATGAATATACTCATTCAATCTCCTCACAATGAAGACCTGGGAAATGGTATTTGATGGAGTGTTGCCTCTTTGGCTTCTCAGAAAACCCCGTATTAGAACATGGTCTCTTCTGTTGGAGCCATCTTATGTATGTGATACTACTGAATACAAATCGGATTCAATTAACTCACCATGTTACCAATTTTCTTAATTTGATATCAGAAAATATTGATCCAGGGAGAACCTAATGGGGATCTAAATGAATGACAATATTAAATGATTAAAACTTCATTTAGATGTTCTTTTTATTCCCTCCAAATAATAAAAAAGTACAATTTGAACCAGTATATTTTATAAAGGTGTATTTACATCAGATACAGTTGTTTTAATATATTCATTTATTTGATTTAACCCCAGGTTGAAGTTACGAATAATGGCAGTGAATTCAAAATACTAAAAATAATTATTTCTTTCTTGAGACACAACACAAAACAATCTAATCATTTTATTTGTATTTGTTAGAAAAGTGCAGACGCTGCAACATTTCTGCCAAGTTTCATATCTACACGGGTGAGTCCTGCATACCTCACCTTTCTTTCTAAGTATCTTTAAAAATCAATTGTGCAAAACTGAATAGTAAGGGCAATTACTGTATTGCCATAGCCCTTATCATTTGACTAATGAATGCCTTGCAGGTCAAACACTAGATCACGCACAATGACCACACGCTTCACTACGGTGTCTGCTGAAAACATTAAAATAGCTTTCTTAGATGTCTAAAACGTTTTCTTCCAACGTTTTAGGGAAGTTTTGGACAACTTTGCTTGATTTAACTGCTACCCATTTTTACGTTGTCTCCAAATTCGGCGTGATCTTTCGCTGCTCAAAGTACATTTATGATCCCGGAACGTTATTCTGTCACAAATGTCACCTTTCACATTTGGTGGTGGCGCTTTCGGTGCTACCCACAATGCTAATCTAGTCACTGTGGGAACAACTAGTTCAGCGATAACAGAGTTTGGGATCACAACGTTTTGGCCAATCCAAAAGTTTGAAATTGGGGGTTAAAGAATAATTTGACTTGTTTTGTGGCTTTTGAAATTCTCACCAAGCTTTTTTGAAATTGTTAGCGTCCTCTTCCAATCTTCGAGACATGTCAGGCCTTCTGTTGTTCTGAGAGGTCAGGGGCCGATCTGGGCATCAGCATGTCCTGGAAGCCTAATGTGACCTGCCTTGCATGTTCGATCCTCACACCCGAACGTCGCACCATCGAAGAGCTTGGGCCCGCGCTGACTCACTGGCAGCAACAGCCAGGACATCTGTGGAGTGCTGGCAGAGTGCACGTTCGCTCGTGTGTGTGTGTGTGTGTGTGTGTGTGAGCCAACACTGACTCTGTTTCGAGCTTGTGTTACAAGCGGCGGCCATGTCTAAAGCTCGAGGCCTTGGATCACTTTTTCTCCTCATTTTTCCTGTTTTGTCGCAGGAAAACAGGCACACATGTAAATACTTTGCACACAGGCGCTCTCCCGTTGCATGAATATTCATTCGCAACTGTGATGAGCTGTGACATGCTTTTCCTGGCAGGGCTCTGGGACCACATGGCCGGGGTGTGAGAGGAAGAGAAAGGCCGTGTCGGAGCGTGTTACCCAGGCCTGCCTCATTCAATTGGATCCAACCACGATGGTCGGATTTCTCAATCTCAGATGGATTCCAGACGTTAAAGCCGCTCCTCCCCTTCCTTCACTCTTTGATTACAAAAGAAGAGACTTTGGTAAGCCGGTAAAAGGCTGCAGGGCTGGAGGATTTCCATGTATGTGTGCACATGTGGACGTTTAAAAGAAAAAATGTTCGATGACAGGGTGCACCTTGCTCTCAAATATGAACTTCGGGGTAGAATTTCGGGCCACGCTTTAATGTTTTGTGCGGCACGAGGAAGCTGGCGGAATAATGCCGCCTTTTGTTTTACTAAGAACATGTTGAATGAATAGCTGCTTGCAACACAACTTGTTCAAGTTTCTAATCAGTCCATCCCTGCGGACCTCCCCAATGTCACCCTCTTCTTCCCTCCCCTTTTTCCCCGTTTAAAAGAAAAGAATGTTCGGTGCACCTTGCAAATATCAACTTCTGGGTAGAACTTCGGCCCCGCTTTAACGAGATGCTTTGTGTGGCATGAGGAAGCTGGCATGGCCGATGATGGCGGAACAATGCCCGCCTTTCCATGGCCGCTCATTGTGCACAGATCTTTGCATTGTTTCGGTTCCCTCCGCGCCCCCTTCGCCACTCACACCCCCGGCCAGCTGGCACGGAGATGGCAGCGCCGTTGACAAGGTTCACAATACCCCCTCCAGTCCACGCCACAATAGAGGGACATGGACACAGGCACCTCTATGGCACACAAGAGGCTGAGGAGGGGGATGCCGGGGGGCCTCACAGGCAGGTGGTGCTGCCAACGTCTCCGTGATGTGTCGGTAGCTTTCAGAGCTTCCTTTTCAAATCCACATTGTTCTCGCGGGTTCTTTTTTTCCTGCGAGAGATGGGGAGCACACAACCGAAATATACCTCTCTCTGTTGGTTCCAGCTTTATTGTCAAGGCTTATCAATAAGAGAGAAGTGGCAGATACACATGGCAAGCATTTGGAAAGGTGGAGTGGAAAGGTAGAGGCAGAATGCTGAGGTGCTTCAACTCTCAGAGAGCCTGAGTGACAGCTGGATGCCAGGGTGCTTTCCTCCAGTCACGATACGGTGTTTTCAGCGGGTGTCGTGTTTTGTCTGGGTGCTCTTTTTCCCGGAGCTGCCGGTTTGTCATTTCACGAGGAGCTTTAGTCTCTCCGATTGGGTTACACAAAGTTGAAGGGTGTGTGACGGCGCTGTCGAGGTCCCTGAAGGTCACGTTACATTCTGGAAATAGAATCCAAAACTACAAAAAGGGGTTTATGTGGCATTGATTCCATAGCACAGTGCAACAATGGCTTTATGATTATTTATTTATTTCCTATAATGGCAGGTTGCAATTTAGGACCTTTTCACCCATGGACACACAATGTCAAAATGTTAATGTGTGTGCTTGCTTCCGAGGTGTACGGTGTGTGCATGTCATTACTGTCGGGGAGGTAAACAGAAGGCCGTGGCGGCACCAGGATGGTTTTTCCCGTGGCTGCAGACATCGACAGATACAGGATGTACTAAATTGACTTCAAGAGATGGTCTCCATATGTGGTGGGATTTAAAACATAGACATAGCAGCATGACTCAGGACGGCAATGACCATTGGTTGGTTGTAATACCCCTTAAAATATATAGAATATAGAGTGTATAGCTACTCTTTACTGCAACATTGTACAAAATATGTACTTTTTACTAAGATGTTGAATGAATAGCTACTTGTAACAGAGTATTTTTACACTGTGGTGTTAGTACTGAAGTATAAGATCTTCATACAAGAGTATAGAGGCAAGAATAGCAAACGTTTGTCTCCCAAAAAGTTATCAAATTCTACAAATGACTACTTTTTAATGATGTTGAGAGGACAACAAGCATGTGGTGGATTGCTAGCATGTTAGCTGTACCTCATACCTGCCTCTCAGGTCTGGTGCACTTTCAAGTTGTGCTTCAAGTTATTTTCTAATCAGTCCATCCCTGCGGACCGCCCCATCTCACCCTCCTCTTTCCTCCCCTTTCCCCCCTTCAACCCCTCTTGCCCCACCCCAAAGCTTCTCCCCTTGCTGCTGTCAGTTCAGCACTTTTAAAGGGAATTGGTGCTCTTTGAAATGCATATTCCACACTGGCATGTGTACACTGCTGAGTAATTGTGGAGGCCAAATGTTTAATTACACATGGCAGGCCAAGCAGCGGGAGGCCACACCGCAGCGGGGCTCAAAAACAACGGCCTAGCTTCTCTTCTCTCGTTCGGTCGGACGCGCCAACAACAACCAGGCCCCCCCCTTTCCCCCAAAACATACTGAGAGTACAGACGGCAGGCCTAGAGGAGGTGAAGGAAAGGGAGGGAGGGGGATTTGTTTGTGTGTAAAGCAGACTTAACCTGATGTTTGATCTGTGAGATATTCCGAGCCGCAGTTGCGTGCCAAGACTCGGAGAAAAGCTACAGTTCACTGAGCGGAGCATACCTACAGTACAAGGTGTGTGAACACTCAGCCGGAGTGTGTTCTTCTGCCCAATGTGCTTAAGCTTTGCATTATCCGTAGTCTTTAGTCTTCTCAGCAGGCCTGGGGTTTGTCGTGGTTCTGCTAATGGATCAAGACTGGTCCTGGGGAGCTGGGTGGAGAAGGAGGGGGAGGGGGTGGTGGAGACTGGGGCCTGATGTCTGTGACCCCCGGGTGGCGGGAGGAAGTGCAGAGCAGCAGGGGAAGTGGGAGCACCTGTGCAGGTCAGTGGCAGCCCCGTCAAGCTTAACTAATTCTGAAATTGACCTCCGACCTCCATTCCCACGGTGCACCGGGGCACAGGCTGAGAAACAAGGTCTGCTCTCCTCCAGCTTTTGACTCCTGCTTCTAATTACCGGCTAGAAGAAAGTTGTTATCTGATTAGGCCTCCTTATAAAACCATATCATTGATTGTATCCTTTGCTCCGTGTCGGTACAAATTAGCCCATTAACGCACAACAGGGATGTGGCGATTTCATAACATGAAGCTAAAGCCGATAATGGCTGAGCTTCCTTGAGTGGTTGACCCACTGTGAGGGATTAGCAAGGCCTGCCACACACACACACACACACACACACACACACACACACACACACACACACACACACACACACACACACACACACACACACACACACACACACACACACACACACACACACACACACACACACACACACACACACACACACACACACACACACACACACACACACACACACACACACACACACACACACACACACACACACTAAAGGTTGCCAGCCAGTTTCTAGAACTTCACATTTCATGTGTTTTACTTAAAATAGTGAGTTGTTACTTTGCCATCCGACCTCTTGATGGATCTACAGCTTGATGGTGAGCGAATCTCGCATGTCAACATCAATGACGTGGTGAAATCAGTCTAATCTGTGTGCAGGAGCTGTTAAAACTTACAGTACACACGTGTTCATGGACACCTGCGAACATGCATGTGTGTGTCTATGCGCATTACGGTCTTCATGAATGTGTTTCTGTCTGCTGGTGTGGTCTGTGTCTATGTGCCTACAAATTGTAACATGCTCGAGCAATCACATAGTGATTAAACCGCGGCCCCACAATCTTCAGACCCACTGTGTCGCGGGGAAGGCCTTCTGGATGCAGGAGCACTGCCAGATGTCTCATTGTGCAGTGGTTTTATATGGAGAAAAAACAGTCTGTAAAACCATGCAGTTGTAGGTAATGTAACTACTTATTCTATTCCTTGTTGAATCACTTTTCATGAAGGAAAAGGAACATCTCTCATTGGATAAACTGGCACCAGCATATATTAAGCATGTTCTGCTTTTTGAAATGCATTTCACTAGCAGGAACCACGCCACAACAATGTGATGTTTGTAAGTTTATTGAAGTAACATGTGAATGATATGAGGGGGGTGAAGAGATGATCTGGGAGGACGAGCTGTGGTCCGTGCAGTGGGAGACTCAGAGTGGGGGTTCCGTCTCCGGCATGATCTGCGTGGGCTGATTACGGGCCCCCCAGACGATACCTGGGATTAAGGTGTTAGTATACGCAGTATATAAACGTGCACCGTTTAAATATAGATGGTGACGGGCAGAGGATGTTGGGGTGAAGGGGGAGGGAGGGAGGGATGTAGGGATGAGGGATGTTGGGATGTAGGGATGAAGGGATGAGGGAGGGAGGGATGTAAGGATGTAGGGATGAGGGATGTTGGGATGTAGGGATGTTGGGATGAGGGATGTTGGGATGTAGGGATGTTGGGATGATGGGATGTAGGGATGAGGGATGTAGGGATGTTGGGATGAGGGGATGTAGGGATGAGGGATGTTGGGATGTAGGGATGTTGAGGGAGGGAAGAAGGGATGGGTGGATGTATCGCTCGGTGTGAGTCGGAAGGGGAGCTGTATGGGTAGAAAGGGAGAGGGAGGGTGGGTTGAAAGGATGGAGACGAGCAGTGGCCGGAAGTTTTGCCGGATATAAATAGGGGTGGCCGTGGTTCGAGGCGGAGTTTTAGGCGTGGCCATGCTCCTGAACCTATGTTAACATTTTAACCTCATTTCACTAGCAGGAACCACGCCACAACAATGTGATGTTTGTAAGTTTATTGAAGTAACATGTGAATGATATGAGGGGGGTGAAGAGATGATCTGGGAGGACGAGCTGTGGTCCGTGCAGTGGGAGACTCAGAGTGGGGGTTCCGTCTCCGGCATGATCTGCGTGGGCTGATTACGGGCCCCCAAAAGAGTCGGATTAAAGCAGCTGACTTAAGCGTGTGCGTGTCTGAGATCATTAAGATTGTTGCGGATGTAAGCGTGATACGCTTGGGATGACGAGCGGCCGAGGGCCTAGATGGTTGTATACGGGATGCCCGGTCTAGCTGCTGTGGACGCTGCGCCAATGCGGGAGGAATGGCTCGAATAATATTCTGAGCATATCCCCAAAGTGAGCAACACGTTGTGGAAGTGTTTCTAGAACCAGAAACGTGTGGCCCTTTTCCCTGTTTCGGTGAGAGAGAGTGGGTGTTGAGGCGTTGCGTATGTATCGTATCTTGCGCTGAAGTATTTGGTTAGTGGCTCGTATGGCTGGGATACGAGTTCAGGCGGAAGATGTGGATGGGGAAAGAAATTCCCAGCTGATCCGTTTTATTCCGGAGTGTGAATATGAGAGTCGTTTGCCGTGGAGGGCTAACGGCTGCCGTTTCGTGCATCTGTCTGCCTGTAAGTAGTTTGACAAGAGGAAAGTGATGCGCTGTACTTTCTCTGAGGATAGAGAAGCCCGGAAAGACATTGAGTCCAGGGTGATGCCTAGAAACTCAATGGAGGTTGTAGGCCCTGAGGTTTTCTCCTCAGACGGAGGAATGCCAAGGTCTGCAAAATATTTGTATGAGTGTGCTCAGCCCGTGGCAGGGGGGTGAGGATGGTGGAGTGACTGTGAGAAGAAGTCGAGAAGATGGAGCACGTGGGGGAGTCTGTGGTTGTTTGGGGACTATTGAATGGCCTATCATGAATCCTTCTTTGACCAGTAAGGTGTCAAAGGTGTGAGGTTCTGTTAAAGCGGACTGAAGGTTGTGGCAGATGTGAGATGTGTCAGGCAGTATTGCTAAGCCTGGGTGGAAACCATGGGTCAAGCCTTTGGTGAGAAAGTAAACGGACTATCTGGATGATTCGCTGAGGCGGTAGCTAAGTTGCTTATCTTGACGGGTGTGCTGAGTTGCCGTGCTAGTCAATCTGCTGATGTAGTTGGGTTGTGGGGGCAGGTGCTCCTGGCATGAGCGCCGCC
This sequence comes from Pseudochaenichthys georgianus, assembly GCF_902827115.2. Taxonomy (NCBI): domain Eukaryota; kingdom Metazoa; phylum Chordata; class Actinopteri; order Perciformes; family Channichthyidae; genus Pseudochaenichthys; species Pseudochaenichthys georgianus. The sequence goes on from NC_047504.1 coordinate 224,074, forward strand.
GCAGAAAGAGCAGATGTGCATGAGGCGACAGCTAGAAAAAGAGCAGCCTAGGTCATTGAAATTGTTGCACGCCGTCCTGCCTCCCTGCGGGTGATAGACGGTTAAAGTCTTAGGCGTTGCGTGATGGAGAGGAAGGTGAGTGAGGTGTTTGAGATGGTGGAGAGCTGACTAAGCATGCTAAGGCTGGGTGGGCAGGGGGCTCCGCATAATTGGCAAGGGAGGGATGCGCGTGCTGCGAAGATGCTGCAGTAACGCTCGGAGTCTGGAGCATCCCGGTATGTTCCCTGGTTGAGCGGGTTGATAATAAATAATAATAATAATCCTTATATTTATTATGGCGCTTTATCAATGACTCTCAAAGCGCCGTACAAATATCAATCAATCAATCAATGTTTATTTATATAGCCCAATATCACAAATGTTACATTTGTCTCAGTGGTCTTCACAGTGTGTACAGAATATCAGTATGACAATACGACACCCTCTGTCCTTAGACCCTCACATCGTACAAGGAAAAACTTCCAAAGAAAACCCAGTTTAAAGGGAAAAATGGGAGAAACCTCAGGGAGAGCAACAGAGGAGGGATCCCTCTCCCAGGACGGACAGACGTGCAATAGATGCCGTGTGTAAATTGAAAAGATAATACATATGCAACATGTTCCAAATGTTTGGAAATGCATGTGTGTATAATAGGAAGATGAATCCACGAGGATATCCATCCAGGACCTATGATCCAGGACCACAGCCACGACTCAAGATCCAGCGCTCGCGATCCAGGACACAGGACCGCAGGATCATCCATGACTCCGGATCCCAGCGTATATAGACACCAAAAAGAAAGACATTTGGGGAAGCTGGGTTATTCGGAACATGAGTGTACACGGGTATAGACAGAGAGAAGGAAGAAGTAAGATGTCCCCCGACAAACTAAGCCTATATCAGCAAAACTAGGGGCTGAATCTAATCAGCCCTAACTATAAGCTTTATCAAAAAGGAAGGTCTTAAGCGCACTCTTAAAAACGGATAGGGTGTCTGCCGCCCGAACACAAACTGGAAGCTGATTCCACAAATGTGGAGCTTGATAAGAAAAGGCTCTGGCTCCCATTGTACTTTTAGAGACTCTAGGAACAACCAACAACCCTGCATTCTTGGAACGCAATGCCCTAGTAGGACAGTAGGGTATAATGAGTTCTTTAAGGTAAGATGGCGCCTGCCCATTAAGGGCTTTGTAGGCGAGAAGAAGAATTTTAAATTATATCCTGTGTTCTATAGGGAGCCAGTGTAAGGCAGCCAGAACAGGAGTAATGTGGTCCCTTTTCCTAACTCTGGTTAGTACACGAGCCGCAGCATTTTGAATCAGCTGAAGCGACTTGATTGACTTCTTAGTACTCCCTGATAATAAAGAGTTACAATAATCCAGCCTAGAAGTAACAAATGCATGGACTAGTTTCTCTGCATCGTTTTGAGGCAAGATATGCCTGATTTTTGCAATGTTACGTAGATGGAAGTAGGCGGTCCTTGAAATTGATTTTATGTGGGCGTTAAAGGATATATCCTGATCAAATATAACACCAAGATTCCTTACAGTCTCACTGGAGGCCAAATTAATGCCATCCATAGTTAGTATGTCTTTAGATAATTTGTTTCGTAGATTCTTCGGGCCAAGTACAATAACTTCAGTTTTGGTCGTGTTTAACATCAAAAAGTTTAAGGTCATCCACGTTTTTAAGTCCTTAAGGCAGTCTTGAATTTTATTTAGACGATTAATTTCATCAGGCTTGATTGATAAATATAGTTGAGTATCATCCGCATAACAATGAAAGTTTACAGAATGATTCCTTATAATATTGCCTAACGGAAGCATATATAATGTGAACAAAATAGGTCCGAGCACTGAGCCCTGTGGCACTCCATGGCTAACTTTGGTTTGCGTGGAAGATTCATCGTTAACACGTACAAACTGAGAGCGTTCAGATAGATAGGACCTAAACCAGCCTAAAGCAGTTCCCTGTATGCCAACTAAGTGCTCTAGTCTTTGCAATAGGATATCATGGTCGATAGTATCAAATGCAGCACTAAGATCGAGCAAAACAAGAATAGAGACAAGTCCCTTGTCTGAGGCTATTAGAATATCATTTGTGACTTTAACCAGAGCTGTCTCTGTGCTATGATGTGTTCTAAAGCCAGACTGAAAATCTTCAAATAAATCATTGTTTTTTAAGTAATCACACAACTGTTTTGCGACCGCTTTCTCAAGAATTTTTGAGAGGAACGGAAGATTAGAAATAGGTCTATAGTTGGCTAAAACCTCTGGATCGAGGTTGTGCTTTTTAAGAAGCGGTTTTATCACTGCTACTTTGAATGATTGTGGAACATAGCCTGATAATAAAGACATATTCATAATATTTAATAAAGAAGTGCTAATTAATGGAAAAACTTCCTTCAACAGCTTAGTTGGAATTGGGTCTAACATGCACGTTGATGGTTTAGAAGAGAGAATCATTGAATGTAATTGTTCAAGGTTAATGGCTGAAAAGCATTCTAGTTTACTATCTAGTGTAATATTAGAACTTACGATTCCGGGAGCTGTTGATAACACTATACTGGTCGAAGGCAAGAGGTCATTAATTTTGTTTCTAAGAGTAACAATTTTATCGTTAAAAAAGCACATAAAATCATTACTACTGAGTGCTAAGGGAATAGAAGGCTCAATGGAGCTGTGGCTCTCTGTCAGCCTGGCTACAGTGCTGAAAAGAAATCTTGCATTATTCTTATTCTCATCTATTAATGAAGAGTAGTAGGCTGCTCTCGCTTTACGCAGTGCTTTCTTATATTCATTGCACGTACAGATCATACATATATGTAATGGTCATCTGATGCGGCCGGCGGCTTGGCTAGCGAAGTTTATTTTATTATTTATTTATTTTTCTGAGAGAGAGACCGGAGCGTCTGCTCACGGCGAGAGTCGGAGTGAGAGAGACCGGAGCATCTGCTCACTGCGAGGGTCAGAGAGAGAGACAGGAACGTCTACTCACTGCGAGGGTCAGAGCGAGAGAGACCGGAGCGTCTGCTCGCTGCGAGGGTCAGAGAGAGAGAGACCGGAGCGTCTGCTCACTGCGAGGGTCAGAGAGAGAGAGAGACCGGAGCGTCTGCTCACTGCGAGGGTCAGAGAGAGAGAGAGACCGGAGCATCTGCTCACTGCGAGGGTCAGAGAGAGAGACCGGAGCGTCTGCTCACTGCGAGGGTCGAGAGAGAGACCGGAGCGTCTGCTCACTGCGAGGGTCAGAGAGAGAGACCGGAGCGTCTGCTCACTGCGAGGGTCGAGAGAGAGACCGGAGCGTCTGCTCACTGCGAGGGTCAGAGAGAGACCGGAGCGTCTGCTCACTGCGGGGGTCGAGAGAGAGAGACCGGAGCCTCTGCTCACTGCGAGGGTCGAGAGAGAGAGACCGGAACGTCTGCTCACTGCGAGGGTCGAGAGAGAGAGAGACAGGAGCCTCTGCTCACTGCGGGGGTCGAGAGAGAGAGAGACCGGAGCGTCTGCTCACTGCGAGGGTCGAGAGAGAGAGACCGGAGCCTCTGCTCACTGCGGGGGTCGAGAGAGAGAGACCGGAGCCTCTGCTCACTGCGAGGGTCGAGAGAGAGAGCGCGGAGCCTCTGCTCACTGCGAGGGTCGAGAGAGAGAGAGACCGGAGCCTCTGCTCACTGCGGGGGTCGAGAGAGAGAGAGACCGGAGCCTCTGCTCACTGCGGGGGTCGAGAGAGAGAGAGACCGGAGCCTCTGCTCACTGCGGGGGTCGAGAGAGAGAGAGAGAGACCGGAGCCTCTACTCACTGCGAGGGTCGAGAGAGAGAGACCAGAGCCTCTACTCACTGCGAGGGTCGAGGGAGAGAGACCGGAGCGTCTGCTCACTGCGGGGGTCAGAGAGAGAGACCGGAGCGTCTGCTCACTGCGAGGGTCGAGAGAGAGACCGGAGCGTCTGCTCACTGCGAGGGTCAGAGAGAGACCGGAGCGTCTGCTCACTGCGGGGGTCGAGAGAGAGAGACCGGAGCCTCTGCTCACTGCGAGGGTCGAGAGAGAGAGAGAGACAGGAGCCTCTGCTCACTGCGGGGGTCGAGAGAGAGAGAGACCGGAGCGTCTGCTCACTGCGAGGGTCGAGAGAGAGAGACCGGAGCCTCTGCTCACTGCGGGGGTCGAGAGAGAGAGACCAGAGCCTCTGCTCACTGCGAGGGTCGAGAGAGAGAGAGCGGAGCCTCTGCTCACTGCGAGGGTCGAGAGAGAGAGAGACCGGAGCCTCTGCTCACTGCGGGGGTCGAGAGAGAGAGAGACCGGAGCCTCTGCTCACTGCGGGGGTCGAGAGAGAGAGAGACCGGAGCCTCTGCTCACTGCGGGGGTCGAGAGAGAGAGAGAGAGACCGGAGCCTCTGCTCACTGCGGGGGTCGAGAGAGAGAGAGAGACCGGAGCCTCTACTCACTGCGAGGGTCGAGAGAGAGAGACCGGAGCCTCTACTCACTGCGAGGGTCGAGGGAGAGAGACCGGAGCCTCTACTCACTGCGGGGGTCAGAGAGAGAGACCGGAGCCTCTGCTCACTGCGAGGGTCGAGAGAGAGAGACCGGAGCCTCTACTCACTGCGGGGGTCAGAGAGAGAGACCGGAGCCTCTGCTCACTGCGAGGGTCGAGAGAGAGAGACCGGAGCCTCTGCTCACTGCGAGGGTCAGAGAGAGAGAGACCGGAGCCTCTAATCACTGCGGGGGTCAGAGAGAGAGAGCGGAGCCTCTACTCACTGCGAGGGTCGAGAGAGAGAGAGACCGGAACGTCTGCTCACTGCGAGGGTCGAGAGAGAGAGACCGGACCGGAGCCTCTGCGAGGGTCGAGAGAGAGAGAGAGACCGGAGCCTCTGCTCACTGCGGGGGTCGAGAGAGAGAGAGACCGGAACGTCTGCTCACTGCGAGGGTCGAGAGAGAGAGACCGGAGCGTTTGCTCACTGCGAGGGTCAGAGAGAGGGAGACCGGAGCGTCTGCTCACTGGGTGAGGCGCTGTTGCTACGGGGTTAGCTGCTAGAGGAGGAAGGTAAGCGGAAGCTGGGTTGCTGTGGATTGCTGAAGGTAGGAAAGAAGAAGGGATGGAGGGATGAAGGGATGTATGTGCAAGGGGATTTTTGTGAAGCCTGTGAGCAGGTACAGAGGGCAATACGACCTGGCCCCCACCAGGGGGTGCTGGTGAGTCGGGCTGTGTCCGTGGAGGAGGACGGCGGCCTGTGACGTCACGACCCGTGGTGCGTGCGCCGCACGGTGGTTGGCTCTGGAGCAGGAAGAGCTATGTGTGTCGTTGCTCTTGCCGTTGTGCTGCTGTAGGCTTTGTAGAGATTGAACAGTCTAGCCTTGTTGTCGTTTCGGCGAAAGTGGATGCCGTTTCTCTCAGGAAACGTTGGAGTTGAGTGACTGTCCACCTCCGTAGTTCGGGCTCCGTTTCGGAGCGCGGCTCCGTCCGAGAGGCGTGTCGCGTGCACCGCTGCGAGTGGCTGGGGGCTGCTAATGAGGCAGGCTGCCGGTGGTGGGGAGATTGGAGCTGGCTGTGCCTGTTGTGGCCCCGGTTGTTTGCCCTCGCTGGCGGAGTAGACGAAGCCTGGGACCTGTCTGGAGTTGGAGGTGTCTCGTTGGGGGAGCTTGAGTGGAGCGCACGCGGCTCCGTTCGGATGCTTGGCTTAGATCCAACTGCTGAAACGTGGATGGCGGGTAGCCGATGTTGAAGAGATCTTCGTCTGACTCTGGTGAGTTGATCAGCAGTTCGGGATCCATGGTAAGTTGAATGTTCTGGTGGTAGAGTGTAGCTTGTTTGAACCGTGACGACGCGCGGCGTGAGTCACGGTCTGGCTGTCAGTCGTTGAAAGGATGGAGACGAGCAGTGGCCGGTGTTCCGGTTTAACTGGTTCCCCGATCAACTGGTTGACAGATGTGGAGGCGTGGCCTTCGACTGAAATACACATTTCGATCGCTTCTTCTGTCATTTACATACATCTTTTGGTATATTTGGCTGGATAGGAACACTTTGATGCACATTCAGTACCAGTGTGTGAGGTTGTGGTTACGATGGCGATATCCGGACGCGAACAGCGAGGACTACAAAAAGAAAAACGAGTTGACATGGGCATGTCTGTTCAAAACATTGCGAGCTCCAATAAATCATTTAAACCAGCTATTGTTGGCAGACTTATTACTGAATATCGTTCTTAATGTGATACCAAGTCCATCTGAGACCTGTGTACACCTTCAGACAGCCTCCAAGTGAAGCACACGTTGTTTACTCACAGTTTGAAAGCAGCGTGGAGAAGTCTTCAGCTGTGTTAAGCTGTGATCCGCTCGAATAAATTCTTAAAACCAGCTATTGTTGCCCGAATTATCACTGAATATCGTTCTTAATGTGATACCAAGTCCATCTGAGACATGTGTACACCTGCAGACAGCCTCCCAGTGAAGCGTACGTTGTTTACTCAGAGTTTGAAAGCAGCGTGGAGAAGTTTTCAGCTGTGTTAAACTGTGACCCTCTCAGGTAAACTGTGACCCTCTCAGGTAAACTGTGATTCGCCCAGGGAAAATGGGATCCGCCCAGATTAAACTGTGTTACATCTTCTGTGGCTATCTACCAGTGATCATGTTTAATATGAAAGACACACACATATACATCCCTTATAAAAACGGCATTCTGCAGCACTCATCCAGATCACATGTGACTGTTAACTCGTTTTGCAAAGATAGCAGCAGAAATGTCATTGCTGCATGTGCAGGGATATTTAGACTTTAAAATGCTGATGGGTCATTAATCTTGGTCTCGGCAAACAATATTAGGAATCTTCTATTCCAACTACATAATATTCAGTGTCCATCGACATGAAAATAACAAAAAAGTTCATGCTGGACTCAAACCCGAGTCCCAACAGCGAAAGTCACTCCAGCCCTGCACGTTATGAGTGCGCCACAGATCAACACGATACCTCTCAGAGAATCAAAAATAAAATAACAGTGTTCAAAACACTCACGTCAATTACATTACATGACATTGCATTTACCTGACACGTTTATCTAAAGCGACTTACAATAAGTGCATAAGACCAAGAAGATACAAACTTGAAGAAAACATAATCATAAAGTACATCAGGTTTCATAGAGCCAAAATATTTAAAGTGCTACTCAACTGGCTATAGATAAGCCATTCCTTTATTAGTATATAAGTGCTTTGTTAATAATTCTAACGTCAATAAATCAATAAAGTTGTCAGTCTTACATTTGTATCATATATCGTTATTAATATGATGTCGATTTGATACCCGTTTATACTTGTATAAACAAGGATATCTGATCTCGGTGGGTCTTAATGAGGCTTGATACAGACCTCAGTCAGTATACTATATTATAATATGTATATTATGGCTTAAAGTGTACATACATTCGCTCACATTATAAATGATGGTCGGGTTGCATTTTTCTGGAACTTTTTAACAAGGTTAATCTAAAATATTGTAGTGTGGTGGTTCAATATGTCGTGTTGATCTGTGGCGCACTCATAACGTGCAGGGCTGGAGTGACTTTCGCTGTTGGGACTCGGGTTTGAGTCCAGCATGAACTTTTTTGTTATTTTCATGTCGATGGACACTGAATATTATGTAGTTGGAATAGAAGATTCCTAATATTGTTTGCCGAGACCAAGATTAATGACCCATCAGCATTTTAAAGTCTAAATATCCCTGCACATGCAGCAATGACATTTCTGCTGCTATCTTTGCAAAACGAGTTAACAGTCACATGTGATCTGGATGAGTGCTGCAGAATGCCGTTTTTATAAGGGATGTATGTGTGTGTCTTTCATATTAAACATGATCGCTGGTAGATAGCCACAGAAGATGTAACACAGTTTAATCTGGGCGGATCCCATTTTCCCTGGGCAAATCACAGTTTACCTGAGAGGATCACAGTTTAACACAGCTGAAGACTTCTCCACGCTGCTTTCAAACTGAGTAAACAACGTACGCTTCACTGGGAGGCTGTCTGAAGGTGTACACATGTCTCAGATGGACTTGGTATCACATTAAGAACGATATTCAGTAATAAGTCTGCCAACAATAGCTGGTTTAAATTATTTATTGGAGCTCGCAATGTTTTGAACAGACATGCCCATGTCAACTCGTTTTTCTTTTTGTAGTCCTCGCTGTTCGCGTCCGGATATCGCCATCGTAACCACAACCTCACACACTGGTACTGAATGTGCATCAAAGTGTTCTTATCCAGCCAAATATACCAAAAGATTTATGTAGACGACAGAAGAAGCGATCGAAATGTGTATTTCAGTCGAAGGCCACGCCCCCACATCTGTCAACCAGTTGATCGGGGAACCAGTTAAACCGGAACACCGGAAGTTTTGCCGGATATAAATAGGGGTGGCCGTGGTTCGAGGCGGAGTTTTAGGCGTGGCCATGCTCCTGAACCTATGTTAACATTTTAACCTCATAAAAAGTTGTTTTTTAATTTATTTTAATTCATAATAAGGCGAGTTGTTTAAAATGTGTTGAGAGTAATATTTATTTTTGATTGTGTTAATGTTTTCGCTGTTGTCTTCATGCTGCATTTTGCAGAGACCACCTGTCAATCAAACCGGTTGGATTTGTTGTTCCTGTTTTTAGGTAGACATCTTTGTTTTGCTGCCCTCTTCTCACTTCAGACTGACTTTGACTTGATCAGCACATGTGAAAGCTTTCACATTCAGTTTTGTATTCCAAGTGTCATCGAGCTCTCTTTACCTTTCATTCCTCTGCAGTGGAAGGACGAGTATTCATTTGGAGATGTGCTCTAATGTGGGTGGGGGCAAACCGTAGACCACACCATCGACTTCAGGCTGATTGTTCATCTTAATTGTCAGAGCTCTTTGAGGGGCGTTCAGGGGCGGCCACAATGTTTGGCTTTCTTGACTTCCAGCCAGCTCGCTCTCTCAGTATCTATCCTCCTCACTGGCTCTTAAGACGTGTTTTATTTGCTTGTCGTTGCCATGGCGAAGGGGATCTTTTTCCTAGTTGTGTGTTGACACATTTTCTGCAGTGTGATTGGAGATGTTAACACTATGAAGAAAAGGAGGCTGGTGTTGACAGATGGGTATTGAGTGTCCTGAACGAGGGTGGGGAAGGCCTGATGATGAACTCTGACCTCTGCAGATGCTGAAGTTGCATCACAAATTACAAATATACTTTATTGTGAATAGTGACTTATACTTTAAATGTTTTGTGTTTCAGATCAGTTAGTGGTTGAACATATTGTGTTGCAGTTTTCCAATAGTTGCATTTCACAGTAAAGGGCATGATTTATGTATTGTTTAAAGAGGTGGGTTTCCTGTAGCGTGTTGTAGGTTGTTTGTGCATGTAAAGCTCTGCAAAGGTGTCTCTGTTTCATTTGGTAGTAAGCTGGAAAGGACTGAATTAATTCATCAGACCTGTGATTTAAAAAAACGTATCAAATCACATGCAGTAATATTGTGACAGTGCATGGAATCCTCTCTTCTGTCACATCCGAATAAATAAATAATTGTCGGGGAAAAATCCGCTGTCACTTTGACAATAATGTTTAGCAGCAAGCAGATGAGAAATGATTGGACTGGTACAACATCTGAGGGACTTTAGAAGTAAAACAAGTATTTGTTTTATCACAACACATTTCATCACTTTTGCAAACGTGCAAGCTCTGCCAAAAAGCGTAATGTTGTGACAACCGTATTTTTTGCAGTGTATGAAAACAATTAGAAAATGTCACAAATAATTTAGCAGCACGCTGAAATCAGAGCTGTTGCTTCTTAGTTGACATTTCGGTTTTCACCCATCATCTCCACACACACACACACACACACACACACACACACACACACACACACACACACACACACACACACACACACACACACACACACACACACACACACACCACACACACACACACACACACACACACACACACACACACACACACACACACACACACACACACACACACACACACACACACACACACACACACACACACACACACACACACACACACACACACACACACACACACACACACAACCATAACCTCTGAATCCCAGCGTTCTCCCTGCATTGTTCCCCCCGCTGCTAGTCATTACCATCATAAAGGCTGCGAGGATATGCATGGCTTCATTCACAAAATCATCTCCCAGTGTATGGGCGATGAAATCTAGGGAGGAGTAGGAAGAGGGGAAAAACTGCCCCAGGAGCAACAACTAAATGAAAACAGCAGTCTCAACCCAAAGCGTGTTCACTCGAGCAGGAGCTGCCAGAACAAAGGGGGCTGTTGTGTGTTTTCAGCAACCCTGGCGTTGTACGGGAGGCTTGACCTTAGCTGATCTTGACCCTAACCTGTTAGAGAAGGGGTTGTTTGTTTGGAAACGACACATTACACCTCATGTGTTGGCCGACAAAGCTGCTGTCAGTCACAGCACAGCGGCACATCTTTGATTCTGAGCATCGCTGACTCTCACTAGCGGGAAAAGGTCTACTTGTAGGGATGTGTTATGTCATGGGAGCTTTTGGAACCATCCATAGATAGTGAAACATGTGATCAGTGTAGTTCCGTTTCCTGTATAACAACTACGGAATCTGGTCCAATAAATAGCTTTAGTTATTGTATGATGTCGATAAGATGTTGTATGTTTAGTGACATGCGCACTGAAGAGACTTGCAATTATTTGCCCTAGACTTCTGCTTTCAGATTATGAAGTTATTACCCTATCCAATGCAGAGGCAATAATGTAATATACAACATAATTGTATACGTATTTATATATGTATATTTTTATATTGTTTTAAAGTTACAACCTGCCCTTTGCCCTTACAACCATAGTACTAATTGAGTTTGACACCCCTGATGTATACGATCAATTCAAAATAAACTAGTGTCCATTTGAATGGTTATAGTTTCTGTTTTTAAATCGTTTTTAGACCATTATGGAGCTAAATTGCACAGAGGACATACATTATATTAGGCTTTGGCAATCTTTATTATAATATACCCTAACCCTAACAGAGTAGTCTACATTTCATAATTTCTTTGGGAGTTTGTGACATTTTTGCTTCCTTCTGTGAATGACCTCTGGGATCTCGTGGTTTAGCTGAAACACACTTGGAGTCGACAGTGACTGGGCAGCTGAACTGTAAATACCTTGCTAGTGTTTTTAGCTGATGTCCCCTAAGCATGGCTCCCCCGCTGCCCTGAAAGACTATGAACATGAGGCGGCACTCAGTGCATGCTGGGACACAGGCATGCTGGGAAACATGGTGAATTTAAACAATGCTTTCCTCGAGAGACAGGGCAGGCACTGAGAAGATTCGACCATGACCTTCTCACCTAAAGAGTGGCAAAGCAAAAGCTACACAAAGAAATCTAATTAAGTCAACAATGAGAGAATATGGGTGAACGTCTCTAAATGTATCCTGCAGTATATCCTCATTGTTCAGCGCAACATCCACCTTTAAAGAGTTTCAACATCAAGACGTTTATAGGGACTGGCTCCTGCAAGCACTTAGACAAATGCAATTTCAGTTTATCGGGCAGAACATACTTTAGCAATCATCTCATTTTCCACTCGGTCTCCCTCTCACGTTCCCAATCTATATTATTTTCACATGCCAATATGGTGATCATACAGCTCGTCCACCGGAGGGGAGAGGGATTAGCATACAGGTTCATGGTGGATGTAGAAACTGCGCTATCAGTGCGGGGGAATGAAAAACACACATGGACAGACATAATGTACATACATTCAGAAATACCTTTGTTTTAGCTTGATCATAAACATAATTTCAACTTAATTGGAAATGTATGCAACATACAGTATGTAAGGGATAGTGTGCAATGAGGCGGTCATTAATAAAAAAAGAACACCCGGCATTTTGTTACACTTATTACACACATTATATTAAATAAACCCATGACTTGACTCCCAATATTGTTTGAAAATGATTTTATTGCCATAAAAATGATCGTATTGCCTCTGATAAGAAATAAAATACTCCTTATATACTCCTATATCTGTTCTCTTTAGTGTTTACTTCCTGTCTGTCTTCCTCTGCTGTTCCCTTTAGTGTTTACTTCCTGTCTGTCTTCCTCTGCTGTTCCCTTTAGTGTTTACTTCCTGTCTGTCTTCCTCTGCTGTTCCCTTTAGTGTTTAATTCCTGTCTGTCTTCCTCTGCTGTTCCTGTTAGTGTTTACTTCCTGTCTGTCTTCATCTGCTGTTCATGTTAGTGTTTACTTCCTGTCTGTCTTCCTCTGCTGTTCCTGTTAGTGTTTACTTCATGTTAGTGTTTACTTCCTGTCTGTCTTCCTCTGCTGTTCCTGTTAGTGTTTACTTCCTGTCTGTCTTCCTCTGCTGTTCCTTTTAGTGTTTACTTCCTGTCTGTCTTCCTCTGCTGTTCCCTTTAGTGTTTACTTCCTGTCTGTCTTCCTCTGCTGTTCCCTTTAGTGTTTACTTCCTGTCTGTCTTACTCTGCTGTTCCTGTTAGTGTTTACTTCCTGTATGTCTTCCTCTGCTGTTCATGTTAGTGTTTACTTCCTGTCTGTCTTCCTCTGTTGTTCCTGTTAGTGTTTACTTCCTGTTAGTGTTTACTTCCTCTCTGTCTTCCTCTGCTGTTCCTGTTAGTGTTTACTTCCTGACTGTCTTCCTCTGCTGTTCCCTTTAGTGTTTACTTCCTGTCTGTCTTCCTCTGCTGTTCCTGTTAGTGTTTACTTCCTGTTAGTGTTTACTTCCTCTCTGTCTTCCTCTGCTGTTCCTGTTAGTATTTACTGTCTGTCTTCTTCTGCTGTTCCCTTTAGTGATTACTTCCTGTCAGTCTTCCTCTGCTGTTCCTGTTAGTGTTTACTTCCTGTCTGTCTTCCTCGGCTGTTCCCTTTAGTGTTTACTTCCTGTCAGTCTTCCTCTGCTGTTCCTGTTAGTGTTTACTTCCTGTGTGTCTTCTTCTGCTGTTCCTGTTAGTGTTTACTTCCTGACTGTCTTCCTCTGCTGTTCCCTTTAGTGTTTACTTCCTGTCTGTCTTCCTCTGCTGTTCCTGTTAGTGTTTACTTCCTGTTAGTGTTTACTTCCTCTCTGTCTTCCTCTGCTGTTCCTGTTAGTATTTACTGTCTGTCTTCTTCTGCTGTTCCCTTTAGTGTTTACTTCCTGTCAGTCTTCCTCTGCTGTTCCTGTTAGTGTTTACTTCCTGTCTGTCTTCCTCGGCTGTTCCCTTTAGTGTTTAATTCCTGTCAGTCTTCCTCTGCTGTTCCTGTTAGTGTTTACTTCCTGTGTGTCTTCTTCTGCTGTTCCTGTTAGTGTTTACTTCCTGTCTGTCTTCTTGGGTGATTACACTGTCGACCAACCTCATGCCTTTTCTCCCTTGATTCCTCCTTAGCAACGGTAATTATTTTGCTTAGCAGCGGTGTGTTGTCTTGTCTAGTAATAACAACCTCTGCAATGTCCGAATTGACCAATCAGAATCAAGTACTCAACTAAGCTGTGTAATAATGTGGGAAGTGTGAATACAACATTATTTTACTGGTGCATAATACTGTATATGCTCAAAATTATATGTAACCGAGGTGTACAATATAATTGAATGATAGACATGTAGAAAACACATACTGACGCCTTAACTGGCTGTATGTCTTTCAAAATGTCAGCTTTATTTCAGTTCTAAATCGCTAAAATGCCCCTTTATTAACAAAAATGGCCATTGTTTTGTTGCACTTTGGAACACAGCAATGCTTGCATGCATAGGGATATCAATACGTTTAAACCATCTTTCAAAAAGTCCAGGTAGAATTCAGCAAGACATAGAAAAATAAATGTTAAGACAGAAAATTAAACACATGAATATATTGACACTTGTTAATGCACCAAGATACAGCTTGCTCACATATTACATTAACACGCATATATTATAATGATGCCAATGCACACACATTACTCACAGGTACATTCAAAGAACATTTTAACTTTTGCAATAATGAATGGAGAGATGTAGATAATTGCCTCCCACTTCTCCCCCGGCAGCTTTAGCAGGACTCATTTTGACAATCAAACCATCGGCCGATCGCTTCAATATGTACGCTTGTTTAAATATTTTACATTTCATATGTAAGATGAAGGGCCACCAAATAGCCCTCAGATGATGAGCTTGATAATTGGACTGTGTAGTTTTCTCTCCCTTCCTCACCCCTTCTCCCCTCCTATTCCCTCACTTTGGTTTTGCGCACCTTGCAGAGCCTGCGTTTACCGCTGACTTCTGAATGCCTTTGTTAAACAGCCATTTACACCGCGTCCCGTGAATACATTTCCTCGGGGTGAATTCTATAATTTTTCATGTGCCAACGTGATGGATCGTCCCGATTTTAGATCCCAACTTTGACAAGCAGCCGAGGAGCGACCACACCACTGTGGAGTGGCCTTTGTTTTGCATTGCAGCCCATTTACTGATAGACAATAAATCTTCCCCATGCAAATGTGTATCTCCCTTAAGTGTATGATGCTTCCTGAAGGTTAACACGGATTGTGACGGAATTCAGCATTTCAGCCACAAAATGGGGGCCCGTGCTTGTCCTCACGAGGAGTGAGCCATGCAGATAAACTGCAATACAGTCGGAGATTAGTGACGATGAGTGATTTTATGTTGGTTGTTACAATTTGATGGCTCTTCCGCTGTAAATGCTTGAAATAAAACCCATTAAAGTTTTTAGTGTACACCATACTTTTACAAAACCATCTAAAATGGCCCCTTCAGGATTCCTATGAGCCATTATGCACTGTGTGTGTGTGTGTGTGTGTGTGTGTGTGTGTGTGTGTGTGTGTGTGTTTAGCTATGTGTGCGTGTGATTAAAATGAACCCGGCAGCTTGAGTACCTGCAACCGGCGAGCCTGTGCACAGAAGGAGGCACAACAAAAGCAGGCGGGCCATTCTCCCTCTGATAAACAGACATAATTCAAATGTCAGCATTTGAATGTCATCCTCAAAGAGGCCTCTCCATCAGCGCGCAAGTCATTACAGACGATAGGGGGGAGAAAAAAGGAGGGGGACATTGTTTCATCTGTTTGAGCTTTCTACCCCTCTAATTATTAAAGCGCCTTTCTTCCTCTTCCCCCCTTTTGACGATGCACAGAGGGAGAAAGAGATTAGAAGTATTGTTGCCTTTTGACAATCCAACCCCCCCCTCTATACAGGTTGAGTTTTAATTTGTGTCTGTTGAAGAAGCCCAGATGGCGACGCACAACTCGTCATCGCTCTGTCTATCTTCTACCTTTTTCTCTGCCTCCGAACCGGCACCGGATAACAAAGATATGCAGATGAGTCGAGGCGGGCGAGCTTTGGATCGCCGCCAGAGAAATTGTCTCTCACAATAGCGGGGAACAAATTGATGTGTCCTGCAAACTGTGCCACAGTAGCAGCGGGTTACCTCGTGGCCCTGCCAAAAGCCGTCAGTCCACCGTGCCAGGCGGTGTGCCCCCGGTGGCAAAGTGAGGACATCAGCTGCTGAGCGATTGCCAGAGGCCTTTGACACAATATGTAGCATCGGTGTCAACGATGTCATTAGACACACAGCGACGCTGCCAGCAAAGTCATTAGCCCGAGTGGAAGTGACCCAACTCTTGCTATAGCCACAACACGAGCAACAAATGCACTACTCGAGGACACTTTGAGCGCTTTGATAGTTTTGAAGTGCTGTGATTCCGGGTCAGGTTGATAAGATGAAGCATGCATTATAGAACTATAGTGTGCCATGTATTATGCCAAGTGGTATGCCTGCCATTAGGTGCAGACAGGTTCAGAAAAACAGGTGGAAACATATACTCTATGTGCAAGGCAAAACCAAATCACTACTTGTGTTGGCTTTGTTTAACTTCTGTATTGAGATGTAGCTGACGTTAGGGGGGACTAAATAATGCACTCAGATCTTGTACCAGAAGGTTAGGGGTTATTTTATTGTAGGAATACTTTGTTACAAGTATAAGTCCTGCAATCAAAACGTTACTCAACTAAAAGTATAAGTATTAGCATCAGTACTCATTATGCAGATTGGCCCATTTCAGAAACATCTTTTCATGATTGATATATTGATTAACCCTGGTAAAGGTGTCACTAAAGTCTTATTTAAATCTGGAACATATTTGTTGAACTATAATCAATATCTGCAAAGTATCTAAAGTACTACTACACACATGTAGTGGAGTAAAAGTACAATATTTACCTCTGAATGTAGTAAAGTAGAAGTGTTAACATAAAATGGAAAGTACAGTACCCTCCAAATTGTACTTAAGTCCCCACAGAGATACCAACATGTAAATAAACCCAATACCTGTGTGTAAAGATTTGTGACAATGACCGTTGATAGTTGTTACACTATAACCCTTCTCTATACCCCTTTCCCAGTATACCCATAGGCCTTTCCATGTTTTCATCTAGCAAGTCACACTAAACCTTACGTACTGTGCATAATGTTATTCTAGAAATGGAGTAGAATTAAATATTGCAAGATTATGTTGCAGACCAATTTGCAAGTAATGCAGATGACCTACTGTATATACATGTACGTGACCAAGTAAATGTCGATCTACAAGTAAACGGAATAAGAAAAACAAGAACAGAATGTATGTTTGTATGATAATATCCCAATGATCGTCCAAATCCCTGTTCACTTTAATACATTGCAAGGTGCCATGGAAGGGGATGTAAAGGTGTGTCCAACCGGGTGTCATGTTGTATTGTAACCTTTCCCATTTAAGAGAACGAGCCTGATGTTAGTGGGCTTTTGCAATGGTTGGAAACTGGCTAAAACCACTGTTTGCTTACTTGGTTGTTTGCACCAACTTCCAGTTTGGAGCAGTTAAAGAAAATAATATTCAGTTGGAGCATTCATCCGAAGACAATCTGTGTCCCTGTGTTACGTTCCCTCGTAACCTAGGGTTACAAAGGTTAGTAACAGAATATAGAAATAACCCGGAGGAAAGAAAAAGAGAGGAAACTGATTTGGCAACATTAGTAGATAAGGTTTAATTGTTTAAAAAAGGAATAGGGCTCATCAGCCAATTTAATTTTAAGTAAATTAATGACAACCAAAAACGACTTTCTTATAAAAGAAAGCGACAACGGTAACAAAAAACACAATTTAGCACTACTACGCGTTGCACAAGAACTACATGCAGCTCACTGGAGAAGGAAAGGAAGACTGCAGCCTTCCTCTGGCCTTTATGCAGGCCCTGATTGGGGATTGGGAGCATCTGAGGGAGAGGCTGCACCTGGAGGGAGACAATCAGGGGGAGAGGGGGAGACACACCCAGACAAAACACGGCACGTAACACCCCGCCTCCATCTCCATGCTTTCTTTGGAGCACAAATCAATATACATGCAACAAACATGCCGTATCCTCTTCTGATGAATGGCCTGGCTGGGGAGAGAGTCTGAGAAGGTGGAGACACAGGGAGGTGGGGGGGAGGAGAGATAATCATATCTCCACCCTCAGTCAATAAGCCTACGCCTCATTACCAGTGCATGGGGGGGGGGGTGAAGACGGTATGCACTTACACACTCATGCCGTCATTACCTTAAATTAGAATATGATATTGTCTAAGTTAATGTCTCTGTCTGGTGTCATCTACACTTAGAGCAGTGTGGATGACATCATTAGTATTTATGTCTGGCTTAAAATATTCACTACTCCAGGAAGTTAGGAAAGTCTGAACGGTCGTCAGTGCAAGATGTGCCCTCCCATAATGCTTTTCATGTGTATACCATGCACCCTGCTGTGACTCTATTTGGAGCAGGGCTTACCTAGCTGCAGGAATTGAGAATATCATTTATTATTACACACAACTTGACACAATGTGAGGAGGAAGTGTTATGACATCTGTTAAGGTATTATTCTGCCTGCCAAGGGTCAAGATCTTTTTGCACTATTTTGTTACAAAAGTTAGTTTTTTTTCGATTCCGCACTCACATTTATTAGAAAACATATTCAATATTTATTAGAACCATTACATAACTTATCAGGGTCGAAGGGTAGTGTATGTTGCCCCTAACGCATATTTGGGAGTTATTAAATATGTGAGCGATACATCTGTTAATATCCAAACGTCGCTATGCTGAGAGAAAACAGTTTGATCTAAACTCAACATTTAGAAGGAGTCATCTTTTCTGTGAAGTGGTTCATTAGTCTTTATTTGGCCCATATATTGTCCTCCCTCGTAGCTTCTTCTTTTCTCTTTGCCTTGAGCCACCGCTCCTCCCAAGATCTGCGGTCTGGCTTTTTACATCTTCCAGGGGCAATCTCTCCTCGGGCTTTAGGGGTCCGCCAAGTCCCCCCAAAGGGTCCTGAGGGTTCCCGGCGTTTGCCTCCTTCAGGCAGATTGACAGATACTAATGGCGTGGATGCCTCTCATCCCACAGAGACGGCCTATTAGGGCAGAGAGCCGAGGGGAGACCAGGAAACTGGCCAACTAGCGGCTGACTTATTAGCGAGATTGGCTAGCCTGTACTCCACCCATATGTAAATGTCACATATTCCTCTTCTCCGTTCACTCCATCCATCCTCTATACTGTCCCTCCTCTGCTTCACTTATACTCTCATCACTCCCCCTCCCTCCCCCTCTGAAGGGCAGGCCCCCCTCCAAATTGATCTGCGGAGATTTCGGGCTCACCTTCTTCCTCTTGCGCTCAGAGATGAGAGAGCAGAGATTAGAGGTGGGGAAAAGGGGAGAGGGCAAGAACAAATGGATGGCTACTCTTTATGCCACCGCTGATATAGTAATGTATGTACCCAATGTAGAAAAAAACGTTTTAAAAAAGTGACCATTTCATATTTGCTCCTTAAAGAAGATGATTTAAGCTGCTCTACAGTTAATAAACAAAAGAACAAGGGGACAGTGAGGATGTCCCTGAACGGCTCTGGCTTTTGCCCCCTTTAGAAACCATCGAGGTGATAAGCGGAACCATTATCCGGCCGATCGATGACGAGGGGACCGTGATTAATGTCACCCCCAGCTCGCATATACCCGGGCCAGGCCGCAGGGACCGCTACTGTCCCCCTCTCAATACACTGCTTCCAGGGCTCATAACAGGCTTTATGGACGCGCCAATTACTGCACTGCTTTATGGACCACCATTTACTTCCTCTCAGATACCTTCATAGCGCCGTTTAATGATTCCCTCTACTGGAAAAACTCAAACGTTGACTTTAATTAAGTGCATTATGTCAACACATTTCACATTAGGTTAGTTGGAAGTAATAATATAAAGTTGAACCTTAATAACGTAATATTATTATTATAACCTGATAGTTATGTGAAATCTGTTCACATAATACATTTCATTAAACTTTCAGTATTTCCAGTGTAGGATAGTTAAGTTTTCTACTCGACTACTGGATCAGTGTGTGACGTACAAGATGTCTAAAGTAATTTAATGTCTGGTTGACGTCAGTGGGATGTTAAACACACACTTTATTCGTCTACGCATCCTCATACAGATGACATCTAACAAAATAGTTCTAGTTACATTTTGTGTGCATTATCAGACAAATGCCCAGCAACACAAGCCTTTAAAAAAACACTGTGAAAGGTTGTGGTTTGGTTTGAAATACTTGAAGTCTACTACGTTTGTTACGTAACTTTTAGTACTTTCTTTTTCCACCCGACTTACCTATTGGACTTTGACGACGTTAGTGACGTATTGATTCTGTGGGTTATAAACACAAAATAGCACATTGCTTTCTATGGGTTCGTTGACGGAATACAGTCTGTATACGTTCTGGCAAATTACCCCATGGTATTACGATGAATTGGCCGATGTGCCGATGCTCTCCCTTTCACTGACGTACCTCAAACTCATCCCTCCACCTCTGCTCCTCCTCTCCGCTATCGTCAGTGTCACTCAGCCACCAGACACTCTCCTCTCTTTTCCATGCAGCTATTATTTACAGGATTAGAGTGGTAAAGATCTTAGCACGAACACTCCTCCACTGAGAGTGGAGAAAAAAGACAGGCAAATCACCAGCTAATGGATCACCGGGCACTAATATCTAAATCCCCAATCTGTCTGTAATTGCTGCAAAATGCTCCGGCTTGTGCTTTATGGGAGACTTCGAAGCGACTCTCTCTTCCCCTCTCTTTCGTTCCGTGCTTTATTACAGCAACAAGGAACAGGGGAAGAAGAAAGCAGTGCTCTCAGTTTCCCTTTGAGTCCTTCCACTTTCCCCGGTGGAATCCCCAAGACATCATTAATGTCTCGCCTCTCTTTCATATCTCCGCAGAAAGGGAGTGAAGTGACCATCCCGCAGCTGGCCGCCTTCCCCTGCGTCGAGGAGCGAGTGATTCATTTCCCTGTAAGGAGAGATACAGAGAGGGAGAGGGAGCGGCGGGGCTCTGTTTGAAAGGTGCTTTATTTGCATTAGCATTCATAATTACTTAATGACGAATCAGATATGGTTCATTGCGACTAAGTGCAGAAACAAGCTGTCGGAATCATGTATTTCAATTAGAATACCACTAAAACATGGTCCTCCATGACCGTCCAATATAAAGAGGACTTTATTTATTTAGCTGGGGAATTATTGTTGGGGGAAGAAAAGGCCCCGTTTCATCCTTCGTCATCGCACAAGAAGACAATGTTCTAATTAAATGTGGAGTGTGAAGCGTTCAAGTCCTATTAGCAATGTGAAAATAATTAAAGATGAAGGGGGTCGGCTACGAGACACATTTGGCACTTTAGTCGCAGTATCCCAGCGGCCTTTTTATGATTTTTTTTTTTTTCATTATAGTGTACAGTAATCGATGCCATTTCATTGATATTGTAATATCACAGTACACTCACTTTTGTGATACTTCTTATATTTAAATCATCATATATCCTTACAAATTCACCTTGTCACTATGGATATGGGGTTTCCACAGGATGTACGTATGGTAGCTTATTTGTGGATATTATGAATATATATTCTCTTTCTTCTCACTTTGTCCCAATAGAAGATGGACTGCAGTTAGTGGCTTGCATTAAAACAGTGGTCACTTTCTTCGTTTTTTAGGTGGATACAAGTACCGCACAAAACTTGCAATACTTAAAAAAAGAACAAGTAGAAGACCTTCACAGCAAAGTAACTTCTCTTCCTCTCTTCACAGTGCAGCAAAAAAGTGCCTTCTTAGCAATATCTCCTTTAATAAAGCCAAGCCACAATAGGACACAGCAGGAAGCGTGTGTAAATAATGCATTAATAACCATCCCATCCACACTCCCCAAGGCAGCGCCGGCACGCAGGGAGTTTAAATATCTCTGAGGGATACCTTCATCTGAAAAGTGCTCGCCTCTGTGCTCACAGCCTCTGCTGGAAAGAAAAGCAAAACAAATTGGGAGGAGTTCAATGGCAGTTCAACACTTTCCAAGGCCTCTGCAGAGAAAGATGGCCGATGGTGTCCGATCGCCCTCACTGACAGCTGATTAAGAAGGTGGCAACCTTTGATGATGAGCTATTGACTACACTTTTCAACCCTCTTGGTAGTGACACTGACAGAAAACAGTTGAAGGCTATCTGTCTTTATGAGCATAATCATGTCGTTTCATCATATTATGCTGGGTTTATTTACTCTGAAGTGTTAGGGTCAAACGATAGATTCTACCAGAGGTGGGAAGTAGTGGAGTACAAATACTGCGTTACTGTACTGAAGTACATTTTTGTGGTATCAGTACTTTACTCCACTACTTATTTTTCTACTTTTACATTTTACTTCTTAAAAACAAATACCTGTACTTTCTACTTCTTACATGTTGAACACAAATACCTGTACTTTCTACTTCTTACATGTTGAACACAAATACCTGTACTTTCTACTTCTTACATGTTGAACTCAAATACATGTACTTTCTACTTCTTACATGTTGAACAAAAATACCTGTACTTTCTACTTCTCACATTTTGAACACAAATACCTGTACTTTCTACTTCTTACATGTTGAACACAAATACCTGTACTTTCTACTTCTTACATGTTGAACACAAATACCTGTACTTTCTACTTCTTACATGTTGAACACAAATACCTGTACTTTCTACTTCTTACATGTTGAACTCAAATACATGTACTTTCTACTTCTTACATGTTGAACAAAAATACCTGTACTTTCTACTTCTCACATTTTGAACACAAATACCTGTACTTTCTACTTCTTACATGTTGAACACAAATACCTGTACTTTCTACTTCTTACATGTTGAACACAAATACCTGTACTTTCTACTTCTCACATGTTGAACACAAATACCTGTACTTTCTACTTCTTACATGTTGAACACAAATACCTGTACTTTCTACTTCTTACATGTTGAACACAAATACCTGTACTTTCTACTTCTTACATGTTGAACTCAAATACCTGTACTTAATACTTCTTACATGTTGAACTCAAATACCTGTACTTTCTACTTCTTACATGTTGAACTTAAATACCTGTACTTTCTACTTCTTACATGTTGAACTCAAATACCTGTACTTTCTACTTCTTACATGTTGAACACAAATACCTGTACTTTCTACTTCTTACATGTTGAACCCAAATACCTGTACTTTCTACTTCTCTCATTTCCCAAACAGCTGGTTCCTTTAGTCTGAATGTGT
This sequence comes from Pseudochaenichthys georgianus, assembly GCF_902827115.2. NCBI lineage: Eukaryota > Metazoa > Chordata > Actinopteri > Perciformes > Channichthyidae > Pseudochaenichthys > Pseudochaenichthys georgianus. The sequence continues at coordinate 246,751 of NC_047504.1, forward strand.
GTTGGTGCGTGATCATTATTCTTTAGAGTCATTGCGTGCCTATTGATTTGAACACGATCCGTGTATCCATCACTTCCTGGTCTTCTCTAAAGAAGAGGGACCAATGGAAACGTTGTCATGTTGCCGTTGTTCAGCATGGAAACATTCATTAGCTAACAACGACATTATTGTTCTATTAATATAAAGGGAGGTCAGGTACTCTTTAAAACAGCTGCTAGTTATGGGTACTTTCTTCTGAAGCACACTTCAAAGCCCATACTTCTTTACTTTGACTTGAGTAAAGAAGTTTAGTCAGTACCTCTACTTTTACCAGAGTATTTTTAAACACGGTATCTGTACTACTTGAGTAAAGGACGTGTGTACTTTTGGATTCTACGTATATTCACCATATGCATAAACAGCTGTTAGAACGTTAACATCTGAGTAAACAATATGCAAATCAGCTTTGTGAAAAAGATATAAGCACCCCTGTATTGGTTTTACTAATTAATATTTCATTGGATACTCTATATTAGCCTTACTGTGTGCATACCAATCACAGTTCGGTGTTGAACCAAAGAGCTCTGGCCTTGCCTTTGCTCGAGGAACCTTGATGAGAAGACCGATCAATGTGTGGAAACCTCCACCAGTGCTACTTCTAATCCAATACTGTTTATGTCTGCTGCAGTCGATAGCCTGTAACCTTGGACATGGGCGCGCCTCTCCACATCGGCGCTGTCATCCTCATAAGTGCAATTTTCCCTGCTTTTCATGTTTCTAACCTCAGTTGAAAGAGTGAAACGAGAGAAATCTCAAACACACTGTCATCACGCTAAAAAACCAAGGCGGTTTCTCTGAGTTACTGAAAAGCTGACATTTTAAAAAGTACAAGGTTTTCGCCCCCCAGCGATGATATCCTGCTGGTGTGTGAACGAGAACATCTGGTCGGAGAGGGAGAGTGTGTGTGTTTGTGAACAGCCGCGTGTTCATGTACACAATGACACAAACTCACTCAAGCCCTGCCAAATCTTTGGTATATGAAACCCCCATACAAGTCCCCCCAGTGGTCCCATGCAGCGTGGGGGGGCAGTGGGCGCCTCGGCTCGCCACCAGCGGAGACCCTCTGCCAGTGTTAAGCCCTTTTAATGACTGGATCTCCTCCCGATTTGCCAAGTTCCTGTGTAATTGCTTGATGGTCAGCCCCGGTGCTGTGCCAGAGCCAGGGGGAGGGGGGGGGGGGGGTCGCTTGGCAGTGGGTTTGGTGTTGGCTTGGACAAGTTTAAACAGAAATAGCTGCAGCGGAAGCTCCATGAGTCGCCGTTCGGACAGTTTTAGACATGGTTTTCACACTGAGAGGGGGCCGCAATGAAACAGTGCCTTGTAGTCAGAGAAAAGAGGGGATAATGGGGGGGTTGTTTCTGTTTGCTGAACCCAATAAGGATTGTGTTACCGCCAAAAGCATTACTTTATGCACACACTGTTTTCCTCTTACTTCTTTTAGTTCCTATTGCAGAGCTCCTCTTTCTGCTAAATCATTATTATTTTCCGGCTTTAATCACCAGTCTCTCTTGTCTGCACTTATTTCTGGAAATAGAAAATGCAGGTTAGCGGAATTAGGATAAGTAAAAAAAAAACAGCAAGAAAAGATGTGTTCAAGTCCAAAAACGTCTTTCCCAGATAGCCTTTTAGCAACTAGAAATTGGAATCGCTGCCCTTTACGCATATATCAGTGACCTTAAACACAACACACTCAGCTGCCTTTTGTCTTAGCAGACAAAGATATCCAGACTGTAGTTTTAAAGGAGAAGGAAGGGGGTAAAAACAGAGTAGATGTATGGTAATGTGCTGTCCGGCAGCACCGGCGCTGCCTCCGTGGCAAACAAAACCCTCTCCAAAAGACCCATAGAGGGGGGAGAGGTAAGGAGATACATCAATCAATTAACAATTACCCCTGCTGCTAATCAGCTGTCCCCGGCCCACGCCGACCGGCCGCTTTGTAATCCCGTTGGCAGCATCAATTAAATTCTTAAGGTTAGTCTATTGAATTTCCCAGATAGTGGAAGATGGGGGTGGGGGGAGTTCGCGGGGAAGGACAAACTGTAGCCCAAACCTTCACCTCCTTTTCTTTCATCCTCTCATACTGAATGTGGCTGTGCTACCATGTAACCGAGACAGACAGACCAGGAGGGGAATTAATAGAATCAGCTGTGACAAAAGGGTAAAAGAGGAGACAATACCATATAATAGGAAAGGAAAGGCTAACAGTACATGATAGAGCCGGGGCCAGGAGAAGCCAGTGGAATACAATAAAACATAATACAACAAGACAGAGGAGGACAATAGAACAGGAGAGGTGAATTCTCAGGACTAAAAGCACCTTAGGGCTGGAATAAAAGTGAACGAGGTCTTATAAACTGAGGAGTAAGAGGGTGTGATTTAATGAAGTCAGGTAGGGATGTGAGAAAGTAGTGCTGGGTGTATTACTATCTTTGAGGTTAGGACCGTGATTTTTGGCTGGTTTTCAGGTCTTGGTTTGTCTATTTACTGGTAAGTCCCAAACGTGTTCTCAAATAAAAAGGATTTAGAATTTTTTTTTTTTTGAGGGCCCCAATGGCATTGACCAGTTCACGCAGTCTTCAAAGTAACCAAGCATCCTACATTAATTTCTAATTTGTCTGTCCAATGACCTTGCTCCCTTTCATGTCATGTGATACCTTGCGTGATGAGTGAACCGTTTAATCAACCTCTAATGTACTGTAGCTAGCAGCAGCAAGTTCGGTAGCATTATAACAAATGTAATAGATTGCATTTATAATGTACAGCAAACCAAAGCACAAGAGTGGTGCTCAAAAGAGAAAGGACAAGAGAGAACAAGGAGATGTAACAGCTAAACTGACACAATTAGACAGTTTTATTTTCATTCATCGTCCTCGAAATCGAGTGCTAACGTTAGCAATGTTGACGTGCAGCGGCAGCCGGAGCCGGAGGCTAACGATAGCTCACCTGCCTCACCACCATCATTGCCATCTAGCTCCACAAGTGAAGCTGTATCCGTGGCCGTGGCTGTGCAACCTTCTTCTCCAGTCAGCCAGGAGGAGAGGCTGGATGTGGCTGTGCCCGGCGGCAGGGTGCGAACTGGAGGGGAGCAGGGGGAGCTATAGCTCCCCTAGTGGTGACATGAGCTCCCCTGGGAACATGGTTTTTGAAATTTGGGGGGAGCTCTCTAAAATACTGATATGATGACCAAATAAATTCCATTTTGGGCATGTTTTTTTTTTAAAGGTGTAAAATAAGTGAAATAAAATTATATTTAGAGTTTATGATTCATGAAAAAAGTGTCGCCTGCTTGCACGCTGCCCGCAGCTCCACCCACTACCCACTCACTCACAAGCGCGTTTAGTTAGCACTGCATGTTTACCAGGCATTGTTGCTGCGGCTGACATGTCGAAAAGAAAAAAACAATTTAGGCAATTTCTTTAAAAAGACGGCCAAACAACCTGATCAAGAAGACCAACCGAATGTAGCTGGTGGTAGCACATCGTACGTTGTGACTGCTGCTACAACAGAACCGAGAGAGGAGGGAGCTAACGTCAGTGCTAGTGCTAACTTGACAGCTAACGTTAACTTGGGGGCTGAAGAGACACAAGAAGACGAGCCAAGAGAAGCTAACTTGATGACTACAACTACCATAGAGTAGTAGAGATCGAAGGAGATGTGGAAGAAGATGATGATGATGCTGCTGATGACCACCCCACCTGTTCTTCCTCTTCCTCCTTGCCTGCTGCTCGAGATGGGGGGCGAAGTTGCTGCGGTGGTCCCGTGGCCGCCGGCTGGCTGGACCAGCCAACAGTGGAGTGAGTGGATCACATTTGAGTCATTTTAAGTTGATTAATTAATTAATTAAACAGTCAAACGTTACATTGGTGGTCCGTGGATTATTTATTATCAAGTTGATTGAAGTTTGCGTAGCCCATACATGCTCGGGAAATCTGTTGACATTTACATGATCCATCGGGACGTTTCATGTACATGTAGACCTGTGGCACCACCCCGTGTGCAACAGATTTTCTCTTTATAATAGGCCTATGTCTGTGCTGTTGCTATTAATGCACGGATCAGCATTTACCCCCCCCCCCCCCCGCAACAACAAAAAATCCCGGCTCCCCCGGAGACCGTGGTATAGTTCGCACACTGCCCGGCGGTGGTCCAACAATTCCCCCAAGGGCCCCAACCGATAGGGCACTCTATGGTGCTATTGAGACCCTCAACGCCAAGATCAAAAGCTATATTATAGCAACCGGTCAATGTAGGCCTACCGGCCCATTCCCCAGACAAACATCAAGGAAACAGGTGTAATCCTCTTCTTGGTTCGCTGTGCCGTTGTCAGGCTGTGGTGGTCTGAGGCCAGGGCAGGCTGTGTCACGGCTAGGCAAACCAGTATGAACCCAAAAGCACGACTCGACAAACAAAGTACAAAAGAAAGTCTTTACTGAAAAGAGTGGCACTGTGAGTTCTCCGTAGAGGTAACAGGTCAAGGTAACAAAAAACACTCTTTCGAGGAAAAGGTTAACATACAGATGTAGCGCTTCGTTTCAGACGCCTACCCGTGCGGCAGGGTTTCCGTTAGCCGGTAATTACCGGTTTTTAGCTGGTAAAATTTATAAAAAACCGGTAAATTCAAAACCTGACGGTCAAAATGTCTGGTAATAATTAGGGAGGCTCCGATAGATCGGCCGCCGGTCATTATCGGCCGATATTCACTCTTAATAGTTTGATCGGTGCTCTCTATAAAGGCCATCAGGAGAGCTGGATCTGATCGATATGGACATAAACGCGAGTGAAGTGTAACTGGACGCGAGAGAGAGCTCAGATCAGCTGCTGAGTCTGACCGAGACACGCAGCTCTGCATAATCACCTGAAGCCCCGCCCACTGTTTAGCGAGCTGCAGGAGCTGCATGAGAAACTGACGTGCTGTCAGGAGAGAGAGGGAGGGAGAGGGGAAAAGAGAGGATCCGTTTCTCCCGTGTTATTATTCAAAGTTGATGTAAACTTCTGAATAATGTATGTTATCTACTACAAGTAGTTTGTTTGAATGTAATAATTATGTTGTTTTTTGTTTGTGGAATCATTTATTGAAAAATGTATCTGAATTTTTTCGATCTGTTACGATTATAAACTGAAGCAATATAAAAATGAGCCCCGTGAACTGAGTTTTAAACATCAGCATATCCGCTCATAGTCCGGTAAATTACCTGCTTACGGAAACTCTGCTACACAACTCTTATTATTATTATTGAAATATGACCGGTAAGTTTCAAATTTGTCCGGTAAAATAAATTCTGCCCGGACATTTGACCGGCGAGAAAGAATCCTAGCGGAAACCCTGCCGTGCGGGTCCGTGATCGGCACAGGGTGGGCCCCTGCTGATAAGGAAAACCCCCCCGCAGGACTTGAAACGCCCCCTTGATAAATACATTTAATTATAATGAAACCAGCTGCAATGGATCATGGATCCACCAGGGGGAGCCGTGAAAAGCTGCCACACTGGAACTCATGTGAAATAAACAGCTGATCTACAGGTATCTGATATAGCGGATATTTGTTAAGATCCATATATGTCACGGATAGGATCATATTCTGTGCTAAGTAAGAGACATGTAATCATTTACTAAACATCACCATGTTTTTATTTAACAAAATAATGTTTAATTCACGTTGGCGTAAGTACAAAACCATCGCTATGTTTTCAGATCAGGAAATGCATCCAGGGTCAAACCAACGATGTTCGATCGTCATCCTCGCGATCATTTAATGTATCATATGTTCGCGAGTTGAAATGAATGCACTACATTTAATCCACGTGAGTTTACAACAACAACAATAATCGCTTTGTTTTTATATCACATCCGACCGGAGGAAAATGCAGCAGCTCTCACTACCGATCACCCTAATCCCACGGGCAAACAATAATATGTACAGTGTTAATAGTGTACTGTATTATTAGTGTCTAATATTACTGCTATAATAATCACACATTGAGTTGTTGAAATCAGACCGTCGTTTTTTTTAAACGCTCTGAATGAAACGGCAGCTCTCAGGTGATCAGCTGTGTGTTTACACAATAAAATATGCATAGTAATTAATTTAATACCTTCCAACACACATTGTAAGAACAGTTCTGTTTCATATGAGTATTGAGAGCTGTATCCACAAATCTACTAATTTTGCCCTCAGTGCACCAGATTGATGCATTTAACTTCAATTTAAATAAAAACATCTTCTGTTGTAACAACAATAACATTATAAATAGTAACATAGCATGGTATTGCACATTTACTGTAGCTTTGAGTGTTACTGGCCTGAGATTTTTTTATTACATGAATGAAGGTGACTGAGGCTTTTTAATATAGACTTTTCAGTGTCCCACATTTTGCACAGAACTGTCCCACATTAGGAAAACAGATTGTCTGAGACAACTTGGCACTAAGAGTACTAATATGTCTACCATTTCTTTTATGAGTTTAATATCTGCATGTTCTCTTTTGGTTTGATTAGGACACATCCTGGGGATTTCAGAATGTTACTGGATTTTGATTTATTGTATCGGCTTCATGTCGCAATATATTCCCGAAGTCTGAAATGCAAAAATGTTCCACATAGGGCAATTCACCCTACATTTAATCATTTTGTTTATTTTTAACGAAATAAATGTGGTTTAATCCATCATGAAATTAATATAGGCTATTTACTTAGTACATATCTGACATTAACTATTAACACACTGTTCATACTGTTCACAGGCTGATATATAGTGTATTCATACCCCTCACTGTTTATTCATCATTCAATTCATTATATATTTGATTCTGTAGATTGTGAACATTACTTTTCACTTTACTGCTTGTTGCACCTGGTTAGAAGCTAAACTGCATTTCGTTGTCTCAGTAGGCCTACCCCCCATGTATGTTGGGGACCCTTTGTTTAAAACTAATTGGCCATCGGAATGTGTGTCACATTCCACAGCTCTCCCCCCCCCCCTCCTGTGATCCCCCGCACACAGAGACACAGGGAGATCGCTCTTCTGAAGAGAGCGGAAATAATGATATTGCAAGTTAGAAACGTAAAATGCATTTTGACAGACACACACAATATGCTGCATTTTGAATGTCCGATAGTCCACCATTTCCACCGGAAATATCAAACATTTAATAAAAGTGAAAAACAATGAACAAGACTTAACGTATTCATCATAATTAATTATATTTATTTCGTTTCGTAGGATTTTTGACTTTGTTTAGAGCAGTGATCTTCTACTATATGAACATGTTGGACCCAAAATCACAAAAAAAACTTAAAAACAGATTTTGAAAATGATTTTATTTTTCACAACACAAACATACACAACGAAACCATTTAAAAGCTGGAAATATATACATGGGATGTGACTATGATAATGTGAAAGTTTGATTGAGGTAGCATGGGATTTCATTCTGATAAGGTAAACGTGTTATTATAAATATAATACAAATATATACACATTATGTACAAAAATCAGTTTTTTCTGTCTTTATCTGTGCCACGCTTCAAAGCGGTTTCTGTCAACTACGACACAGAGGGCAGATTCCTCCTCCTCCATGTCAAAAAACAAGCTTAAAGCTTGACTCACGTTCAGAGTTCTCTTCATCATAGTTGAGTCTTCAAAACTCTAAATCTATCTAACTATATCTAAATTCTCAATGTTTGTCTGTCAATCAGACTGTTTACTTCAATCGCAGTCTCCCGCAGCCTCTCTTCGTCTCCCGCCGCCTGTCTTCGTATATCTTCGTCTCTCTCCATTTCCCGCCGTCTCTCTTCGGTTCCCGCCGTCCCTCTTCGTCTCGTTTTGTATCACTCCGTTTAACTGATTACCTCACCCCCTCCCTGGTAAACATCCTGTTGAGCAGAATCTACAGTTTCCAGTATTTTCCATTTCGTAAAATGATCAAATATGGCGAAGATATTAAAATATGTGCTTCCATTATTCATACTTCTGAAATATATCTGTATTAACTTTATATCATCGTATGTCCGTGTTTATTGGGTATTTTTGCATGAAACAAAGACTGGCATATAGTTTCAAGCCAGTACTTTCGACAGAAATACACATATACATCCTGTTGAGCAGGATCTACAGTTTCCAGTATTTTCCCTTTCGTAAAATGATAAAATACGGCGAAGATATTAAAATATGTGCTTCCATTATTCATACTTCTGAAATATATCTGTATTAACTTTATATCATCGTATGTCCGTGTTTATTGGGTATTTTTGCATGAAACAAAGACTGGCATATAGTTTCAAGCCAGTACTTTCGACAGAAATACACATATACATCCTGTTGAGCAGGATCTACAGTTTCCAGTATTTTCCGTTTCGTAAAATGATAAAATACGGCGAAGATATTAAAATATGTGCTTCCATTATTCATACTTCTGAAATATATCTGTATTAACTTTATATCATCGTATCTCCGTGTTTACTGGGTCTTTTTGCATGAAACAAAGACTGGGATATAGTTTCAAGCCAGTACTTTCGACAGAAACACACGGCAATGTTGTCCGGACTGTTGTTTTTATGCGGCACCGGCTTGAACAGGTCATGTGATCTGATCACGCCGGCGTGACAGTCGACTCCAAAGGGTTAATATTAAATACATATAAGTATATAATGCTATAATGGGGTTAATGTATGATATTACTTAATAATACAATACATTATAATATATGATATGATAATTACATTTTAGTTTTATTCATTTCTTATTTCATAGTTTCTCATTATTATTTTTATCGCTCATCTTATTTTTGATTTTATTAATCTGTGGGAATCTGTGCTGTCCTGTTTTTCACTCTCACCCTGTTGCTGTTTGAACTACTGAATTTACCCACGGGATTAATAAAGGTCCATCTTATCTTATCTTAATGTATAAGTTGATTTACTTCAATCTACTGTACAATATTACAAGAAATATACTGCATAAAGCAAACTATATACTTTATTTGATCTAAAATATTGATGTTTCTACAACGCCCATTGTGTATTTTGTGAATGAAGCGCCATCTCATGGTTAAATCCTGTAATTGAACAAATGGGGAAATTGGGCAACGCCCTCTAGCAATTTGGCAACACCCCCAGCCACTGGCATCCGCTGGGCTTTTGACTGGGACACACCCATTTGAGTCTGATCTGGAGTGCTACATCTGTAGTATCAAAAAATGCAAAGGATAAAGTAAATTCCAAAACTCGGTTCTTAGCATAAAAAACATGGACTTCACGCTGGCAGTCAGGCACATGGGACGAAACGAACTGGCAACAAGACAAGGGAGACATAATCTATATATAGGCAGGCTAAGGGGGAACAGGTGCAGACAATTAGGGCGGAGTCGACAATCACAGTAGAGGGAAAACACAGAAAGGGAGGAAGTGAGGTAATCTGCAACAAGAAGGAAAGGTTACTACAAAATAAAGACAGGATACAAGACTGAACTAAAAACATTAACTTAATAGATTTTACGAGACATAACAGTACCCCCCCTTCTAGGGACAGCTCCTGACGGCCCAGGCACTTAGTTTAGTTTATTTATTTATAGTGTCGTGGACAGTCCCCATCGATGAACTGTCACAACAACAGTAAATGGAGCAGCTTTAGCCGACATGGCTAATTTCCAGCTGTTGTCCCCGGCCAGATGGTAATAGACACCCTTAAAAGTACAATATATCAACTGCATTAGTTATAAGAAAATATATAAAATAAAATAAAAAGGAGGAAAGAGGATAAAAGAGAACAATAAACAACACACGTTACTATATACAGTACATGTCACATATAGCACATCACAATCATATCACAGAAACGAGGGGCAACATCCATGGTCACAACATGTAACACTCACGCCATACTTAACACAGACTAGTGTGTGCAGGTGTAGTTCTCAGTGAACCATGTTTTTAAGTGAGCTGTGAAGGTGGGATGTGTATGTATGTCTTTGATTTGAGTGGGTAGAGAATTCCAGTTTTGTATTGCTGTGACCGAGAATGATGACTGACCAAAAGTACTCTTCTTGAATGGGACTGATAGGTCGCCACGTGTGGAGCTTCTAGTGGTCCGTCTGGTGTTGTTACGTTGAGTAACCAATGAGCTAAGAGGTGGAGGGGCTGTATTGTGCAGGATTTTGTAAACCAGAACGATGTTCCTATACTTTATTAAATCTTCCCAACTCACGATGTTATGCTTGTTGAGGATGGTACAGTGATGGGTACTTTGAGGGTTTGTTTGTACAGGGTTGCTAGTGGCTTCAGTGTGGAGCTGTTAGTTTGACCCCAGCTTGTGAGACAGTATGTAAGATGTGACATGATCATGGCATTTGTGAAGGAAATATTTTTGTTTATGTGTTTGTACCAAAAAGCATTTTGTGTTTCACATAGGTCTGCTATAACTTAGAGCAGGGGTTTAAGAGTTTAAAGGTTAAAGGGTTAAAGGTTCCGCTTTCCTGTTGGGGGACTGTGACTAACTGCCAGAGGACTTTAACAGACTGTCTTTGTCTCTTAATCCATGTGTTTGTAATTATCGATCAGAAGACGCGCGAAATAGAGGCCCCTCCCGGATTCTCCGGTAGATCGTCTGTGTTTTCTGTGTAATGCTTTAGTGAGTTGGAGGGTTTTCTCATGGCATGTTGTGTAAATGCTCTGAGCTCACTCACGGCCGTTGGCTCTCATTAAACTCAGTGTTTGATATAAAGCGGACTCCAGCCTCCATTCCTTCCATCTACATTGCTGAAAAGAAAATCTCTCTCACAGCATTCATGTATAATTTGGCAGAATTCAATGTCATTGTGTTTCTTATGTATTTAAAATTTGCTAGGCTAAACTTGACTCTTTGCGTCACTTTTTTGACTTGTGTTTTGAATGTTAAATTAGAGTCAATAATGATTCCAAGGTACTTAACCTGAGGCACAATGTTAATATTTTCACCTGAGATGCTTATATTTGACACAATGTTGTGGATGGCGTCGGTAGAAATCGTCAAAAAGATGCTGACCCACAACAAAACTTGATGGAACCCATGAGCATTCTTCAGGCCCATAACACTCCCAGTCAACGAGGAATTGTCTGCCTCTTCCTCTCTTGCGTACCGCCAACAGACGCTTGACTGCATAAACCAGGCCGCCCTCGATCAGTCAGGTGGAGGGGGTTTGGCTGCGGGAACCAATACATTTTCTTTCACTGGTTTCAGTCTACCCACATGAAAAGTTGGGTGGACTCTCAGGGACCTGGGAAGACGCAAACGGACAGACACAGGATTAATAACCTTTGTCACAGGAAACTGAATAACCAGCACCTTACCGTGGTAGAGAGGTTTGTGTGCCCTGATGAACCTGGGGGCTGTGTTGTCTGGAACCTTGTGTTCCTGGTAGGGTCTCCCATGGCAAATTGGTCTCAGGCAAGGGGCCAGACTAAGATTGGTTCAAAATACCTCATGAAAGAAACAAGAACAAGAAGTGAGGATACCCGGCCCGGAGGAAGCCCGGGGTCCCTTTCTGGAGCCAGGCCCAGAAGGAGGACTCGTCGGCGAGCGTCTGGTGGCCGGGCTTGCCACGGAGCCCGGCCGGGCCCAGCCCGAAAAGGCAACGTGGGCAACACCTCCGCTTCTCCGTCCCGCGGGCCCACCACCTACGGGAAACAGCGATGGGGTCGGGTGCGCTGCCAGAAGGGTGGCAGTGAAAGCGGAGGGTCTCGACAGACCAGACCCGGGCAACAGAAGCTGGCTTTGGGGGGGAAGGAGCCGGAGCTTGTGCGGGAGGTGGAGCGTTACCAGTTGGATCTGGTTGGGCTCACCTCTACGCACAGCGTCGGCTCTGGAACCTTACTTCTGGATAGGGGTTGGACTCTATTCTTCTCCGGAGTTGCTCAAGGTGTGAGGCGCCGGGCGGGTGTGGGGATACTCACAAGTCCCCGGTTAGGTGCTTCGTTGTTGGAGTTTACCCCAGTGGACGAGAGGGTCGCCTCCCTACGCCTGCGGGTTATGGGGGGGGAAAACTCTGACTGTTGTGTGTGCTTATGCACCCAACAGCAGTTCAGAGTAAACAGCCTTCTTGGAGACCCTGGAAAGAGTCCTGTATGGGGCTCCTGAAGGGGACTCTTTAATCTTGCTGGGAGACTTCAACGCACATGTGGGCAATGATGGAGACACTTGGAGGGGCGTGATTGGGAGGAACGGCCCCCCTGATCTGATCCGGAGTGGTGGTTTGTTACTGGACTTCTGTGCTAGTCATGGATTGGCCATAACAAACACCATGTTCGAACATAAGGATGCTCATAAGTGTACGCGGTACCAGAGCACCCTAGGCAGAAGGTCCATGATCGATTTCGTTATCGTATCATCGGACCTGAGGCCGTATGTTTTGGACACTCGTGTAAAGAGAGGGGCGGAGTTGTCAACTGATCACCATCTGGTGGTGAGTTGGGTCGAGTGGCGGGGGAAGCCTCTGGATAGACCTGGTAAGCCCAAAGTGTAGTTCGGGTGAACTGGGAACGTCTGGAGGAGGCCCAAGTTCAGGAGGCCTTCAACTTGCCTCAAGGGGCGGTAACCCTCGAACCTCCTGGTGGACACCGGTGGTCAGTGAAGCCGTCCGACTGAAGAAGGAGGCCTTCAGGGATTTGTTATCCCGGGGGACTCCCGAGGCAGTTGCAAGGTACCGACAGGCCCGAAGGGCAGCAGCCTCATCCGTGCCCGAGGCAAAGCAGCGGGTGTGGGAGAAGTTCGGAGAAAACATGGAGAAGGACTTTCGGGCGGCACCAAAGTTGTTCTGGAAACTGTCCGACACCTCAGGAGGGGGAAGCAGGGAACCATCCAAGCTGTGTACAGTAAGGATGGGACGGTGTTGACCTCAACTGATGGAGTGTTAGGGCGTTGGAAGGAACACTTTGAGGAACTCCTGAACCCGACAACTCCGCCCTCTATGTTAGAGGCAGAGCTGGAGTATGACGGGGGATCAACACCAATCTCCCGGGGGGAGGTCACTGAGGTCGTCAAACAACTCCACAGTGGCAAAGCCCCGGGAGTGGATGAGATCCGCCCGGAAATGCTGAAGGCTCTGGGTGTTGAAGGACTGTCATGGTTGACACGTCTCATCAACGTTGCGTGGAAGTCGGAAACAGTACCGAAGGAGTGGCAGACCGGGGTGGTGGTTCCCCTTTTTAAAAAGGGGGATCAGAGGGTGTGTGCCAATTACAGAGGCATCACACTACTCAGCCTCCCCTGGAAAGTTTACTCTAAGGTACTCGAAAGGAGGGTCAGGCCGATTGTCGAACCTCAGATTGAGGAGGAACAATGCGGATTCCGTCCTGGTCGTGGAACAACGGATCAGCTTTTTACTCTCGCAAGGATCCTGGAGAGGGCCTGGGAGTACGCTTATCCGGTCTACATGTGTTTTGTAGACTTGGAAAAGGCGTATGACCGAGTTCCCAGGGAGTTACTGTGGGAGGTGCGGCAGGAGTATGGAGTGGGTTCTCTACTCAGGGCCATCCAATCTCTGTACTCCCAAAGCGAGAGCTGTGTCCGGGTCCTCGGCAGTAAGTCGGACCCATTTCCGGTGAGGGTTGGCCTCCGCCAGGGCTGCGCTTTGTCACCAATCCTGTTTGTAATATACATGGATCGGATTTCGAGGCGTAGTCGTGGGGGAGGGGGTCTGCAGTTCGGTGGACTAAGGATTGCACCACTGCTTTTTGCAGATGATGTGGTTCTAATGGCTTCATCGGTCTGCGACCTTCAGCACTCACTGGATCGGTTCGCAACCGAGTGTGAAGCGGCTGGGATGAGGATCAGCACCTCCAAATCCGAGGCCATGGTTCTCAGCAGGAAACCGATGGACTGTCCACTCCAAGTAGGGAATGAGTCCTTACCCCAAGTGAAGGAGTTCAAGTATCTCGGGGTCTTGTTCTCGAGTGAGGGAACAATGGAGCGTGAGATGGGCCGGAGAATCAGAGCAGCGGGAGCGGTAATGCAGTCGCTTTACCGCACCGTTGTGACGAAAAGGGAGCTGAGCCAGAAGGCAAAGCTCTCTGTCTACCGGGCCATTTTCGTTCCCACCCTCACCTACGGTCATGAAGGATGGGTCATGACCGAAAGAACGAGATCGCGGATACAAGTGGCCGAGATGGGTTTTCTCCGCAGGGTGGCTGGTGTCTCCCTTAAGGATAAGGTGAGAAGGTCGGTCATCAGGGAGGGACTCGGAGTTGAGCCGCTCCTCCTTCGCGTCGAAAGGAGCCAGTTGAGGTGGTTCGGGCACCTAGTTAGGATGCCACCTGGGCGCCTCCCTAGGGAGGTGTTCCAGGCACGTCCAGCTGGGAAGAGACCAAGGGGTAGACCTAGGACCAGGTGGAGGGATTATATCTCTTCGCTGGCCTGGGAGCGCCTTGGGATCCCCCAGTCAGAGCTGGTTGATGTCGCCAGGGAAAAGAAAGTTTGGGGCTCTCTGCTGGAACTGCTACCCCCGCGACCCGACCACGAATAAGCGGGAGAAGATGGATGGATGGACAGGAAACTGACCTACAAACCTTGGTGCAAGTTTTCGGGAGACGACGTGAAGAGGAAGATCCTTCATCTAGAGCCAGACCTTCTGGCCAGGCTTGTACACGGGAGCTGGTCGGCGCCTCTGATCTGCTGCCTTTTTCATTCGCTCAGAGTTTATCATAAGTACTTTGCGAGCGGCACTCCAGATGCGGCGACAACGCCTCACCAGGGCATGGGCAGAGGGAACCGTGACCTCCTTCTCAGTCTCTGCGAACACAGGTGGCTGGTACATTGGAAAGGGGTTAACCCGGTAGCAGCGGTGGGAAGCGAGTTGCGGGCATATTCAACCCAGGTAAGGCATCTGCTCCAGGAGGAAGGGTTCTGAGCGACCAAACAACGAAGACACGTCTCCAACTCCTGGCTTAGCCGTTCTGTTTGGCCATTGGACTCTGGATGGTATCCGGACGAGAGGCTGGCTGTGGCTCCGATCTGGTTACAGAACTCCTTCCAGAACCGCGATATGAACTGTGGTCCTCTGTCTGAAACATTGTCTTTTGGAAAACCATGAACACGAAAAACGTTACTCATCATTACTTCAGCTGTCTCTTTGGCTGATGGAAGCTTGGGCAAGGCAATAAAATGTACCATCTTCGAGAAAGGGTCCACCACCGTGAGTATGGTGGTGTTACCTTTAGACTCTGGTAAACCTGTGACGAAGTCCACAGAGATCTCAGACCACGGCCGGCTGGGAATAGGGAGTGGCCGGAGAAGCCCCATCGGCACCCTGGAGGATGTTTTATTCCGAGCACAGACAGGGCTTTCCCCCACATACTCCCGAACTTCTCGCTCCATTGATGGTGTTGAGATCTTCATAGTATGTTGAATACTTAAAACGAAAGTTAATTATAATCAATTATATTATTGTATAACTCACAATGAAAATGTTTCCTATGTTATGTTTTTCTATATTTACAGTATAAACCAAGTGGTTTGTTAAGTTGAGTGTAAGGCCTATAATGATTTATGGGTGTCACTGATAAGGGAGAAGGCAGTTTCTCCCCTCTCCTCTCATAGCAGTACACAGGGAGGGGGGCTCCTGACTTAAGGAGAAAAAACTAAGAGGCCCCAAAAAGGTGGTTATGTCATAGTGGAGAATAGTATTTTGCAAGTCCTGCAGAGTAGGGGTCATGTCCTTTTTGTACAAACATGGAAAGGTGTGTCTTATGGCATAGCCATAGAATATGTCTGGTCATATCCAGTCCTGTACATCAGAAGCCGTGCCCAGTTTCCACAAATGTGGGTATGGAGGTGTCTTTAGGTTTTTATATCCTGTTGTTGAGCATAAAGACACTGGCTTTTTGAGAGAGAGAGAGAGAGAGAGAGAGAGAGAGAGAGAGAGAGAGAGAGAGAGAGAGAGAGAGAGAGAGAGAGAGAGAGAGAGAGAGAGAGAGAGAGAGAGAGAGAGAGAGAGAGAGAGAGAGAGAGAGAATGGGGGGGGGGGTTCCCCTGGTATACTCTCTCCCGGTAAGCTCTGTCCCTCAGAGCTGGGTTAATAGCTCTTGGTAAGGTTCTCTCAGACTTGGTAGATATCTCTCAAATTTCTTGGTTGAATGCTGAGTGAATTTCTTTGTGAAATGAGTGGAATTAATTGATGTTTGTTGAATGTTAGTACCCTGCCACTTGTGAGGACGGGTCCTCCGAATTCATGCGGGACTAGTTGAAGTATACGAATGTGAATTGTGGAATGAATGTGAATTGTGGAATGAATTGATGTTTGTTGAAAGTTAGTACCCTGCCACCTGTGAGGACGGGTCCTCCAAATTCATGTGGGACTAGTTGAAGTATACGAATGTCGAAATGAGGAAATTAACTGTTTTTGGTGAATGAAAGTTTGAATGAGCTTTTTATTAACACTGCTCCTCCGACAGCTGCGACAGGACAGCACTTATACCTAAATTGGAGGCATCCACCTCCACCACAAACTGACGGCTTGGGTCAGGAACAGTTAGAATGGGGGCAGAGGTGAACATACTTTTGAGCCGAGTGAAAACCTCCTCGGCCTGAGTAGACTACACAAATGGAACCTGAGGGGATGTAAGAGCATGAAGTGGTAGTGCAATAGCGCTGAAGTTTCTGATAAATCTTCGATAGAAGTTAGAAAACCCCAAAAACTGCTGGACCTTCTTTCGGCGGTCAGGAGTCTTCCACTGGGCTACTGCACTAACCTTAGCAGGATCCATTTGAATAAGACCCGGGGATATGATGAAACCAAGGAATGAAACAGTAGTGGCATGGAAATCATATCTTTCAGCCTTGACAAATAACTGATTCCTGAGAAGTAGCTGGAGAACCTGGCGTACATGATGGATGTGGGAGTCTTTGTTGGGTGAGAAGATCAGAATGTCGTCGAGGTAGACAAAAACAAACCGATTCAAGCAGTCTCTTAAAACGTCATTGACAAGGGCTTGAAAAACTGCAGGAGCATTGGTGAGACCAAAAGGCATAACTAAATACTCATAATGACCTGTGGGGGTGTTGAAACCAGTCTTCCATTCATCACCTTCGCACATTCTGACCAGATGATATGCATTCCTAAGATCTAATTTGGTGAAGATCTTGGCATCTTGAAGCTGCGCGAAAGCTGAAACCATGAGTGGGAGAGGATAAGTATTCTTGACTGTGATGTTGTTTAACGGGGAATAGTCAATTCAGGGCCTAAGGGAACCGTCCTTTTTCCCCACAAAGAAAAACCCTGCCCCAGCAGGGGAGGATGAGGGACAAATAAGCCCTGACTTTAGTGAAGCGTCTATATATTCTTTCATGGAATCTCTTTCAGGACCAGAGATTGAGTAAAGTCTCCCTTTAGGTATAGGCGCTCCTGGGATCAAATCAATGGCACAATCATAAGGTCTATGAGGAGGAAGAGTCATGGCTTTAGCCTTGCTAAAAACGTCCCCAAGGTCATGATAGCAGGTAGGTACTAATCCCAAGTCCGGAGGTTCAGGTTTCTGGTCAATGTCTGGCAACGCAGTCCTTACACTATTCCAAGAAGCCCCTCCAACAGCTATCTTTTCCCCCTGTCTGAGACAATCAGTAGTGCATTCCTCCCCCCACCCTTTAATCTTACCAGAACGCCAATCAATGTTTGGATTGTGTTTCCTCAACCAGGGAAAACCCAATATGACAGGTTGTTGAGCTGAGTTAAACAAGTGAAAGGATAGGAGTTCCCTATGATTATCAATGACAATTTCTAAGGGTTCAGTCTTATGAGTTATCTTGAAAAGCAATCTGCCGTCCAAGGCGCAGGCCTGTAGAGGCTGGGTCAACATTTCGGTCTTGACTTTTAACTCATTAGCTAATCCATCAGACTCTCATCTGCCCCTGAATCAATGAATACCCCTTGAGTTAATGTTATAGTAGCAAAATGTACCTGGGCGCTGGTCAGGACGCGAGAAGGGAAACCAGAGGCAGAGAGTCGACTCACCAGCGCCCTCCTCTTCCCTGGTGAGCCTGCTCTTTTAGTGGACAGGCTGGTAGCATGTGACCTCGTTGTCCGCAGTAGAAACACAGCCCCTCTAGAAGACGGCGACGCCGCTCCTCAGCTGACAGCTTGGCACGTCCCAGCTGCATGGGTTCCTCCGATGAGCTGGGGGACGCAGTCCTCTGATGATGGTGGGGCTTGACGAGGGAAGAATCTCTCAGATGAGGGAGGCGAGGTGGAGTGCCCTCTGTGGTAGACGTTGGCGGAAACCGCTCCGAGTTTCTCCTTTCTTCTCTCAGTAAGGCGATTATCAATCCTGATAGCCATGGCAATTACAGAGTCTAGATCAGGGGGTAGGTCTAGTGGAGCCAACTGATCCTTAACAGGGTCAGAGAGTCCATTGAGGAAGGCATCAAAAAGAGCTAATGCGTTCCAGCCGCTATCTGCGGCTATGGTGCGGAATTCAATGGCATAGTCTGCAACAGTGTGATTACCTTGTTTAAGCTTGGATAGAACTCGGGCTGCCTCTCTGCCAGGGGAAGTGTGGTCAAAAATCCTTCTTAAAGAGTCAGTGAACATCTGAAGAGAACCACAGACTTGCAAGTCCCTTGACAACTCAGCCGTTGCCCATGTTCGTACTGTCACGGCAAGGCAAACCAGTATGAACCCAAAAGCACGACTCGACAAACAAAGTACAAAATAAAGTCCTTACTGAAAAAAGTGGCACTGTGAGTTCTCCGTAGAGGTAACAGGTCAAGGTAACAAAAAACACTCTTACGAGGAAAAGGTTAACATAGTGTCAAAAAATGCAAAGGATAAAGGAAATTCCAAAACTCGGTTCTTAGCAGAAAAAACATGGACTTCACGCTGGCAGTCAGGCACATGGGACGAAACGAATTGGCTACAAGACAAGGGAGACAGAATCTATATATAGGCAGGCTAAGGGGGAACAGGTGCAGACAATTAGGGCGGAGTCGACAATCACAGTAGAGGGAAAACACAGAAAGGGAGGAAGTGAGGTAATCTGCAACAAGAAGGAAAGGTTACTACAAAATAAAACAGGATACAAGACTGAACTAAAAACATTAACTTAACAGATTTTACGAGACATAATAGGCTGTTGTTGATAGCCTATACAAGTGGCGCTTCTGAGTGGTTGTGTATGTCCGTGCATGTGTGAGCGCATCAGCGTGCGCTTATGTTTGGGGGGGTGGGCGCAACCTTGTTACGCCACTGGCTCTAACTATTATTTTAAAGCCGCCCCATGCCACGGTGAACCTTGGGTTCAGATTAATCTGATTAGGGTCAGTTTTAAGAATAGTGTTTGTGTCTTATTTTGCTGATCAGCACAAATGCACACACATGGAGCAAACAAAAGGTGGAGGAGAATCTTTGTCCATAATGACCCGTAGAGAAAGCAAGAATCACAACTACCTTTCCATACACATCTGCTGACCATACTAATTAGCTATCGCCTAATCAATGCATTATTTAATATTTTCCCCAGAGCCTTCTGGAAGAACCAAACCAAGTTTTTATAATTTTGTCCTTGCTTCCATTAAAAGCGGTATGTAATTTACACCAGGATGCTTGTGACCCTGATAGGAGAAGGCCGCAGCGCAGAATGCTGACAGCGCTCTGATGCTTTCTGGCTGCTGGGTGAAATCACTAGTGACAAAGTGTCAAACTGCCTAAAGTGGCCGTTTGTTGTTTGCATCTCTTCAAATAGACAGTTTACGTAAGTAAGTCCAAATCCCATGTAGTTGTAAGCTCTTAGAGATTTTTAAAGTAATACATTCAGAGTGGCTCGATGCAGTAATTTCCATAAAGTCAGGTCAGTCTGGGTGATTCAAACCCCCCGACTGTACCGTAGCTACTGGGATGAGAGACTCCACCAAAACAAAAAGCAGAGGTTGTGTGTTCCTTCTGCAACATCTCCCCATCCCGCCCTCCATCAGCGCGTCTGGCTGTGCGTCGGAGCGTGAACGGGCAGATTTTCCGGTAGCACAAGCCTGAGATGGGCTCCTGCGTCTCGGTGAGCTCGTTTCGCTCGCCAGGGCCTCCCGCCGAGTCCCCCCACTGCCGAGGCACAGACTCGAGACTCCGCAGCCCCAGGACACAGTCACCACGGGGGGAGTAGGGGATATGAGGAGCGAGAGGGGGGCTCGAAAACAGAGGGAGGGAAGGAAGAGCGATTGAGGGTGGGTGAAGAAAAAAGATGCATGAAGGGTAGGGGCAGATAATGAGAGGTGGAGAAGATGAAGGGACAGAGATGAGAAAGGAGGGGGAAGCAGAGAGAGGTAAACATAAAGCAAGTCGACAAACACAGAGACACGGAGGGGGGAAGAAAGAAGGGGAGAATGATTGCTCGCGGCTCATTTCTCCACACATGAGCCCATCTGTACAGCGCCCAGGGTGGGACGGCACCACTGCTCCGTCTGAAATGACTGAGTGAGCCAAAGACACCCCAGCACCACGGGAAGCCAAATGCAATCCCATGAATCCCGGGCTCTTCTATTATTCTGCAGCAAGCCCTTTTTAAAGTGCCATTTCTTGTCTGGCTGATGTTGCCTTGTTGATTTACTTTCTGTTCCATCACGACTTAAGTTGACCATAATGTGTTTCAAAGAGGTTCAAGGGAGAATATCATGTTTGAGGAATATCCTGGCTTTGCACACTCATGGTATATCTACAGTATATATACACGTGTGTGTGTTTATATACACACAGAGAATCCCTCTCTCTTGGTTCCTGGTTCCGTCAACAGAGCAGCACCACAGGGGGAAAGGAGAAATTGACTGGCAGAGAGCAAGAAATGGTGTTTGCAGCGAGCATCTTGTGGTATTGTAATATTTACTGTTAGCACCTCAGGCTACATGATACGCTCCACTGTCGCCATCAAACAAGCAGAAGGGGGGAGCACATCTGTTGTCACCCCCTCCCTCCCCCCTTCTCCACTTCTCTTGAAAATAACTTAGAGTAAAAAAGCAAAGGAAGAGAACCCTGGAGTTACAAAAATACACAACTTTGTGACCCCCTTCTTTTTCACACTCACACCCTTCCTCTTCCTGCAGCCGATTCAAATTGATCATCCCTCTGACCAATAATTCATTGTGATGGAGCAGACACGCTGTGTGAATGGCGAGCGCCCGGCCGCGCAATATCACCTGCATACTGAACAGCCCCGCCGGCCAATGGGGTCGCGGCCATCCCAGTCAGGCGACCCTCTGTTTATCCTCTGATAAATGGCAGGTCAAGCCGGGTGGCGCTCACCGGCACATCCCTCAGAGCCGTGTCAACCGCAACCCCGACTGCTCGTCAAGCCCCCTCCACCCCTTAAACCCCCTTCTGCAATCACTGCCCCTCCCGCATGCATCCATTATTCTCCACGCTCGCTGCACCGTCAGCACAGTCATGATTGCTGACTTCTCCTTCCACTGCCAGCCTCCACTTTGAACACAATTAACTTAGTAATTGCATTTGTTTTAGGAGTATGGGAGTGATTATCAAAGCCACCTATGATCCTCCAAGCATACACACTCGCCTGTCTGTTGATGGGCGGGACCACAGGGGGGTGCACAGATAGGGCTGGGAGCACTTCAAAGCAAAGCTCGCTTCCTTGCTCAACCTCATATACCTTATTAGAATCCCCCTGATTGCCAAAAGCCCCTCTGTTGCTTTTGTTTATCTGTTTGTTTCTCGGGCGGCCAAACCACCGAGGCTTTTGAAATCCAGGGGGTCATTTTCAGCACAGCTGCCACTAACAATGCAAAACACGAGGAGAGATTGAGCGGTGGAAACAGCACACACCTACTCCGCAGAAGGACTTTTTGATTTGAATTTGAAGAGGCTGGTGTAAAGACGTGTGTTTAGGTTGAAGTGTTTTGCTTTTAAGCTGGTCTTCTGTCGCAATCAAAGGAAGGTATGGTCGGTGCTGCACCGCATACACCTTTAAGTTATACTTAGGGCGATTTAGCTGCTTCAAATTGGTTCCTGGCTAAAATCACTATCTTTCCAAGCTCTTCCAAACTTGTTTTTGTTAAGCGAGTGAAATAATCTGCCACTTCTCTCAAGCTGTTTCAGAGAGGAGCTTGAGAAGTCAGATTGTTGGATGAAAACCAAAAAAATAATCTAGAAATGTATTTAAATAACTGATTTTATTCTCCTTGAGGACATATAACGTCTGCTTTAGCTTCTTAGACATATTTCCATATTGACCACCATGCTTTTTAAACACTATTGAATTGAATCTCAAAACAGGGCTATGACCTCCTCGTCTAAGTCTTCAACAATGCATCCGTTGGCTTCAATCATCTTCTTTCAGTGTCGTTAAAACTTCACTATTCATCCGTGAACCTCCAAATACTGCAACCCTGCATTATGAGTCCAAACACAAGCGTGTGTTATGTGCATTGTTACACTATACACAAAATACTCTATTCTGGCTGCATTTTGTGGATCCTTCTTAGGACATTGACTTTGAATAAAAAGACCAGTATTGCAGCCCTTTTTTAATTGAAATGCAAACTACATCAAGGGCCCGGCAGCGGAATTGGCAATACTCTCCTGGCGACGTGATAAAGGCTTTTTTGCTGTTTCTGTGGCTATCGACTTGGTCATGTGTGTAATTGCCTAAAGCGTTTCTGAAGCCTCCGATGCACCAATGTAAATATTAAAGAGAGCGCTCAGCTTAATAAAATGCTGTTCAAACAATATGGGGCCCAAGTTATCTCCGCCTGTCTGTTTTCAGCGGGGGCCCGGGAGCGGAGGTGTTCTGCGCGGGGGAGACGGGGTCAGTATCAAGATGAGAACCGGCACCTTCATAAGAGCCGGCGAAAAAACGAAGGCGAGCAACCGATTAAATGAATTCACTAAAGAGTGAATAGGGCTGAGGTAAGAAAAAAGGAAGTGAGGATAGGAGATATTAAAGGCACTGAGAAAAGGAGGCGGTGGAAGGAGACAGGGAGGGGGATGATGGATCAGACAGATTCTCTAATGGTATTGATCCAAGCCAAGTCCACGGTGGAGATGAAGGCCTCCCTGCACAGATACCCTGCTGTCACCTTGACCTTGGGCCAATCCCCGACCTCTGACCTCATGACCCCTCCAGCCTAGCTGACCTCACCACAGCCAACTGCGCCACCTTTCCAACTGAGAATTGACTGGGAAACGCGGGTTAAAGTGTGTCAATAATGTTTCACGAGAACCATTTCTCCGGCAGGTTTGGGCGCACAGCGTAATGTTTTGACATTTGCCCGCTGAGAGGCAGTTGAAGGGAGTTGTGAGGCCGCTAACTGCCTTTAGCTATTGATCCGTCTGTTAAATTGCATGCACACAGAGCGAGAAGAGAGGGAACGCTGAGAGTCAGACGCTATGGCGACGCACACTCTTCACGATAGCCATGGTAATTGCTTTCGATCTCTCCCCACAGATTTACAGCGGCTCTTCTCCTGAATAGGTGACACCAAATATTTAGTGTGTGTGTGGGCAAGGGAAGAAAAATGTATGCTCTCACGCTCAGGTAGTTGAGGAACTGTACCAGAAAGAAAGGAAGAAAAGAAAAAGAGTTCATCGACATGAGGCGGAAGGGGAAAAAAGACAACGGTTGTGCAAACACGATAGTTGATCATCTCTAAAATGGACACTTGGCTTTCTGCTCGCCCTGCACTCCATCACCGTGTCGCCGCTGAATGGTGTTTAGGGAGCGGAGGGAAGGGGGGGCGAGGCTTCTCTCGCAGCCCCCCAGGTGATTACACTGAATGGATTACAGCGGGAAACGGCTGTCTTTCTTTCAAACTGCCAGGTGGCGTCCATTTTTCTCCCCGGCCCTCATTGTTGGGCTCTGTGTACAGGACAGATTTCGACGGCCCAATAAAGTCCCATCTTTAGAGGAGACAGCTTGATGCAGCACCTCCTGATCTCAATGGGGATACAGTACATCAATGGTGTTAACTTGAAACAAAAGTAGAGCCTGGAATGATGCTCTGAGCTCGTGCACGCTTGGAAATCCTCCATAAGCCGTTACAACTGACCCGCTGGACATTTTCCAAACTAATCAATCTTGTCCCGCAACTCTATGTTTGTCATTCGCCGCTCATCACCTTCCCTTGTTATAAACAGCTAAGTTCATTAGCCGGTATTTGCATCAGTCCGTTCCCCACGGAGCGGGGAGCTGTTTGTATCCCTTGTAGCCCGCTACCTGCCGATGCTAATCCTGTTTACAGTAGCACTAAAACACAACTTAGTGGGCCATCCATCCCAAACATCCTTTGCACATGTCAATAGGCTTAACGCATCCACCACATGTACGTCAGAGCGGTCGCACAGGACCTTGCGAGCCATTTGTACCACTTATCCTACCATTTGCTCGCTGTTAACAAACAAATCACCGCAGTTGAGTTAGAACCTGCTTTTCAAGTACTTTTCAAGGCCAACCCTCGTATCCGTCTAAAAGCTGCAGAAACGTTGCTTCTTCATTTGAATAAGTGTAGCCTACATAAAAACTAAGCAATTTTACATGACATTTGTTTATATTTCATTTCCTTTTTCTTCTCTGTGGGTGGGTTGTATCTGGGAAAGGGTGACTTGCACCAATCAGAATGTAGAAACATGTTCTTGTTGGCCAATGTTAATCAAGTTTTCCTAATTTAATTAATTCATATTAGGTCATGAATACTCAATCTCAAAGAGAAATATCAAACCCAGCAATAACAAAATACTGCTCAGCTGCTCCAAGAGGACGCTTGTTACCATAACACCTTGGATTTGTGGCCGTGTGATCGATGAACAAAACGGAATATTGGATCTACTTTAAGTCCATTTGTACCGTACAGAGTCTCTTCACAGCACAGCTGCATTATATGTCATTGGCTTTCACGAGGACCTGACGTGTCCTAAATCTTTGATTCACCCGCAGCTGATGTTCAATTCCTGGACGTTTTCCAATGCTGTTGTGTTCCCGCCTGTGTTAGCGTCAAAGTATTGTGTGATAGAAGGACCGCTGGGACTGTGTGTCACACTGATCCTCGTATACCACCTCTATGCCTTTGTTTAAAGCAACACTTAAAACTGTTAAGCCAGCCACTGTTGTATGTTCTCCCTCCATGAGCCTTTCTCATCACTCCAAAGAGTTTAAGAGCCTTGATAACAATACCGTATGTTGAACAGCACTTGTTTTTATGTGAATAAATAATGTCACTTTATATTATAAGCAGGGTAAGAGGACTGCTAGGTAGCTGGGTGCACATGAAATGCTTTTCCTTTATTTCAGCCCATGCAATAACAAAGATGTGTGCATACGTCTCCAAGTGTAATGTAAGTTGAGCTTTATAACGGCTCCCTTAGCTTGGTTCCACACATCTAGTCAGTACCCGGTGATCATTCCCTCATCATGAAGTCATTTTCATTTTTTGGAGTATCCTTGGCCTTGCTCCAGGTTCCCTCAGATGGCGACCAGATGTCCAGATGCATCTCTAAAGACTCCCGACACTTCAACATTTGAATTTTTACGAGATTCTTCTGTTGACACCTGAATCTGCCATTCACACACACGAGGGGAGAACAGTATGGAATCCGTATCAAAGCTCTCTTCTGTGAAAACCCTTTTCGACTCGAGAAGTATTTCATGAATCCTTTGAGTGAGAGGGTCGGGTTGTTGGCTAAACATGGAAATGTGCCTCTTTCATTAAGCCTTGATTTAAAGCAATGACAAGTAGGTGGCGAGTGTGAACAGGCTGCTTTGCTTGCCAGCAGAGGGAAGTGTGCTGGAAAGAGGTCTCGGGAGCAGAAATAGTCTTGAAATATTTATAGGGTTTGACTTGGATCCCTCCCCGAGGAGCGAGCATTGAAAACGTGCAATTTGTGGATGGCCAAAGGCAAACTGACGCAGAGGTCAAGCCTATAGGTTCTCTTTACATGAAAACAACTGGTAAGGGAAAGACAGTAATGTATTCTGCACCCGGGAGCAGGGTTTTAGCTTGAGAGGGTTATGGATTTTCTTTTTCTCCTTCACAGTTTTTTGTTGCTACAGACATCTCCCCTCATTTTCCCGGGATCAAAAATCCATTTTGGATCATCCATTCAATATTAAATGTGGCAGGTACTTGTATACACAACAAACTCAATTTGCTGAGGCGCTTCTGAGATCTTTCATGGATGTGTCGCTGACAGACAACAAAGATCCTGTCTCTCATTTTGAATATGACTGCAGCAGGTCGAGTGACAGTTGTCTCTCTGAGGCTCTGAGTGGGATGGACAGAGCTTTTTATTTCTGTTTCCCCTCATTGCCGTGCAGATATGATATGAATATTGAAAGTGTTTCCCCGTCACATCATCTATGAAAAGAGGACCTCATTGCCCACTCCTCTAAAGACCCTCAAATCAATTCCAAAGCAAAACAGAGACCACTCCACTGAACTGCCACCCATGACTCCCACCAAAACAGGGAGAGGTCGGCTTCTCATTTCCTCATGGTTACCCGGGCAATGATGCCAGGAAATTGGACAGTAGGAGGCATCCTCTCAGTGCTTCATATGACATGCCTCAAATCCCTCTAAAGGAGTCCTTTAGAGAACCAAGAAAGACGCCTGATTACTTTTGCCATCTTTATTTCAGCTTCTCCCTCCAATCTGAAATACCACCATTATTGCGGAAAAAAAGCAATTATTTTTCATTCCAGCCACAAGAACTGTGTGTGCAATTGTCCGATGTGCGTGGTGTAATCTCCTGAAATGAGGCGAGACTTGCGTCCTGTGGTCTCAAGTGCTCTTGTGCAATATTCCGACGGGCCAAATTGCCGTTATGTGGATCCAAACACAACGCCTGATGTAATTACGAGGCAACAATTACCCAGGCGAGGCCAGACGTAATCGATAGGCCATCAGACAGACGGGTCAGGGGCCAAATGTCAGGGGTCAGAGTTCAGCAGGCTCTCTAAGTCTGCGTGTATGTGTATGTATGCATTGTTGTGTTTCCTGTCCTCTGGAGGAAGAGGATGCTGATTCAACCAGCAGGGGGATGGACAGTGAAGTGGAGTCCAGCTGTAGCTCCATGATCTATTCTTCTCCAGGCGTTGAGTATTGATTGGAATCTACCACATTATTGTAGCCCTGAGGAGAGGCAATCCAAACAGCTGGGATAACACTCCAGGACCCCCCCTCCAACTCACCTGGGGAATGATGCGGTGAAACTGATAGAATCACGTGCGGAAAACAAGCCGTTCAATGGATGCTCCTCGCGAAGAAAATGTACTTCTTTTAGTCCTGAGATAAGTCTGCTGCTGTTTTGTGAACCTATATGTTGGTCTTTCTCCCCAACTCATCCGCACCTGGGCCTGTCACATCGTTATGCTAATTAAGCCGGCACACCTGATTTGTATTAGCTGTTGATTGGGACACCTCCACAATGACAGTGGTAGAGATGTGCACCTGAAACAGCTACACTACTGATATGAAGACCCCTACCCTTTATTGGGTAGCAGTGCTTTTTGTGTGAGACTTTGAGCTAAGATCTGAGCAAGTTGCTGTTGCACTAAGAGTACAAAATGAGGTCTTGGAATAGGCACGATTTAGATGGGGCAGCTTCCTGTTTTCTGTTGTTGTCTATTCTATTCAACAACATGTCCGGATTGATAAGATACGCTGCTGTGCTACTTTCTTTCTTCGTGGCATCTAGGAACATGCTTGTTGAGCTCTATGTGCGTGGTGGTGGGCATTCTAGCGGGAATAAAGGGTTTGCTGATCAAAGCTTGAAACATTTACAAGAATCCAGCTGGACTATGGGTAAAAGGCTAATTACCTTTAGCTATAGCTGATGTCAAACTTTTCAACATCACCATCCTCCACCCTTTCTCACATTCTTGGTCACGTGACCACAGAATAAATGGGCTTCAGAGCAGCAAGCGGCTGGACCAAATGATCCAGAACTTTCCGTCGTAAGGTGGAAGTCCTGCGACGCACAGGAGGAAGAGATACAGTCCATCATCAGCCTCCTCCTGTGTGCGACCACCCCCTCTACTCTCACCCTTCCCTCCCCCCTCTAGCAGGGATGTATCCATGAAATATGTGCAACTTCCCGTTGAAATTAGAGGGCCCTGAACCATGAAAGGCACCACAGGTATTGGCTGTAAGGCTTGCTACACGCCCGGCCTCCGTGTTGTAAAGCTCCGACGGCAGAAAGACACACGGCCGCTCGTCTGTAACATATTAAAAACCTGGGGAAATAAATTACCTCCAGTGCTCTGATGAATTATGAGTTGTGTCTCTGGAGCGGGAAACGCTTGGAAGTGTTCTTTGGAATATAGTGAGCATCACCTGATTTCCGTTTCCCCTGGACTCTTCAAATCCTGGTTTATTACTATTCACAATCTTACTCGTACAGTGCCCTTACCAAACCCAACACAAACCAAAGTTACGTCTTTTTCTTTCTGCAATAACTATGATTTTGTACCTGTACTTCTGGAATTGCACATCCAGAGGTTGTTTTAGTGCTATGTGCAAAGAAATAAAGCTATGCAATTTGTAAATTATATTTATTAAATGATGCATCTAAAAAAGAAAATGATACCAAGTTTAGAAGCTCCCACTAACCTCTCTAAAAAACAACTGTTGATTCATATTTTGGTAGATGCTGCTTTAAAAGAGCTCATCAAGCTATTCAATCAGGCGCCTCTAATTAAAACGTAATAACATAGAATTGGACACTATTTATAGCAAGAGGAAGTATATTGACATTTTGGGGGTACTTTGGATGTAGAAATACGACTTTCCACTAAGCTTAGTCACACATTCATGTTTACAGCAAGTCCATATTTTCCTGTTGGTTAATCAATATGAGCTTTTATGATAGATCAAGCATCGTTTTCCCTCTCTGCATCATAGGTTGCTCAGGAGCTTGTTTAAACAATGCTGTTATGACCTTACAGCAGTACAGTGGGAGGGGACATCCAGCAGAGTAATGAGGCGACAAAGTCAATATTTGTGGAGTTAATAAATCCAATCTACTGTTCAATTAAGGGGGAAGCTTATTGCAGCCCTCCCATTGGACGTTTATTGAGCGGTGCACACTGGACCCTGGGAAAGTACCGCTTTCTGGAACGATCCATATCTGTGAGGACAGGGGTGGCAAGTAGTGGAGTACAAATACTTCGTTACTGTACTTATGTAAATGTTGCTGGTATAAGTACTTTACTCCACTATACTTATTTTTCTGACGACTTTGACTTCTTACATTTTTAACTCAAATACCTGAACTTTCTACTTCTTACATGTTGAACACA
The DNA here is from genome assembly GCF_902827115.2 of Pseudochaenichthys georgianus. Classification (NCBI taxonomy): domain Eukaryota; kingdom Metazoa; phylum Chordata; class Actinopteri; order Perciformes; family Channichthyidae; genus Pseudochaenichthys; species Pseudochaenichthys georgianus. The sequence goes on from NC_047504.1 coordinate 276,037, forward strand.
AATACCTGTACTTTCTACTTCTTACATGTTGAACACAAATACCTGTACTTTCTACTTCTTACATGTTGAACACAAATACCTGTACTTTCTACTTCTTACATGTTGAACACAAATACCTGTACTTTCTACTTCTTACATGTTGAACCCAAATACCTGTACTTTCTACTTCTCACATGTTGAACACAAATACCTGTACTTTCTACTTCTTACATGTTGAACCCAAATACCTGTACTTTCTACTTCTCACATGTTGAACACAAATACCTGTACTTTCTACTTCTTACATGTTGAACACAAATACCTGTACTTTCTACTTCTTACATGTTGAACACAAATACCTGTACTTTCTACTTCTCACATGTTGAACACAAATACCTGTACTTTCTACTTCTCACATGTTGAACACAAATACCTGTACTTTCTACTTCTTACATGTTGAACTTAATTACCTGTACTTTCTACTTCTTACATGTTGAACACAAATACCTGTATTTTCTACTTCTTACATGTTGAACACAAATACCTGTACTTTCTTCTTCTTACATGTTGAACACAAATACCTGTACTTTCTACTTCTTACATGTTGAACTCAAATACCTGTACTTTCTACTTCTTACATGTTGAACTCAAATACCTGTACTTTCTACTTCTTACATGTTGAACTCAAATACCTGTACTTTCTACTTCTTACATGTTGAACACAAATACCTGTACTCTCTACTTCTCACATGTTGAACACAAATACCTGTACTTTCTACTTCTTACATTTTGAACACAAATACCTGTACTTTCTACTTCTTACATGTTGAACACAAATACCTGTACTTTCTACTTCTTACATGTTGAACACAAATACCTGTACTTTCTACTTCTCACATGTTGAACACAACTACCTGTACTTTCTACTTCTTACATGTTGAACTCAATTACCTGTACTTTCTACTTCTTACATTTTGAACACAAATACCTGTACTTTCTACTTCTTACATGTTGAACTCAAATACCTGTACTTTCTACTTCTTACATGTTGAACTCAAATACCTGTACTTTCTACTTCTTACATTTTGAACACAAATACCTGTACTTTCTACTTCTTACATGTTGAACACAAATACCTGTACTTTCTACTTCTTACATGTTGAACCCAAATACCTATACTTTCTACTTCTTACATGTTGAACCCAAATACCTGTACTTTCTACTTCTCACATGTTGAACACAAATACCTGTACTTTCTACTTCTTATATGTTGAACTTAATTACCTGTACTTTCTACTTCTTACATGTTGAACACAAATACCTGTACTTTCTACTTCTTACATGTTGAACACAAATACCTGTACTTTCTACTTCTTACATGTTGAACACAAATACCTGTACTTTCTACTTCTTACATGTTGAACTCAAATACCTGTACTTTCTACTTCTTACATGTTGAACATCAAATACCTGTACTTTCTACTTCTTACATGTTGAACACAAATACCTGTACTTTCTACTTCTTACATGTTGAACACAAATACCTGTACTTTCTACTTCTTACATGTTGAACATCAAATACCTGTACTTTCTACTTCTTACATGTTGAACTCAAATACCTGTACTTTCTACTTCTTACATGTTGAACACAAATACCTGTACTTTCTACTTCTTACATGTTGAACACAAATACCTGTACTTTCTACTTCTTACATGTTGAACCCAAATACCTGTACTTTCTACTTCTTACATTTTGAACACAAATACCTGTACTTTCTACTTCTCACATGTTGAACACAAATACCTGTACTTTCTACTTCTTACATGTTGAACCCAAATACCTGTACTTTCTACTTCTTACATGTTGAACACAAATACCTGTACTTTCTACTTCTCACATGTTGAACACAAATACCTGTACTTTCTACTTCTTACATGTTGAACACAAATACCTGTACTTTCTACTTCTTACATGTTGAACACAAATACCTGTACTTTCTACTTCTCACATGTTGAACACAAATACCTGTACTTTCTACTTCTCACATGTTGAACACAAATACCTGTACTTTCTACTTCTTACATGTTGAACTTAATTACCTGTACTTTCTACTTCTTACATGTTGAACACAAATACCTGTACTTTCTACTTCTTACATGTTGAACACAAATACCTGTACTTTCTACTTCTTACATGTTGAACACAAATACCTGTACTTTCTACTTCTTACATGTTGAACTCAAATACCTGTACTTTCTACTTCTTACATGTTGAACTCAAATACCTGTACTTTCTACTTCTTACATGTTGAACACAAATACCTGTACTTTCTACTTCTCACATGTTGAACACAAATACCTGTACTTTCTACTTCTTACATGTTGAACACAAATACCTGTACTTTCTACTTCTTACATGTTGAACACAAATACCTGTACTTTCTACTTCTTACATGTTGAACACAAATACCTGTACTTTCTACTTCTCACATGTTGAACACAAATACCTGTACTTTCTACTTCTTACATGTTGAACACAAATACCTGTACTTTCTACTTCTTACATGTTGAACACAAATACCTGTACTTTCTACTTCTCACATGTTGAACACAAATACCTGTACTTTCTACTTCTCACATGTTGAACACAAATACCTGTACTTTCTACTTCTTACATGTTGAACTTAATTACCTGTACTTTCTACTTCTTACATGTTGAACACAAATACCTGTACTTTCTACTTCTTACATGTTGAACACAAATACCTGTACTTTCTTCTTCTTACATGTTGAACACAAATACCTGTACTTTCTACTTCTTACATGTTGAACTCAAATACCTGTACTTTCTACTTCTTACATGTTGAACTCAAATACCTGTACTTTCTACTTCTTACATGTTGAACACAAATACCTGTACTCTCTACTTCTCACATGTTGAACACAAATACCTGTACTTTCTACTTCTTACATTGTTGAACACAAATACCTGTACTTTCTACTTCTTACATGTTGAACACAAATACCTGTACTTTCTACTTCTCACATGTTGAACACAAATACCTGTACTTTCTACTTCTCACATGTTGAACACAACTACCTGTACTTTCTACTTCCTACATGTTGAACTCAATTACCTGTACTTTCTACTTCTTACATTTTGAACACAAATACCTGTACTTTCTACTTCTTACATGTTGAACACAAATACCTGTACTTTCTACTTCTTACATGTTGAACACAAATACCTGTACTTTCTACTTCTCACATGTTGAACACAAATACCTGTACTTTCTACTTCTTACATTTTGAACACAAATACCTGTACTTTCTACTTCTTACATGTTGAACACAAATACCTGTACTTTCTACTTCTTACATGTTGAACCCAAATACCTGTACTTTCTACTTCTTACATGTTGAACCCAAATACCTGTACTTTCTACTTCTCACATGTTGAACACAAATACCTGTACTTTCTACTTCTTATATGTTGAACTTAATTACCTGTACTTTCTACTTCTTACATGTTGAACACAAATACCTGTACTTTCTACTTCTTACATTTTGAACACAAATACCTGTACTTTCTACTTCTTACATGTTGAACTCAAATACCTGTACTTTCTACTTCTTACATGTTGAACTCAAATACCTGTACTTTCTACTTCTTACATGTTGAACTCAAATACCTGTACTTTCTACTTCTTACATGTTGAACTCAAATACCTGTACTTTCTACTTCTTACATGTTGAACACAAATACCTGTACTTTCTACTTCTCACATGTTGAACACAAATACCTGTACTTTCTTCTTCTTACATGTTGAACACAAATACCTGTACTTTCTACTTCTTACACTTTGAACACAAATACCTGTACTTTCTACTTCTTACACGTTGAACACAAATACCTGTACTTTCTACTTCTTACATTTTGAACTCAAATACCTGTACTTTCTACTTCTTACATGTTGAACCCAAATACCTGTACTTTCTACTTCTCACATGTTGAACAGCTGCTAGTTATGGGTACTTTTTACTTAAGTACATTTCAAAGCCTCTTTACTTTGACTTGAGTAAAGATGTTTAGTCAGTACTTCTACTTTCACCAGAGTATTTTTAAACACGAGTCTCTGTACTTCTACTTGAGTAAAGGATGTGTGTACTTCTACTTGAGTAAAGGATGTGTACTGTATACTTCTACTTGAGTAAAGGATGTGTGTACTTCTACTTGAGTAAAGGATGTGTGTACTTCTACTTGAGTAAAGGATGTGTGTACTTCTACTTGAGTAAAGGATGTGTGTACTTCTACTTGAGTGAAGGATGTGTCTACTTCTACTTGAGTAAAGGATGTGTGTACTTCTACTTGAGTGAAGGATGTGTGTACTTCTACTTGAGTGAATGATGTGTATACTTCTACTTGAGTGAAGGATGTGTATACTTCTACTTGAGTAAAGGATGTGTGTACTTCTACTTGAGTAAAGGATGTGTGTACTTCTACTTGAGTAAAGGATGTGTGTACTTCTACTTGAGTAAAGGATGTGTGTACTGCTACTTGAGTAAAGGATGTGTGTACTTCTACTTGAGTACAGGATGTGTGTACTTTTGCCATCTCTGTATGAGGACATCTCAGGCATCCATCACTCCAACATTTAAAAGTGAACAACTTTATCTAGCGCCACTTTAGAGAACATCACCTCTCCGAAGATTGATCCTGTCAGCAGTGAAACATGTTGACTGATGGGCCGCTCAGCGGAAAAGTGGAGCACTTGATGAGATATTAATCAGGCGGCGGGGAAGGGTGGAGCCGCCTGTTGAGTGTGGATCCTAAACGTGTGATGGAGATGATCTGAGGTGTCTCCGGCGAGGCGGAGCTTGTTGCAGGGGGAGCAATGAATCGCCCCATCAGCATATCGTCACTGGTTGTCTTGTTTACTCCGAGGTGTTTGCCAAGCAGCTCTCCCCAAGGAGACACGGGGCGCTGCACAGTAACTCCTGGAGTAAACAGTGATATGCTAATGCTCATGCGCACACACACACACACACACACACACACACACACACACACACACACACACACACACACACACACACACACACACACACACACACACACACACACACACACACACACACACACACACACACACACACACACACACTGTACGCTCACAGAAGGCAAACACATAATAAACTTTGCTTTTAACAACCTGTGACGGGGCGACGGCTCACATGCTTTGTCAATATGTACTGCAGAGAGGGAGGATGGGAGGGCTCAACACGGAAACCCAAGACTTCTCATGTAATACGGATTGTTGTGAGGAATCAAAGGGTACAAGTTCACCCACAGCAAACATGTGAAGTGGCTCTCAGATGCTTCTAATGTGCACCCAGGCCAAGTAATCCAGCTCGATGGTGTGTCTGCAGCTATTTCCATCACGAGGTACCTGTAAACAAAAAGTGAATCAGTAACCTAATCTGAGTATCATAATATAAAAGTAATGTAATCTGATTACTTTCCGTTAACCTCAACATCAAAACCAATCAATTAAAGAGAAAATGAATGCAAATAAGCTGTGTTTTACTTGCATTATGCAACACAACAGAACAATGTGACCCGAAACCAGGATATTTAGGATAACAATTCCTCTTAAATGAAGGCAAGACCTACAGAATGGTATAGTTAACAAAAAGTGTTTTAGTTTATTATATGAATAAACCAAACTGTATTTTTGTTTTAATAAATCAGGTGTCCATTAAAGATATTAATGAGAACGTCTACCTGTAATAAATTGATCTTTATTGATACATTGTAACCTGCAAGTATACAGTTAAAAAGATGTAACAGTAATCTGATTACGTCTTTTCTTAATGTAGCTGTACGGGAATACAGTTCTTCTGCTGTAATCTGTAAAACACAATCCGTTACTCCTCAAGCCTGCTGTAGTTATATTTGCGAAGGGGATATTCAGCATCTGACTTGATTCTGTCATGTTCCTCCACCAGTCCTCTTTGTCCTTCTCCCCCTAAACTCTCAGGCTCTGGTAATTGCTAGCAGTCTGCTTAACAGTCACAATGCCTTACTGTAATCAAAGCGCTGACAAAAGACCTCTTTCATTCCACTGTCTGCCTCTGTGTACAGTGCAATAGGCTTCCATCGTGCTCACATGTCGAGAAGCCAAGGACCCCAGCGCGAGAAGCCAAGGACCCCAGCGCAGTCAGTTTGCATTAATGAGATGAAGGTGATCAAAGTCCGCATAGTCTTTTTGATTCTCCAGAATAGCCAGGCCCTCCCTCTGCTATGCCTTTTGAACATCTTAAGATAACTCCTGGAGAAAAAGGAGGACAAAAAAAAAATGCTATTCCTGCATTCTCCTGTAGATATTCCCCCTGCACGCTGCCTGGGAAGCTGGCTCCCAGGCAGCGTGCAGGGGGTGAAACTCTGAAGGAAGGTAAAGGACAGGCAGCTTTTGGAGGAATGAAACCCATACTTTGTTGTTCACCTTTTTGCCAAACAATACAGCGGCGGTGAGGTGGAGCTTTCTTATGCCAAATGTTTGAAAGGTCTGCTATTATACCCTTTTCCGACAATATAGGTCAGGACAGGACAGGTCTCAGATATATACAAACCTGTCTCTGATTGGCTGAAACACCAAACGGATCATTGCAGCATCCCATAATCCCCTCTGTTTCAGCCCTGTTCCAAAGTGCTGATTCTCTGTCCGTAGCTTTAATGCTAATGAGCTGCTGCTGGCCACGCCCCTATGAGAAGTGATTGGTTAAAAAAACACAATGGTGCTCTAGGAGGAGATGCAGGTGATAAGGTGGGGGTTACCTTGGTTGGTGATTGGCTGATGGTTACACAAGCCACAAAAACATTGTGACATCACAAAGTGGCCAAACAGGTTTTTTATAGAAATGGGTCAGGACAAAAAGAGAGAGGGTCTTTGTTTCAGAGTCTCTAAGCCCAGAGGGGACACATTTATGTATAAAGTGGATTTTGCATAATAGGTGAGCTTTAATTTCTTTATTTTGGACCGGGCTTTACTAATACTGAATGCTGTTTCCACTTCCTGCTTCTGTTGCATTCCCATCCATCCATAAATAACAGCTGAACATGTCAACATGAATGGATGCATGTTGTTTTCTTTTCCCCTTGAGGGAGCTTCATATCTACACAATCAAAGATCTGAATAGGAAATAGAAATAAAAGTCCCCTGAGACCAGAGTGCAACCCCTTCCTCTTAATTCCTGTCTCTTGTATACTCAGTTCCCTGAGCAGATCTCCGGCTGGTGGGCGTGGCAGCAGGCGCTTTCCTGGCATGCGGAGTTTGGGAATACCTGCACAGCTGCTCGGCGCTCCTACATTCAATCGGAGGATTCCTCAGGTGATAAGGCCAGTCAGCGGGGCGATGTCCTGGGGGTCCGGGGCCCGGCCTGTCCCTCCATCCATCAGGGGCTCCAAATCCATTGTCAGAATTTTGGCGAGCAGTTCAATAATTCAGATTAGAGCTCATGTTTATTAATGTCCTACATCTGTGCAAACAACGTGTCAAGCCAGAGTTTATTGTAATTGCCTGAGCAAACAAAACCTGAAAGAAGCAATTTCCAGTTACAATGTGCTATGACAAGTAATGAGGCCGTTGGCATTCCGCTCGCAACGCCTCGCCGCTTCTGTTCATCGCCGCCGCCGCATTGTGTGTGATAGATATTTTTATAAGGAATGAAGGTCCTGGATAATGTGGTGGCGCCACTAGAGGCAGGTTAGTGATTAAAGATAATCATCATGTTTCTCTCCCCTCCTGCAAGATCTTATTAGGTTTCCCTTAGCGTTACTTACTTTGACTTCCACGCGGCCGTCCCCACTACGACCGCCACTCGATGAAAACTATTCATTTGCATTCTTTGAAGGAGGTAAAAAAAGCAGATATTGCCTTGTGCCACCTGAGGGATGCACGCCGCCTCAGTCACCGTTTGGGAAATGACATAATCTGCCAAAGCAGATTGAAAGAAGAGCTCTAAATAATTGGAATTGACAGGATATTAACCCATATCTGCGTCTCACATAACTCCCACAATTAGTGGCTATTGCCTGATTGAATTACGGCAACCAAAAGGCAGTTTGGTTTATTCAATTCACCCTGTATTTGCAGAGGTGGAAGAAGTACTCAGATCTTGTACTTAAGTAAAAGAAGAAGAGTGTAGGAATACCTTCTTACAAGTAAAAGTCCTGCATTCAAAATGTTCCTCAAGTGAAAGTAGGAAAGTATTGTCATCAACATATAGTGAAAGACAGTAAAAGCAGTCATTGTTTGATTGGTCCATGTCAGAATAATATCTATGATGTGTTTTATAATGATTGATCAAGTGTTCTCAAAGCTGGTGAAGGTGCAGCTAGTCTGCCTGCGATCACTGTCTTTGTGTTCAGTCACAGATGGCAGAGAGCATCCAGGGGCTTGTTGTGCAGCAGACAGCCCGCGTTACACCAGCTGATGGACCCATGAGGACGCAGGATGCCGATTGATGTCTCTACTTAGCATTGTGCGACGTACCTAAACTCATCTCTCCCGCGTTAAATAGAGCTATATGCTGCTGGAGACATCTATCTTGTCTGAGCCCTCGTATCCCGAGAATCAATGAAACACGTTTTCTCTTTTACACACTCCAATTAATCTCATATAATTGATGTTTGAGGAAATACCCGGACAGATGTTATTTGGCTGGATTTATGTTCAGAAAGTGTTACGTTAAAACCTATTTATTAATAGCCTTGTCCCAGAGCTATGCTTCAAAGTTCCACACTAGGTTTGTTACTGTCATGAAGGTCCGTCCATGCTGTGTAATGCTACACTGAATACACTTCCATTAGACGTCTACAGATTTCACATTGCTGTATTAGGTTAGTTGAAAGCAATACTATTAAGTTTAGATAACAAATATTAGGCTCTCCTCCCTTTTTGTGTTTGTAAAGCTACGGACCCAGAATCAACACTTCTCTAACAGGGCTGAAGTATGAGGCATGTGAGCAAAACACTTCAGAGACATGTATTTGTATAGATCAGACCGATAATATATGCCTACAAATAGTATAATAGGAGACCTTTAGCGTGTGACCACATAGGCCTCCGTAGTGTTGGCGGATAGCTGGAACTCTCCTTTCCCGTCTCTAAGGTGCGTCTTTGTGTATCCACCTGGAGGCCGCTCTGTCTTTCAAAGTGCTGTGTTAACTATACGCTACGCGTGTGGTGGGCTGCTCTCCCCGTGACAAAGTGTTTAGGTTGCAACTCTGTCTGATGGCTCTGGGATTAGAAAATCCCACTTATGATTGATAGATGTATTTGTCATCGCTGTCTGGATGCGAGCGGCTTACACTCCGCCAAACCCGGGGACCATTAATCAGTGTAAATAACGCTGTTCTTATACACATTTCAGGAGAACCTACATGGAGACATCTGACATGGGAGAACGGCGGCGAAGCATATTTTGCAGCAAATAGGCGTGTGACCGGATGATCAGAAAAGTGGCGTGGGACGATGGAGAGGAGCTGACTCGCTGCTGACGCCATCCAACAGGAAATTGGTATTTTTTGCTGTGGGGCTCAGGTTGTTGAGATGGGACAGTAGGGTGTGATTTGATTAATGGCTCCATGGGATGTCCCCCTTTTGATGATGGCGTCTTACTTTCTGAAATATCGATGGATTTATAATTGAGTGTCTGATCGCAGCTAAAAGTCACCTTTTCTGTAAAGGTTGTCTTCACAATCTAATTGAAATCAGCCCTGGAAATGCATCACAATTCCCCTTTTGTATGTCTCCTGATAGCAGGGTGATTATTACTCTATTAATTATCATTCAAATACATCCAGGGCAAATGCACATTGTGATGATTATCACACGTGTTTAATGCACCGAATAACAATGGTCACACCCGTCCGCTGGATGCATTTCATTTCATCCCATTGTTGTCCAAAGAAATGATCTGATTGGGCAACTTCTCCAGGGTATCACCTCACCCAAGGTTTGCTATTATCTTTGCATAAACGCACACCTTGTCATTATGTATTGCATAATTAGTGCGCTGCTTAATTAAATGGGCATTAATCAAGGAGACAGAGGTGGCGCTCGGGGAACATTTTACACATGTTAGCGATACTGTACTTTATTATCCAAGGAAACATAAATCAAGCGTCCCTCGCAGGAATGAAGTGATAACAGTTGGATGTTAGTGGGGCAAAGCCAGATTCCAGGTATCACCGCAGTGTAACAGAGGCTTGTCATGTGTACAGGGGCAACAAAAGACGTTATCACCTCACTGCTGCCCGGCAACACAAATACAATGAAGCATTGTGCTGCTGACTAGGCCAAAGGACAGAGAGGAACAGCTGATATCTCCATCAGCACAGGGTTATACCGTAGGTCTACACATACGAGGGATTTCCCTTGGTGTACATGATGCATACATACACACAGTTAATGAAGATAAATTATAATAAAAACAACCAAAAATATGAAACTATTATAGAAAAAAACTATAGAAAACACAATATAAATATACCATAAAAACTACGTTCGTAAAAATTAAATGAAATATGTGCAATCTGTCCTTTGTAATCATCCCGAGAGATTTGTCGTCATTCTTTGACATGTGATCTGAAACCACACGACTCAAAGTTTGCCCAAATTTGTTTAAAACCAAATACTATTTTCTTTTAAATTGACAAGCATGCTCAAACACATGAATCATTTTATTTTGCCACACGGATCAAAAAATGTGTCATGTCAATGGCGCAAAATAAAACCCATCTGCGAAAAGACATTTGAAGCTGAAAATGGTATTTGCTCCCCCGCTGCATGTGTGGAAGTGGCTCCCCTTCACTCTCTCAATCTTAATGGAGAGGAGACAAGGAGTGCTCCCCTGTGGAGAGGGGAGAGGGGAGAGGGGAGAGAGAGGCATGGGGGGGGAGTTGGAAGAGAGAGGGACTGGCGGAGTCAACTCTGTGTAATTAAAGCTGTTTTAATGGGAGGTGCCAGGCAGGGGAAAGGGAGGTCAGTCCCGACTGAGAACAAACCATGTGCCCCCCCCACTTCTTGGCGAGGTGGGCACAAACTAAGAGGATTTCACTGCCGGCCCTCGTGGGGAAAGGGTGCTCCGGTTAGAGGGGAAGGGGGGGATACGAATGGGAGCCCCTGCTATGGCACCATGGAGAGGCCTGATTAACTCCCAGTCCAAAACCCCGCCATGCAAATGAAGGGGCTTGTCAGTCAGGCTTGGCCGTCCCTTGATGTGCTCCCATTGTAATTCTAGGTGTGCTGGTTGTAGCGTCTCAGATAGGAGCAAGGTTGATTCATCCCCGTAGGATTGTTAAAAGGTGGATCATCCCAAGTTTTCAAAGTGACTCAAACGGGGGGGGGGGGTAGCACTCTCTTGTCAGCTCTTTCTTAGAGACAGACATTGGGTTTGAAGATTTTGGCTGTCTGACTTTGTGATAATACATAATGGGGATTCTTTGACAGTGCAGTGGTCCCCTGAGGACAGGAGATCTGTTTTCACCCGAAGGTATGCTGTCCTGTCGGCACATCGCTCACAGTCGCTTAAGTGCTCCGCCGAGCGAGGATTCTCCCTTTTCATTAAGTGTTTCCACAGCCATTTGCAGGCAGATTCTTTCCTCTGTTAATTGCCTCTGTGTAAAAAAAAAGGTCACTTGGAATTGTTCACCTCTCAGTGTTTAATGGAATACTAATAAAATATACTAGTTTTGGCAAAGAAAGCTTTTGGGGTCATGGATTCCCGTTTTAAAGCAGATGTTTGATCTGCTCTTTGTTTTTCTTTATGGATGCTGTGCGAGAGTTCATTTATGGAGATGTTACCTTACAAGCAAAGAATAAAAGCTAATTTAGCACTGTGAGGTATTTTCTGGGGTCACACACTCAATCGCTCTCGTGCTATTCCAGTTTCTCTGCCCGTCACAGATTGTAGCTTAGCAACCTTTATAATGAGCCCTGCGTGACCTTGACAGAGCCTTTCCTTTCCTTGTGCCTGCTGCATCCTGCTCTTAGTCGCTGCCAGCTCACTCCAGATCGGACCATTTTCCCAAACACGGCAAGAATCATTGTGACCTCCTGTGCAATGGATCAACATTTTATAACATATTCTTCTGTCCAGAACAAAAGAGAATATCTCACGTCTTAGAAATGTATCATTTCATGGATTTGAGGGGGATAGAACTTTCATTTGCTCACTAAGTGATCTCTAACAAGCAGAGCTGGTGTGCTCGTCTTCAGGAGGACTTAATATAATGGATGGCAAGTCTCCCATCTCTAGCATTTGTCATTTGTTAACGCACTTGACCTCATAATCAGACTGCCGGCGCAACAAGGCAGCAACACGTGATGTCATGTTATCAATTTATCCGACATGACAAAGTAATAACAGCAATAAATGAACATGTACTTTGGAGCGGCGGCGTTGCAAACGCCGGAGTGTGAGATGTGCTTCTCGCCGAAAGAAGGAGCAATGAAGATGATGGAAAATCTAATATGAAGGAAGACAAGTGTTTACATTTCAGCTTTGTGCGTTTTACATCCTGAGTGCTCTCCATCTCTCCCGTTAGCACCGAGGGCTGCTCGCTACACAGGTGCAGTCGGTAGTAGTAGAACATATGAAGTCATGTTATCTGATACTTTCCGTTACTTTTGGATGTCATCAAAATGCAATTCAAAGAAATGAAAGAGAAAATATATATCAATAAGATGTTTTTACTTATTGTAAAAACACATTGTAGAACATCCATATAGTACATGTGTATTATGTACCTTGAACAAGGTGACCTTAGAAAAGAAAAAAGATTTAGGATCACACTTTATTAATAGAAAAAGCTGCCTTTCATGAAGCACATTTAGGCAGTAATACAACAACAGTGAAACACGAGCACACAGGTCAGCTCGCACACAGGTCAGCTCACACACACTATGTTAGGAACATACAGGTTCACCTGCTGAATGAAAAACTGAACAAAGTGAAAACCATGAAGCAGATTCAGGCAGTAGGCGTATACATTCACACTGAAAGTATGTATCCTGACTACGTAATCCCGGTACATGTAATCCATTACTCCGCCTGCTTTTGGTATTTCGCACAGCTAGTGGGGCAGTTCACTTGGTTTCAGTTTGAGAGTCCAAATCAATCCATCAATCGCAAAGGAAAGTGATTTCAGAGACACTTGGACTGGAGCTGAAATACATCTCGATACATATTTCATGCACCTGACTAACCTCTGAAGTCACTCTCATTTGACATCAATCCTCTGTGCAGTCCACACCGGCCTCTGGCAGTTCACCTGCACACAGGACAGGCTGTTTCATACCCCGCCCCCCCTCCTCTTTATTCTCCATGCCCCGGGCGCTTCACAGTTCAGCAGCTCTGCACATCAGCTTGACAAATACAGAGCACTGAGGATGTTTATTCACATGCAGCGTGAGAGCAAGAGGCCTTCAAGACCACATGTAGGAGTCACCTGGAATCATGAAAGGAGACATCAGGGGAACTTACAGCCTGTTGAAACCCCCTGTACACCTGCAGGTCTGGGATCAGATCAGGCAAGAGACCTCTATCTCCAACTTCCTCGAGAACATAGCATACAGCTGGAAACATTCAAAAGAGAGTGCTATCACCGCCTTATAGCCGTGCACACATGGATTTCTATGTCTGTTAAAGGAGTTTGACTTGACCCTAAATATTGTAATGCTTCTCAATTGAACTTTAAGTAGGACCTTTTCCTATATTGTATGACACGTTATGTTCCACCACTATTTTACACTGGTTCCAAATATGACAATGATCTTTCCCCTACCTCAACCAAGTTGTTTCAATTGCCTAACCCAGGGGTCGGCAACCCGCGGCTCTCGAGCCGCATGCAGCTCTTTAAGCCCTCTGCTCTGTTTCCCTTGAGCTTAGACAAAAATAAGAAGGAAATAAAATAAAATATTTGTAGGAATATTTATATTTTGTTGCGTGGTTGAAAATTAAAAAAAACGGTTTTAATTAGGTCAACTAAAATATGCGTCACATCCTGCTACGGTCCCGCGCCAGCGCCTTTTCTTGCAGGTGAATAACCTGACCCCCGGCTCCATGAGCGATACATCAGAGAAAAGAAAAGTACCGGAGGAACACAGGGTTTAATTCTGCGTGGACAGAGTTATGCTTTCACAGCAAACGATGCTGGCTCACCGGTATGTTTGATATGTGGAGAGAAGTTGTCAAGGTGCTGCAGCCTTTACGTATCGAGGAACAACACGGGAGAGAAGACAGCTGACGATCTCCAGTCATAATTCAATCAGTTAACTCGTTTTAGGGTGCAGCTATAAGTTTTATTTATTTCAAAGTGGGGCCATTTTAATTATATTCATTTTCTTCAAATGTGCAGAGGACTCCCCAAGTGCTGTGTTGATTTATTTTAAAGTAGGCCTGTATATATATTTGTATTCTCCTTGTAGCAGTGGCCGCAGAATAAATATATTAATTTAACAGTTTGGTTTAAACCGCCAAGTCCGACAACGCCACCCTGGGAATTTCACCCAGGGAAATGTGACAAGTTTTAAGTCACTAGGACACACAGGTTCGGTTACTCATAGAACAAGAGACGTGGTTCAATTATCAAAAATAGAACAGTTTATTTATACAATAGTAAAAATACAATTTATAAAAACCGTCACACAGGGCTATTTCCAAAAGGGAGAGAACGAACAAGGGGGGGGGCTGAGGCTTACCAGTGGGGGAGAGGGTCAACGAATGAGTAGAGGGATCCCACAAGAACAAACTTAAGTCACCCCGGTCACACGTGTTCCACACTCACACAATCACACGGAGAAAAGATCCAAAAACTCGGGGGAAGCACAGCACACGGAAAGGGGGAAGCCACCACCTCGGACACCAATACCACCACCTTCAGCTCTCAGTAACTAAAACAGGAGAACAAGGGAAAACACAATAAGTGGGGGACAAAAACACAGAATGACTCAAAATGAAATAAACCAAAATTAGCCGCAGCCATACGGGCAATCATGCGCCATAAACAAAACTATGCAAAAAAACAAAGAAAGAAAACCTAAACCAAAATCATATAAACAAACAATGAATTGAGCAAAGATATATCAACACTAATTAAATATAAAATAAACCAAAAGAAAACAAAAAAATAGGAATAAACAAAAATAAACTATTAATGAAAAGGAACAAAAGTAAACAAAATAGTTTGAATTGGTGAAGGAAAGAATAACTAAACAGAAGGAGTTAGCCCAGCAGTCCAGTCACTCGAATCCCACTAAGGGGAGCCAGACGCAGACAATCTACTAGCACTTAGCAGCACACAGGATCAGCAGTACGGGTGATGACCCTGCGTCAGAAACCCGTCTCTTTTCGGTGCAGCAAAACAGCAGCGGTTCTTTAAAGCCTTAGCTTGGCCCGATCAGGCAGAGAGGAGAGAGTTTCATGCTCTCTATGTTACAGCTACTTGACGGGCATCGCCAGGAAGACCCTCCGCTATGCCCGTGGCGGAAGCAAAACACGGCAACAACGGAAGTGGGTAGGTCTGGGCACCAGCAAACAAGAGGCCGCCAGCTAGAAGCCTCTGCCCCTTTATAGGGTGCCCCCTGGCGGTGATAGGCTAAAAAGAATATGCCTTACAACACTATTTACTGCTCATCCTGCTACAATCTACCCCCCCATTTTCATCGTCGCTCCAACGATGTACAAATCAAGCCCAGGTTAGCTAACCTAGGCCCAAGGTCTAAAGATGACAGACACAGACTTAGACACCAGACCAGGAGAGTGTTCAGCCACAGGCGCCAATTCTCCCAACGCTCTAGGGAGATGATAGACATTAGGATGCTGCCCAGCAGTTAACCGTGGTGTCCGTCGCAAGGTCACTGTGCTAGAATCAGGACAAGTGGATGGAGGGATAGCCAAGTGAGGGGAAGGCAATTCTGGCATGGCAGCGAGAGCTACCGAAGGACCGGCCTCAATGGAGGCTTCGTCCGATGGTGGAGGCAGCCACCAAGGGGTTTCTTGGGTCACGACAGCTGATCTGGTAAAAGGACGATTCGGAGCTTCTTTTCTTGAAACCCACAGGTCACCATCAAAGGAAAGCTCATCATCTGACTGTGGTGAGTCAGGAGGAATTGAGAGAGGGACAGGGACATCATCTGGAGAGTGTGTGCCAATCACAGCTTTCAACAAAGTGCGGTGGACCCGTTTGATTTTGGTCAGGTCGTTTGCAGGTGCAATCGTGTACACCGAACTGCCATTTGGTGCTTTCACCACTATATACCTGACAGAACTCCAAATATCCCTGATCTTATGGCGCCTTCTTGCACCACAATCTCGCAACCAAACTAACTGACCTTTGTTCAATGGGACATCTTTGACATACTGGTCATGGCACCTTTTTCTGCACTCTGCAGTTTTTAACCTGTCTTGAGCTCCTTCAAAGGCAATTTGCAATTTTACCTGATGCTCCTGAATCCACTCATGGACAGGACCACCGACTGGATCAGGGACTCTACCCAACAGAAAATCAACTGGGAGCCTGGGCTCTTGTCCAAACATCAACAAGAATGGAGATTCACCAGTTGACTGATGGGGAGTAGTGTTGTACGAATACAGTAGTTGAGGCAAGCAGGAGTTCCAATCCCGTTTCCGAGACACAGGCAGAGTACGCAGCAAGTTGTGAAGGGTTCGGTTGAACCGTTCACATTGACCATTGCCTGCCGGATGGTAGGAAGTAGTGCGCGATTTTTCAATGTTATAGAGGCTGCAAAGTTGTTGAATAAGAATGCTCTCAAAGTTCCGGCCTTGGTCTGAATGTATACGGGCTGGGATACCAAACTTTGAAAACCATTCTGTGACCAGAACTTGAGCCACAGTGGAGGCTCGTTGGTCACGGGTGGCAAAAGCCAAAGTGTACTTGCTAAAAATGTCTGTAATTACAAGGACATTTTCCAACCTACTATAGGTGGGCTCCAAGACAGTGAAGTCAATGGCTAGAATTTCATTGGGTCTAGAAGCCAGCAAGTGTCCCATGGGAGCACGAGCCGCTGGTCGAGTGTCCTTGGCAATTTGACACCTTTCACAACTGCTGCACCAATGTACCACCTCAGAGGACATACCTGGCCAGTAACACTGCTGCCTAAGTAGCTCCAAGGTTCTTTCAATACCTTGGTGGCCATGCCTCTGGTGGACTTCGGTGAGCACCTGCTCTCTCAAAACAGCTGGCAAAAGCAGCTGCAGAACTGCTTCAGCCCCATCAGAGCGAAAGATCTGACGATAGAGGACCCCACTCCTATGAACTAACTGGTCCCATTGACGGAGCAGTGCCAATGCTTGCCGGGACAACTGCTTCCTCTCATCATTGCTGGGACGCTGCCTCCTTCTCCAGAACACCAAGAGTTCCTGAAGGACGGGTCGGCTTGCTGAAGTGCCTCCATATCAGACTGTGTATGATGAGGCAAGGCTATGACAGCTGCTTGGGTTGCCTGTGCCACTGGCAAGGCTTGCCGTAAAGGCAAGGGGAGCGAGGTGCTAGGGAGCATAGCTTCAAGATCTTGCACCCCTGGTGGGTGCTGACGGGACAGGGCATCAGCATTTCCATTACTTCTACCCGAGCGGTACTTAATCTCAAAATCGAAAGACGCAAGTTGGACTGCCCAACGTTGTTCAGTGGCTCCAAGCTTTGCCGTGGACAGGTGGCTTGTGGACAGGGGATTGTTGTCAGTGAAGACAACACATTTATGACCAAGCAGATATTCCCTAAATGTCTCAGTCATGGCCCACTTGAGCTCCAAGAACTCCAGCCTCATAGAGCTGTAGTTGGCAGAATTGCGTTCAGTGGGCCTCAGACCTCTGCTGGCATAAGCTATGGGCCTGACCTTACCACCTTGCTCCTGTGATAGCACAGCTCCGAGGCCACCAAAGCTTGCGTCGACGTCCAGAATGAATGGGAGGGAGAAGTCGGCATAGGCAAGCACAGGTGCCTTGGTGAGCTTTGTCTTGAGAGCCTCAAAGCTCCTATGACACTCCTCAGTCCAGTTCCCAGCGATTTCACGCTCTGATCTCCTTTTGGACTTGGTGCCTCCCAACTCAGCCACCAACGTATGTAGAGGGGCCGCCAATTTGGCAAAGCCCTCCACAAACCTACGGTAGTAACTGGCAAAACCAAGGAACGACCGCAGTCCAGAGATGGTAGTGGGGGGCTGCCAACAGGCTACCACCTCCTGTTTGCTGGGATCAGTAGAGACACCCTGGTCAGAAATCACATGGCCCAGGTAATGTACCTCTCGCTGGAAGAAAGCACACGTTGATAGCTTAGCCTTTAAGCCCTCATGCTGTAGCCTTCTCAGCACGACCTCCAACCTCTCAAGATGTTGATCCACGGTGGAAGAGAATACCACAATGTCATCAAGGTATAAAAGCAAAGATTGGCATTGTTGGTCCCCAAAGATCCGCTGCATCAATCTTTGGAAGGTGCCAGGAGCATTGCAGAGTCCAAAGGGCATCCGATTCCACTCAAAGAGGCCAAACGGGGTGCAAAACACAGTTTTTGACCGGTCTGCTTCTGCAACTGGTACCTGGTTATACCCACTGGCTAAATCCATAGTGGAAAACCAGCGGGCACCGGTCAGCGCATCAAGGGACTCTTCGATTCGAATGAGAGGAAAAGCATCTTTCCTGGTTTTGCTGTTCAGCTGCCTGTAGTCTACGCACATGCGCAGGCTGCCATCTTTCTTCTTCACTAGCACGATGGGGGATGCGTAGGGGCTGCAACTCTCTCTTATGATCTGTGACTCAAGAAGTTGGTTGATGTGCTCCTTCACTACCTCGTACTCAGACGGGGGAATGCGCCTATAGCGTTGCTTCACGGGGACGTCATCAAGAAGAGGGATGTCATGAGAGATCAAGGTGGTGCAACCCAAGTCCCCTTCGTGAGCAGAAAAGACAGATGTGTGCTTTGTCAAAAGAGACCGTACCTTAACCTGTTCTTCAGCAGGCAAGGAAGACAGGTCCAGAGCATCCAGCTGGTCAGGCACAGAGGGAATGGCAGCCTGGGATGTCACTCTGGCCACACTAGATGGTACTTCGGTGACACCAACAGGCAAGTTAACCAGCCTAACTTCATCGAGTGTGCCAACCAGTGTGCGGGGATATAGCAACACGTCTACGGAGCCTACGTTCACAATAGGAATATAGGCGGTGCCCCTTTCCACCCGAACCAGAGCTGGAGAGGCAAGCAATCCAGCCAGAAGACCCGAATCCAAGGGCTCAAATAACACAGTGCCACTTGAGTACTGCTCCGAGCATGTGGCTGCAACAATCTTCATCATGCCACCAGAGATACGACAAGCCTTCATTCCACGCACTTTTACCCCTCCTGAGACGCCAGCGGGGGGCTGCACACTGGACTGATGGCATTTTTGCAAAGCCTCAAGGAATGACTGGGGGGCCTCAGATACAGGAGGTAAGGAAAACAAGGCCAACCCATGCTGTCCAAAGAGCTCTTGATAACATCTGCGAATGATGTTCATCCCCAAGATACCAGGGACTGCAGAAGAGACACCACCGGGGGGGTCCTTGACCACCAACACGCCACAGCTTGCCATTACCTTTCCACATAGCTCAACGTCCAGCTCTAAGTAGCCGATGTAAGGGATGGCTAACCCATTGGCTGCCCTGAGCTGCAGCCAGTGACAAGATTGAAGCTTCTCTTGGCCCCAGGGCTCAAAGTGCTGAAGGAAAAAGCTCTCTGTGACGGTGGACACCATGGACCCAGTATCCACCAAGCAAGGAACCATAACTCCCCCCATGCTGACATCTACATGTGGAAAAGACGACATGAGCTTAAAAGCCTCTCCTGAGCCTGTGACTCCACCCCCCGAACTGTGGCTCTGTAATTCGGCGGGCACTAGTTTTCCGATGGTTGAGTGAAACGGCGCTGCCCGCTAGACTGTTGAGCAGGTGAGGACGGTCGAGCACGAGGATCAGTACGTACCCCATCGCACTCTCTGGCTAAATGACCGGGTAGCTGGCAACGTCTGCAAATGATGGGGCCCCTATAGGGAGGGTGACTGCGCAGCTGAGAGTCCTGGAAAGGAGAAATGTTTTGAGTAAGTGTGTTAAGCTGCTCTTGCTGGAGTTTTAGCATCTCTCTCATCTCACTCAGTTCAGACACCTGGGAGCCAGTCACCACCTGAGGACCACCCTGAACTCCATACTGCAGACCAAGAACTGAAGGGACAGAGTGACTTTGGCCCCTATTAGGACCAGGCAAACCCTCCCGCTCCCACCTGATTGCTTCCGCCCTGGCATCAAGTAATGCTGCAGTAGGTTGCCGACGTACAAACTGTTTTAACTCACGTCGCAATGCACCGTCAATGACATGCTCTACAAATTGGTCGCGCAGCAAAACCTCTGCATTAGGCATGTTGTCAGGTGCCCGCTGCTTTACAGATGACATAAGACTAAGCAACGCAAGAGAGAATTCCTGCAAAGTCTCCCCTTGCTGTCGTCGGGAGAAGAAAGCCTCTTGTAAAGCTACGTAAGAATCAGAACAACCATACAGCTCTTGCAACACAGCAAGAACTTTAACAGGATCTTCCCGCTCAGCACTTGAACGGTATTTTATCTCATCACGGGCCTCTCCTTCGAGATGGTCAAACAGGAAAAATGCCAAACGGCGTGCTCTCATACAAGCCTGTATTTCCTCAATCCATTCACTCAAACCTATTCCTGATCTTCCCATAAACATGGGACATTTCCTGTCTCGGGGCACAAAAACCAGTCTCTCCGCTGAAGGGGCACTAGCATGGGAAATAGCAGAAGTTGGCGGAGCAGCAAGGAGAGGTGCAGCACTAGGACAAGTCACCGCCGCAGCCTGTTCCTGCCACAGCCTCTTCCTGCCACAGCCTCTCATTGTCTGCTTTTAACTGGGCAACTAAATCCCTCAATTCTTGTAACTCTTCCTCCATAGCTACACCGTTCCTAATTTAAATGGGGAGATAGGGCGACAAAATGAACAGGAAATACACGACAATAAACACTGTGACTTACCACAGGTCCACAAGAAACCAGCTGCTGTTTTGCTTCGGAACACAATATAAAACAATTATTTAAAGGCGTAAAACAATTGTTTCTTACAACCACAAAAACAAAGAACAATTGAAACACACGTCTCTGTTCAAGCAAAGAGTAAATCCTGCCGACAACGCCAGTTTGTAGCAGTGGCCGCAGAATAAATATATTAATTTAACAGTTTGGTTTAAACCGCTAAGTCCGACAACGCCACCCTGGGAATTTCACCCAGGGAAATGTGACAAGTTTTAAGTCACTAGGACACACAGGTTCGGTTACTCATAGAACAAGAGACGTGGTTCAATTATCAAAAATAGAACAGTTTATTTATACAATAGTAAAAATACACTTTATAAAAACCGTCACACAGGGCTATTTCCAAAAGGGAGAGAATGAACAAGGGGGGGGCTGAGGCTTACCAGTGGGGGAGAGGGTCAACGAATGAGTAGAGGGATCCCACAAGAACAAACTTAAGTCACCCCGGTCACACGTGTTCCACACTCACACAATCACACGGAGAAAAGATAAAAAAACTCGGGGGAAGCACAGCACACGGAAAGGGGGAAGCCACCACCTCGGACACCAATACCACCACCTTCAGCTCTCAGTAACTAAAACAGGAGAACAAGGGAAAACACAATAAGTGGGGGACAAAAACACAGAATGACTCAAAATGAAATAAACCAAAATTAGCCGCAGCCATACGGGCAATCATGCGCCATAAACAAAACTATGCAAAAAAACAAAGAAAGAAAACCTAAACCAAAATCATATAAACAAACAATGAATTGAGCAAAGATATATCAACACTAATTAAGAAGCCTCTGCCCCTTTATAGGGTGCCCCCTGGCGGTGATAGGCTAAAAAGAATATGCCTTACAACACTATTTACTGCTCATCCTGCTACATCCTTATGAGAGTTCTTTGTTTCTTATTAGAGGTAAACAGTTTTCTATAATGTAATAAATAATAAATGCAAAAAAACTGTAGTTGTTGTCTATGATATAACAATATATACAACTTTAGAAGCTATCAAGCTATCAAATATGTGTTGCGGCTCCAGACGGTGGAAAATGGCTCTTTTGGTCCAAAAGGTTGCAGACCCTGGCCTAACCAATGAGGTGGCAGACTCCTGATATGAATCTGAATTTGTTATTTAAAATAGAGAACTGGATATATTTACTTACCATGACACTTAGGACTAATGTGCATATTTCAATTTGCATAGCTCAAATTGGCTTCAGTGTAAAGTTGGTTAATACGTTGAGGTCATTGGCAGAACCTACAGAAACATTACTTAAAGGTCCCCTATTATACTATTTGTCAGATATATACAAACATGTCTCTGATTGGCTGAAACACCAAACAGATCATTGCAGCATCCCATAATCCCCTCTGTTGCAGCCCTGTTTGTTGGTTGGTGATTGGCCAATGGTTGAACAACCCAAACGAACATGGTGACATCACAAAGTGATTTTATATAGATGGATCAGGACAACAAGAGATGGGGTCTTTATTCGTGAAACTTCAAAATCCCATTAACAATTGGTCAAATCCTGCGGAATATGAAGTATTGAAATAAGAAGTAAGTAAAATATGTTATTTTGATACTTAAATTAGTTTTTGTTTTTGAAAAACTAATTTGGAAAACAAATGATTGAAAGGGTAATACTGCATTTACGTATGATACAAGTCAGAATGTTTGTAATGTAGCTTAAACTGTCACCTGACAGCCTAAAAGCAGGTAGTATGTGAGGAAGGTGGTGGAAGAATAATAACAAGAACACTGATGACCAATAGCACGATAGCACTGATGACCAATATGACCATCTCCCTCCCCCCCCAACTTCCCTCCCCAGCTTCAAGCATCTGAAGCTAAAAGTATACCCCTGTCATCTTTAGCTTGTAATTGCTCGATTTGCCATTGCCCCTCCGTTCTCCCAGGCTCCAGCAATTACAGAAAATACAATGTGGCTTGGCTTTCTCTCGCGGGCTGTAGAATGCATATACTAATTTACAATAAAGTGCAACAGCTGTCAGTGCATTTTCTGCTCGGTTACTCCAATAAATTGGAACTCCGAGTAGGAGGAAAAAAACGTGAATATCGTATTATGTGCTTTCCCGCACTAGACGTGGGGACTCCTCTTGCAAACACAATTTGAACAATTGCATTTTCATCAGATGAGAAAATGCGACTAGTCGTTTCAGAGATAGACAAGCGCTGATGCCTCGGCGCCCTAATAATGGATTTCACTTTCCAGGAAACAATTATTACAGACTAGAAAATAAAACAGCACAGCTCTGATGGGGTTTCTTTTCAAATGATGTAGATTGACAGGAAGAAAAGTGCTTGATTACAGTTGGCAACCATCTTGCTTTACCTTATTGGTTGTGTAGCTGTGTGATCCATCCTCTGGTTTGACCCTTACCCATAATGCTTAGAACAGCTTGTTTAGTATCAACAGAGATGGCAAAAGTACACACATCCTTCACTCAAGTAGAAGTACACACATCCTTTACTCAAGTAGAAGTACAGATACTTATGTTTTAAAATACTCTGGTGAAAGTAGAAGTACTGACTAAACGTCTTTACTCAAGTCAAAGTAAAGAGGGCTTTGAAATGTACTTAAGTAAAAAGTACCCATAACTAGCAGCTGTTTTAAAGAGTACCTGACCTCCCTTTATATTAATAGAACAATAATGTCATTGTTAGCTAATGAATGTTTCCATGCTGAACAACGGCAACATGACAACGTTTCCATTGGTCCCTCTTCTTTAGAGAAGACCAGGAAATGATGGATACACAGATCAAATCAATAGGCACGCAATGAGTAAGGGATAATGTGCAGCGGCGCGGTCATTATGGGGAAAAGAACACCGACAGGCTGATCAGGAGCCCGACGTGAAGCGGAGGGATCTGGATCGGCATGAAGGCACATTATGCAATGTGCACATTATCCCGCTTATTACATGGCCACATTCTCAACAAAGTAACAATATGACTCCCATTATTAATTGAAATGCTTTTGTAGATTTAGAAAATTATTTTATTGATTTAAAAAATAGTTGCATGTATTGATTTAAATTGACATGCATCCGCTAAGAAAATAATTGTCCTTAACAATGGTCAATAAATCCTTGACAGCGGTCTGTTTGTTCTGGATTAACAACGTGTCACGTGTTCTGAATTGACCAATCAGAATCGAGTATTCAACTAAGTCATGTAATAACTCTAAATAATAATGATCATGCCACCAAACACACATTCAAACTAAAGGAACCAGCCTGTTTGGGAAATGTAAGAAGTAGAAAGTGCAGGTATTTGTGTTCAACATGTAAGAAGTAGAAAGTACAGGTATTTGTGTTCAACATGTAAGAAGTAGAAAGTACAGGTATTTGAGTTCAACATGTAAGAAGTAGAAAGTACAGGTATTTGGGTTCAACATGTAAGAAGTAGAAAGTACAGGTATTTGGGTTCAACATGTAAGAAGTAGAAAGTACAGGTATTTGGGTTCAACATGTAAGAAGTAGAAAGTACAGGTATTTGGGTTCAACATGTAAGAAGTAGAAAGTACAGGTATTTGGGTTCAACATGTAAGAAGTAGAAAGTACAGGTATTTGAGTTCAACATGTAAGAAGTAGAAAGTACAGGTATTAGTGTTCAACATGTAAGAAGTAGAAAGTACAGGTATTTGTGTTCAACATGTAAGAAGTAGAAAGTACAGGTATTTGTGTTCAACATGTAAGAAGTAGAAAGTACAGGTATTTGTGTTCAACATGTAAGAAGTAGAAAGTACAGGTATTTGTGTTCAACATGTAAGAAGTAGAAAGTACAGGTATTTGGGTTCAACATGTAAGAAGTAGAAAGTACAGGTATTTGTGTTCAACATGTAAGAAGTAGAAAGTACAGGTATTAGTGTTCAACATGTAAGAAGTAGAAAGTACAGGTATTTGTGTTCAACATGTAAGAAGTAGAAAGTACAGGTATTTGTGTTATAAATGTAAGAAGTAGAAAGTACAGGTATTTGTGTTCAACATGTAAGAAGTAGAAAGTACAGGTATTAGTGTTCAACATGTAAGAAGTAGAAAGTACAGGTATTTGTGTTCAACATGTAAGAAGTAGAAAGTACAGGTATTTGTGTTCAAAATGTAAGAAGTAGAAAGTACAGTTGTTTGTGTTCAACATGTAAGAAGTAGAAAGTACAGGTATTTGTGTTCAACATGTAAGAAGTAGAAAGTACAGGTATTTGTGTTTAGCATGTAAGAAGTAGAAAGTACACGTATTTGTGTTCAACATGTAAGAAGTAGAAAGTACAGGTATTTGTGTTCAACATGTAAGAAGTAGAAAGTACAGGTATTTGAGTTCAACATGTAAGAAGTAGAAAGTACAGGTATTTGTGTTCAACATGTAAGAAGTAGAAAGTACAGGTATTTGTGTTCAACATGTAAGAAGTAGAAAGTACAGGTATTTGTGTTAGAAATGTACGAAGTAGAAAGTACAGGTATTTGTGTTCAAAATGTAAGAAGTAGAAAGTACAGGTATTTGAGTTCAACATGTAAGAAGTAGAAAGTACAGGTATTAGTGTTCAACATGTAAGAAGTAGAAAGTACAGGTATTTGTGTTAGAAATGTAAGAAGTAGAAAGTACAGGTATTTGTGTTCAAAATGTAAGAAGTAGAAAGTACAGGTATTTGTGTTCAACATGTAAGAAGTAGAAAGTACAGGTATTTGTGTTCAACATGTAAGAAGTAGAAAGTACAGGTATTTGTGTTAGAAATGTAAGAAGTAGAAAATACAGGTATTTGTGTTCAACATGTAAGAAGTAGAAAGTACAGGTATTTGTGTTCAACATGTAAGAAGTAGAAAGTACAGGTATTTGTGTTCAACATGTAAGAAGTAGAAAGTACAGGTATTTGTGTTTAGCATGTAAGAAGTAGAAAGTACACGTATTTGTGTTCAACATGTAAGAAGTAGAAAGTACAGGTATTTGTGTTCAACATGTAAGAAGTAGAAAGTACAGGTATTTGTGTTCAACATGTAAGAAGTAGAAAGTACACGTATTTGTGTTCAACATGTAAGAAGTAGAAAGTACAGGTATTTGTGTTCAACATGTAAGAAGTAGAAAGTACAGGTATTTGTGTTCAACATGTAAGAAGTAGAAAGTACAGGTATTTGTGTTCAACATGTAAGAAGTAGAAAGTACAGGTATTTGTGTTCAACATGTAAGAAGTAGAAAGTACACGTATTTGTGTTCAACATGTAAGAAGTAGAAAGTACAGGTATTTGTGTTCAACATGTAAGAAGTAGAAAGTACAGGTATTTGTGTTCAAAATGTAAGAAGTCAAAGTAAAAAGTCGTCAGAAAAATAAGTATTGGAGTAAAGTACTGATACCAGAAAAATGTACTTAAGTACAGTAACGAAGTCCACTACTTCCCACCTCTGACCCTTACCCATAATGCTTGGAACAGCTTCCCTATTGTTTAGTATCAATGATGGCCAGGGCCAGCTGGAGGGTCAGAGTGGCTTCTAGATGATGAGCCACCCCAACCCCCTCCCTTCTAGATCATTGGATCTCCCTTTCTGCGCTGCTGTCATTCACATCTGTTCCCAATGGCCTGTTCGGTCTTGGAATCTGAGCCGGCCAGCATCCGGAAACGGTGCCGGAAGCGTCTGAAATCAAGGCTCTAATGATGCCACTGCATTATGCACGATCTGCAGGGTGATGGGGAAGGGAGGCAAAGGGGGGAGATGAGGAAAGAGAGTGGGTACCCAGGAGCCAAATGAAAGCAGAAGGACTGAGAGGGAAGTGAAGCCAGAGTGAGTGTTAGCAGTGTAGCTGCATGGCGCTAACAGCTGCCCCCGCCATTAACACAATGGGAGAGAGAAAGAGAGAGCTCCTTGTTAGGGATCATTTATGAACTGAGATCATCTTTTCGTTAGCCTCCGGGTAATGACTAATGTCAATGGCACATCTCACAGTTGTCTCGAGAAATGAATTAGATGTGCAATAAAAGGCCCCTTGGCTTGTTGTACATGCTCATTTGCTGGAGTTTGTGAACTTGGAGAACTGTAAAGAGACCAAGGTTCCTGGCTTAATACCCTCTCGCTTTTTTCCCCCCTCCTCCCCGCTCGCAGACACTGACCTTTTCTCTCATTATGAGAGATCTAGAAAAGAGTATGTGGGTGACATCATCACATTCCACAATGCAGATGAGACCTATAGATGGTAGTGTAACCGTCAATGTGAACATTTAGCGCACACACAAGCTGCGTGGGACCCGAGCCTCACACACTCCATTCAGCTGTGTGTGTGTGTGTGTGTGTGTGTGTGTGTGTGTGTGTGTAGTTCAAAGATTAAGGCTCAGGCGTTTCCTTTAATCCGCCCATTGAGCAGTAGCAGAGAGTGGAGACAGAATGGAGTGGGCACAATGACCCCCCGTTGCCGGCGACGACTCACGCCATCTCCAACGCTCACCTACACGCACCCTCCCCCCACCACCACCACTCCCTCCTCTCTGCCCCCCGCCTTACAAAAGAACCTGTCAGGGTGGGACCCCCACCTCCAAACCCCTTCCACCCTACGCTGCTGTCATCGCCCCTGGGGGTACCCTGCTAAGAATAGTGGACCCCCAAAAAAACAGCACTCTCTCTGTGTCTCGTTCCCCTTTTCTGCACCACTCCTTTCTGTGCAGGACAGATGACACAATGCGCTGATTCACACGGGGGCCGGGCTCTCTCATACTGTAGGCAAGCCTCTGTGGCCCCCCCAGTGGCGGGCTCGCAGCGTGGGGTTAATTGCGAGCGAGGTTAACAAAATAGGAGACAAAAATCAGTTTCAGAAGAGGCCAGGGACCCAGGAGGCTGCACTGAGATGAAGTGGATCCCGAAAAACACTGTATGTGTGGGTGTGGGTGAGTGGGCACAGACCTAGGTCAAATATGAATTGCAAATAAGTATTGCTATCATTGAGCAGCCAGGGCAGGGTTTACAGGACATTTGAAAGAAGTAGTGCGCCTTGATAGTAACTTTATAAGGTGAATGTATTTCAAACAGTTGCATATTTCCATGTCCAACAAACACAACAGAAATGAGTCATGACCAAGTTTAAGGTCTTCTAACCAAAACACAAAGCTTAAAGGCACTAAAATGCCCCTTAAATGTAAGGTAACTTTAAAGGTTTATATATATTTCGCTGTGGATTTATCACAATAACTGATGCCATTCCTGTTACACATCAATGTTGATTCAAAAATACTGTTCAGTGAAGCTTTAGGTCATTCGAAATGCAAAACATGCCCCACTGGTTCTGCTTGTCCTCAGTTGTATATCTTTAAAACAGGCTGTACTGTACGTATAATGAAAATAAGCATTAGTTGCAGCCCTGTGTGCAATACATTCAAACAGGGTTAGGGTTTTTACCTTTATTCATCATGGTTTGTTTCATGAGATGAAGAGAAAGGAAATGGCAGCATCGTCATAGTAATATAAGGATTAAAACTACATCAGAATTATTCTACAAAGGACCAAAAGACAACACAAATGAGTCGTGGTGGCATGAATGGATACATTACGCTGGGTATTTGTAACACTAACGCACCATGAGTACAGTACAGTGCCATAAGCCTCAGCTGTGGGTTATTAGAGGGCATTATAGCAGGCAGTCACTTACTGTACAGTGACTCCACAATTGCATGCAGTCATTTTTAGAAAATGGTTGTAACATTTAGCTGTTAATACCAGCTGCCGGAGTGTTCGTCTTCAGATGATTTAATTGCCCGGCAATTTTCTCCTGTCAAAAAAAGCAATGTGCACCTCGGATGAAAACGAGCGAGCGCAAGTGGGAGAGTTAATTAGCGACCTCGTTAGGGACCTGGAAGTGTCTGCTGGGGCCTCTGTGTGTGTGTGTGTGTGTGTGTGTGTGTGTGTGTGTGTGTGTGTGTGTGTGTGTGTGTGTGTGTGTGTGTGTGTGTGTGTGTGTGTGTGTGTGTGTGTGTGTGTGTTAGCTGGCGACTAGAAAAAGGGAGATGGCATGTAGTAATCTCTCATTGTATGTATACATGACCAGCTTACCCTGTGACTGACAGGATGTTCACACACTGAGCCAATTGGTTGATATGCGTGTTTGTACAGATGCATTGTGGGCAGTGGCACTGGTTGCTATGGCATCTCTACATGGTGGTCTACAGCTTACTTTTGATTTATTTTGGGAGATTTGTCCCTCCGATATGTCAAACTTTGCTAAGAATAGTATCAAAAATGTAATAGATTAAACAACAGTCTGGATATTTCCAAATAAGAGTTGATAATTCATTATGTTGATAATCTTGAATGAGCTAACCTCGGCCAATGAGCTTGCTGTATGGAGGCTTTGTGGGAAAAGGAATCTAATTCTAGTGTTGGTGAGGACTGGTGCCCTGATAATGAAAATAAAATAAGAGAGTTTATGGTGGACTCAGAGGAGAACGTTTACGTGGCACAAAATCCAGCTGGTGCATACTCAAAAACGCAAAATCAAAAGTTCTAATGGAGAAATTCTTCTTGGATAAAATAGTTTTTTATCCTCAAGAAAAACAGAAAGTATGACACAGACATTGGGAAGTGAATTCGATCTGATGCATTCCAAAAAAAGGAAAACGCCCAAGTAATCGTAAAGCGTTTTCAGGGCACACACCTCAAAGTCAAAGTCAACAGAAAATACATACTAAATATACACACATATCTACATACACACCTGAACACCCACTGAAAAAATTAAGAGACCAATCCAAATTGTTCTGGAATCTCTACATGTATGGCAGCCATTCCATTCCAGTGTCTGTTGAATTCCAACACAGAGAAATGGTGTCAGTAGTTTATAGAATGAAATAAAAAAACTTACATTTTACTCAAACACATACCTATAAATAGTAAAACCAGAGAAACTAATAATGCATCGGTCTCTTCATTGTTTCCAGAGCTGTATACATACTCATACAGATTTATAGACACACATAACAAGTACAAATGAAAAGAAGAGATAACAGTAAATATATAACACACACATTTGGACAGGAACCGGTGGGAGTCTAGTCTTCTAAACAGATGAATATATGACAACAGTACTGATATACAATAGTGCAAATAACTGTCCATAGCAGTCTAGTAGGGGGGTTAAAGTCCAGGTCTACCGGGGGCATGAACGTACAGAATTATTTTATTATCAATAGCAAGATCACAGAGACTGATTTGCCTAGACACGTCTCGCTTTCCAAAATGAGTGACTAACACTTTAGATTTAGCTCCTTGCAAAAAGCACCACCCTCATATTCTAGGGGCATGTGAGGGGGGGCACTGTGTGTGGCGCTCTGGCTGAGTGAACTCTGTTGCTTTGGGGAAGCGGCGCAGTCATTTGTTAAGACTGGGCCCCCTGAATTATTAAAAGGCATATGAGTGTAAATAATTCACTGATCACCAAACAGCATGGCAGGCCATTCATCAGCATGTCTCCATGTGTTGTATGTGGACGTACGGGGGTGTTTGTGGGGGGGGGGGGTGAGGTTGCAGGTTAGAGTTTTGTGTCCTGAAGATGAATTTCTGCACCAGTGTACCCTAATTACACTTTTTAACATATTACGAACAGCAAAGGGTAAGCATGAGGAGAACTCACAGTACAGCATGTTTCCAATGGATTGTCTGAATGAAAGTGCTTCATCATACCCTGTTGAATTGTTTCCCGGACTCTAGCCTTGCACTGCCTACGTTTTCCCCCTTCTAAAAAGAAATCTGCGAGTATTGTGACAAATTGCCATAAACGGGCGGAAAGCATGCAAATGCAGCGAGGAGACAAATGTCCAACCTTGTGTTTAGTCGCAAGCTAAGGTCATCCACCCTCCCATCTATCACGGTTCTAATCAGCTCCACGCAGCCCCCATGCAAAGCTCAGTACCTGCTGCATAGATAACACCGGGAGGGGGGAGGGGGATGAAAACTAAACTGATAAAACATTCAACAAGTAAACATTCATATTGCTCCGAAGCGGCTTGTGTTTTGTCCATTTTTCTGCAGGTCTTTTTGACATGTTTCTCTCTCTCCACCACTTCTAGTGTTTGCTAAACCGAGGTGTGTTTGTTTTGCTTGTCAGGTGCAGGCGGAGGGGTTTGACCTGGGATTGTAGAGCTTGTATTTGAAGGTGATTGGAGATGAAATATCCTGTCAGAGGTTTGCGGTTTGGATGTCTGTCGCCGGTGTACTTGCACTTTCAGAATCAGTTCAGTTCAAACCTTTATTTAACCAGATTGGTCCCATTGAGATCATAGATCTCTTTTTCAAGGGAGAATGCAACACCCAGGTGCATAATTGAAAAGAAAGACACCGTCTACTGTTTTGATTTGACTCTTCATCACAACCTTTGCCTGTTATTCAATATCCCTCCCTTTCTCTCATTCTCCTTCCTTTCCTTCTGTCTTTGTGCTCCCGAGCAGCTTGCTTTGCCCCCGTCAAGCGATCCAGAGATAGTTGAATTAGAGCCTTGCCCCACGCAATTAAAATCGTATTGCTCGAGTGTGACCCGGCCTAATTTAATTGCTGTACATGCTCAAAGAATGATTAATAGATCCAGTTTGTGAATAGCCTGGGCGATGATGATAACACCAGAGATATGGTTAGTTGAGTGCATTATTTCCCGCTAAAATAAACATTTGGAAAACACGTTCGGCACATTGGATTCCTGAAATGTGATTATAGTAACTCTAAAATGAACCATCAAAGGACTCAGCGGTCCCCCGGGAGAGAAAGTTTACAAAAACTTGGCAGAAGAAGAGTATTACTCACACACTTGTCTCCCTTTTTGTTTCGAGTCATGTCCTTAGAAGGATACAAAAATAGCAACGACTTTATAATGTTACCGAATAACCAGGATTGCGAGGGTTACTTATAATGTAATCTGTTACAATTAGTAGTTACCTGTATACAAATGTAACATAAAATGAGTATCGCAATACACATGTAATGCATTCTGAATACTTTGTTACTTTTGGATTAGGCATCAAACGCAGTGGACACAAGCAAGATGGCCTCCCTCCATTTTTGCAGTTCCAAATCCAGTTTCATTTGTTCCTTATTGTATTTGATCCACCTCTGTGTCATGGTCCCAGCCTTACTGTCCACGCTCAATGTCCTCCCCTGTCCATCAGTAACCCCAGTCTTTCAATGAGCCTTGATAATACGCTTCAGGTCTGTCTTTGTTTGAATCAACAGAGTAATAATGAGCAATCTTCACCAACTGCTCCTTTGTACATTGCTGCAACAACTCGTCTGAACTAAATCTTTCACAATGTTAGCCATATCAAACCGCACAAATCTAGCAAGCTAGATAACCAAATTCAGGTAACATACACCAAACCTTTACACTATGCAACAACAACTCCCCATGCTCAACTAACTAATTAGAGTATGTCACTTATCTGCCTAAAATCGTCCCTAGTCTCCGTACAGATACTTGTGGTACACACCAAACATTTTAGCATATTTACCTAAAAGAAAAACTGGCCCAAACTAGATTATTCTAAAGCTACATCCATGTGTGACACTCCAACCAAAATTAGCACACAATTTGACTTCGACAAGCCCCCATGTCACGCCCCTGGCTCAAGGACGGACAAAAGAAGGAGACCACACATGATTCATTTCCAATTAAAGAAAATAAGTAAATTGTGGAGAAAGAGCCAGACTGACTGCTCAGGCACCCATACTTGTAGTCAACCACAATCAGGTGTCAGCCATCTATCTTGATTTGGGGAGGGGGGGGGGGCTAACCAGGGAGTTGGGTCTGAGGCCTAGAGGGCCGTCACAAAATAAATAAATAAAAGACGTAGAAATACAAATAAGATGTTTTTACTTAGTGTATTATGTACACTTTTTACTTAGTGTATTATGTAAGACAACAGAACAATGTGACCTCAGAAAAGAAGTAACCAAGATATTCGGGATAAAAAAAAATCAGGTACAAAAAGTGTTTTAGTTCAATATATTAATTAAAACCTACTGTATATTTGTTTTAATAAATCAGGTGTCCACCTACTGCATTCAAACATATATACAAAAATAAATCAATGTGTAGCTTAAATGAAAACTCAAAAGAAAATATAATAAATAATACATTGATCTTTATTGATACATTGTAATCCTGCAAGTACACAGTTTATTTTATACATGTAATCTGATTACGTTTTTTCTTAATGTAACTGTAAGGGAATACTTTTGTGTGTGTCCTGATTACGTAATGCTGTTACATGTAATCCGACTGAGAATAAGAGGAAAGTCCTCACAAGTATGGTGGTACAAATCACGATGGTTCCCTCGTGTGTGTGTGTGTGTGTGTGTGTGTGTGTGTGTGTGTGTGTGTGTGTGTGTGTGTGTGTGTGTGTGTGTGTGTGTGTGTGTGTGTGTGTGTGTGTCTTTTGTGTGTCCTGCCGTCCAGCGGTGCAAGGTAGAAGGGTGTGTGCTCATTAATCTCCGAGTGTGTGATGGAGCAGAGTGGTGTGGTCGGCCAAGCTGCAGAATGTCTAAGCAGGATACTGTGCATGTGATTTATGGGGCGGAGCGTGCATTAGGGCCCATTCGTAGCCATTAGCCGGGGGGGGGGGGGGCTTGGTACGTTTTATCCAGGTTGTATTCAAAAGCTACAAATGGCATGACAATAAGTGTTGATGAAGTGGTGGGATTGCAGAAGACTCAGAGATCATCTGTCAATCAAACAGAATGCACACTTTCCCAGAGTGTATGCACAAGATGGCATCTATCAACTTCCGGCGGCTGGGTGTGCAGTTGTAAACTTCCGGTCTACAGTAGAGCGGTAGAGGGAAGAGCGATAGATAGCGTATAGATATTATATAGGCACTATTTTACACTCGATGTCTCCAAGACCTACCGAAGGTTAACATCAGTGATGTACATCGGCTGGTACAAGCGGCAGGCTCAGCCCAGAGGAGCACAAGAGAAAAGGGGTTCAAGATGTAGCTACATATCCAGCTACGTCGACAATTATGAAGGTAAGTGACAAACAAAGCTGTAGTTACTGGCTAACTTTCACAACTTGACAGTCTTGATACAGTGTAAAGCATTTTAATGATGTACTATTACGTGTTTTTGGATAACATGAATGATATCCAATTCCCTACAGTTTCAAACAAAGGTCTACCTTCAGGGAGAGTGAGCATCAGGGCTAGCTGTTACAGGTCCATGAGAAAGCATGAGAAGCCTCACGATCTCAGAGTAGGGAGGACAATAAAAAGTGTTCATCGGTTCAAAGCCTCAGTCAGGTTCATGTTCTGGGGTTTTGATGTGGCTCGAGTAGGTAACCTGTGGTTTAGGATTCAAATCAGCCCAGCTAGCTGACGTGTTGCAACAGATTACATAGTGACAATACATGTGCTCACATCAACTGGTAGCTAGCTGTGTGTGTGTAGCATGAAGGGGCTACAGATTTATTTTCGTTTTGTAACCCTCTCGTGTAAAATGATAAATACATTAGCTAAACCCAAACTTAGCTTTCATCAAAGATTCTTAATGAGAGGTTGAAACCCGTCTCTGCTTTCATGGAAACCCCAGAAACTGGTTGTGACCAACACACTCTCACTCCCTAAGCGTCCAATAGCGACGTTTGGTCAGTGTCCGTGGCGTGCAATTGTGACGCTCCTAGGCTCCTTCAGCGTCATAAAGGGACGCAAATAGCTTTCAACTGATTGCAATGTATTCCCATCTGCGTCTGGATTTGACGCTCATGGAAGCACGGCATTCGTTTATGTCGGCTGCCCTTAAAGGTAATGTGAGCGTCCATTCCCAGGAGTAAAGGATGGAAGAAGACACTACACTACCCAGAATCCCCAGCTATCGTTTGGACTACACCATGTGCTCTTGACAAACCCCGTGATAGTCCTCAAGCTCTGTGATTGGAGTGTGCTCCGAGGGTTATGCCGATTCTCGAACAGCACTTGAAATGGGATGGAACCACGGCAGACTGTCCAAAACTGGATTTGAACGG
Organism: Pseudochaenichthys georgianus; assembly: GCF_902827115.2. Lineage (NCBI taxonomy): Eukaryota > Metazoa > Chordata > Actinopteri > Perciformes > Channichthyidae > Pseudochaenichthys > Pseudochaenichthys georgianus. Next base: position 311,157 of record NC_047504.1, read on the forward strand.
GTCCACCGCGTCCCCCCTCCCCCACCCCGTCCCCAGAACTACACATGCCGGCTATTCTGTTTCGCAACATGTTCTCTATGGCACGTCTCTACTGGGAGTTGTAGTTTTAAAAGACGTTTTCGTATTTCCCATAATAAGAAGTTGCCAGTATTAAACTGTGTACATCCCTGGAGGTTTAGGGGACAGGAAACACTCACATTTAAAACATATAATTAATAAATGGTGCCCATTATGGGCAGTATTAATATATATATACCCACATGCCAGCTAAGGTCAGAAGAGCTTTATTTAACAGCTGGTCTTATGTGTGTGACCCCTGTGATAACATTACATTACATTAATTGATAAGCCTGAAACATGCACTTGTCAAGGTTCAGAGGCACATTTTGCAAATATGGCAGTAGCCATCGATCAGCTTAAGATAAGATATACTTTATTGATCCAAAGTTGGAACATTTGCGTTACATCAGCATGTGTAACAGTTAAATATGCAGTTGTGTTTATTTGAAAATCATTTAGTATAATCACATAAATTCTGTGTTTTATATTCAACAATTCTGTGTTCTTTATTTATTGATTGTTCAATACCTGACAAGGCCGGAGATGAAATATCTACATACATCTCATAAGAGTATAATACATTATGTATAATATCAGTTAAAATAAGTGCTTCAACATAGTTAACATTGCTGGAGGTATGCACACATATTGATAGATGTCTTGTGCACTATTGAGGAACCTGCAACCCAAGTTTTTCATTCAGTGCAGAACTACACCACAGTTGTGTAGGCCTATATGATATGTCAATAAACCTTAGAAAATCTTGAAATCTTGAAAGGGATGTGCAAAATAGTCATTACATACAGTCTTTAATTAACAATTAGTAGAGAATAACGAGTAATGAATATACTTTATAGGGATCGTATTAATATCTAATAATAAAAATATTGAAATTCAATAACATGCTTTAACCACCAGGTGTCCCTTTATATCAGCTGTGCACCTTTATGGTGTAAATACAGCCTATCTACCAACTGGATCAATTGTAAAAGTGAGCCGAATTAGTGTTGATACTGCAAGGAGACGTATTGTGTGAAAAGAAATGTAAGATGTTGTTTAATGGCTGATATAGTTATGATCCACGTCACGTTATCAGTTCCTCATGTTTGTCTTCTCATCAGGGCTCTATAAATACAGAACTACGGCAGATATGTAATATGTAATGCAGCCGAACCGTGTATTACAATGCCGTTATGTGATGACTTTCAAAGAGAAAAGCAAGCACACTCGGAATAAGGTATTATTATTATTTTGGTCTGTTTCCGGTATTTGTTAATGACGATGTGCTCTGAGATGTGAGCCTGGAATTGCACAGGGGGGAAATAACGTATCTTTAGATGCGGATTTTGTTAAACTAATATGTTTAGGCTGTGGACCAACACTATACATTGACGGGGAAGGGGGTAGCAATAAAGATAACACCATTAAACAGTTACACAACATAACAGAAATAATATCGACAGCAGCGTCCCTAGCAACCACCTTGGTAACAATGAAAACGTCGCGATTTCCTGAAGTAATCTTCGTAATAACTAGCAAACTAAAGATCATGTACATCCACTGCACACATAATCTGAAATAACAACTCATATTTCTCGCATCAAATGACATCAAAACGCATTTTAATGGCCAAACTAACTTTAAAATAGGCATTTTACACCCAGAATAAAACGAATTTCGGCCATGTTTTCTTTTTCTGCAGGGTGATATTTGAAGATCACGTGACATAGACGCCAGCCATCGGAATGAATGGTGAAAAAAACGGGGTTTGTCAAACAGAGCACATGGTGTAGGCCAAATGATAGCTGGGGATTCTGGGTAGTGTAGTGTCTTCTGCCATCCTTTACTCAGAAAACATATTTGTTTCTCCGAATCGAAGGGGAAAAATACAAAAGCATTGCACACAATTTAAACCAATCAATGTTGTGTAATTAACAAGGATAATCTGGTGTTTTTTAGTCGATGAGTAGTGCAGATATCACTGTAAAATCAATCGACAGTAAGAGGAGTACTTACTTCCGGGTGTAAAATTCTCCGTTATCCAATGGGAATGGATGCTCACATTGCCTTTAAGGGCAGCCGGCATAAACGAATGCCGTGCTTCCATGAGCGTCAAATCCCGACGCAGATGGGAATACATTGCAATCAGTTGAAAGCTATTTGCGTCCCTTTATGACGCTGAAGGAGCCTAGGAGCGTCACAATTGGACGCCACGGACACTGACCAAACGTCGCTATTGGACGCTTAGGGAGTGAGAGTGTGTTGTTGTGACGGCTGCTGTTCTTTACTGAATGGTGAGTATAATCCATGTAGGGTCCAATTGTGTTGGCCAGTGTTAGGTAAGTGCTGGTTCTGTACCCTACATCTATGTTAAGCTGTTCAACGTTCTACTAACACTATTTTATGTGTTTATAATATAAGATAATACATTGAGAGAGCTGAGACAGGCTATACAAGCGTATCTGTTTGAATGTCCTTAAATGACAGTATTCCAGACAGCAGAACTTCTGTGTATGTGATGTGACCGACAACCTGACATGGCCTTTTCCCACACCTACTGCTACTGATCAGCCTGCTCTCAGCTTTCTCATTTGTCCGTGTTGTATTGAAGCAGTGTCCTAAATGTAAAATGACTGACATTTTGTTTTAAGAACTGTTCACCTGTGGAGATTGCAGTGGCAAAGTGTTCCTGTGTAGCTGGAACAGCACTCTGCACCCACAATGTTGCACTGCTGTTCCAGAGCGCACACTACTCCACACTCAAGCTGGCTGCTGTCCCCTGTCCTCAGCTGCTGTCCCCCTGTCCTCAGCTGCTGTCCCCCTGTCCTCAGCTGCACTGAAACAGAGCAGCGATGGCACAAGCCAAGACCCATGGTAAGTACAGTGTGTGTTCACAACCAACCCACGGTTTAATGAGTATTTCCTTTGTGCCAAGAGCGGATCTCGTATGTTGCATCAACGACCTTTTCAATTCATTTGACAATTATTTTGTGTAATTAATAGGGTGTGAAACCAGGCAGAGTGAGTGACATGGTGTCCACTAAGCCACAGCAGTCTACAGTTGCTGACGGTGTAAGGTCATATCTATTGTCCTAAGTAATTGAATGTAGCCTGCTACAACTTTGTGATTGTTGTCTGAGTGTAAAATGGTTCTTAAAGTCCTAATTATCATATAAACATGTTCAAAGGAGTACACATTACAAGGCTGTGCGGGGGGAGCTGCCAGACCCAGATGTCCTCAGTCAGCGAGGCATACAAGGACTTCTCAGCAGACATCGCACCACGGAAAAATAACGAATGGCTCACTACTCAACTCAACGACTAACACTCTTTCAGAGGAAATGTTGGAAACACATTATATATATTTTTTGCATCTACTTTCTGGATATTGTACATCTGTTCATCTGTTATATAAACTAGCATTACTTAAATATGCAGAGACTAATTGAAATGTTTAAATATGTATTTTCCCCCCCGATATAACATCAACCTATGTTTTGTAAAAGTTTATTAAATGAATCTGTAAAATGTTATCATATTGTGGATTTATTAAATTATGTATTTTCCTTTGTTATTTATGTGTGCGTTTGTTTTGAGGATATAATTCATTAGTACCTAAACATAGTATGGTATAACTGCTTTTTGTAATGAAATACACAATTGGTTTGGGAGCAAGACATCTTACTTCTTCCTTCTCTCTGTCTATACCCGTGTACACTCATGTTCCGATTAACCCAGCTTCCCCAAATGTCTTTCTTTTTGGTGTCTATATACGCTGGGATCCGGAGTCATGGATGATCCTGCGGTCCTGTGTCCTGGATCGCGAGCGCTGGATCTTGAGTCGTGGCTGTGGTCCTGGATCATAGGTCCTGGATGGATATCCTCGTGGATTCATCTTCCTATTATACACACATGCATTTCCAAACATTTGGACTACCTATGTTGCAAATGTATTATCTTTTCAATTTACACACGGCATCTATTGCACGTCTGTCCGTCCTGGGAGAGGGATCCCTCCTCTGTTGCTCTCCCTGAGGTTTCTCCCATTTTTCCCTTTAAACTGGGTTTTCTTTGGAAGTTTTTCCTTGTACGATGTGAGGGTCTAAGGACAGAGGGTGTCGTATTGTCATACTGATATTCTGTACACACTGTGAAGACCACTGAGACAAATGTAACATTTGTGATATTGGGCTATATAAATAAACATTGATTGATTGATTGATTGATTGATTGATTGATTGATTGATTAATCGTTGTTGCCCAGGCTTGCCGAAATGAATGGAAACTTATCTCCCGATTATAACATTGTGTAACTTGCTGTTAAATACTGTCAAACTATGTGCAATATGTGCTTTATGTGCAAAATATACTTTATATACATATGCCATATTTAATAACTAATATATATACCGGGCTGCTAAATCCTAAGAACTGCTACAGGATTTGATTTGATTTGATTTGTTTTTATCTGTATTTTTGAAAATTATGTAACTTTTTATCTTTTTTTATATTATAACTTAGTACTTTTTTAGCATACTGTTTATTATATTATAACTTAGTACTTTTTAACGCATGTAAGATATTCAACACTACGCTGTCTGTGGCTCTTTCCTGCTGTCACGCTGCACATTTCCCCTCTGTGGGACTAAAGGTATTCTGATTCTGATAACGGGACGAATTTGTCCGAAGGGGCACACAGCAATGTAATGCCGACTTTCTTACACGCTGGAAGGCCAATCGCTTTTCTTTACCCCGAAATCCGCTCATTCTTGCTCTCGGTGTGACATAACAAACTGTCAAGCTGTCAAAACCGGAAGTACTCAGCCGCACACCCAGCCGCCGGAAGTTGACAGACGCCATCTTGTGCACAGAGCCTACAGGGGCGTCTTTTCTTTGGAGGTGAGTAAAAGTCCTCAATTTCATGACCTAGCTCAAGGTTGAAGGTAAACCTGCATTTCATAGAAAATACAGATGTATGTGGGCTCAAGGTAGGAAGTTAGACGATTGCTAAATGCTCAAGGCAAGGTGGGCAGCCACCAAAGGACATTATGTTGTAAAAAGAAGAAGAAGAAGGGAACTCGTCACAGTAGGATGTGACACGTTTGGGCTGATATTTGACCATCTCTGAGCACACGTTTTTTACTTCTCTTACATAACCCCTATGCCTCTAATCGCTCGAGTTTCGTCGTGTTTATTGTCGTCATTCAAACAAGAAGCGCTGGCAAGGGGGCGGGGCTTATCTCCATGTATATTATATGGTAAACAAATGTGTACATATTTTACCGTGGTATAATTGTAATACACGTTTCAAAAATTATGCCGAACTAACAACATACTGATACCGGTTTGTAAAAAACATTAATTAATGCTTTGACAAGTGTGCAGACAGACGGCAGGCGAAACACACAACATGCGTGCTTTCTGAATGGAGATCGGATCGATCAGGCTAAGCTAACTTTGTATATCTGCTCCGTCCAAACTCACAACAACCGTCATACATACAGAAATAAAGTAGCGACTGAACGAATTTGAACATGCCAGAAGTTCAAAGTGTGCAAACAGAACAGAACACTAAGTATGGTTTCTCTGTAAATGTGGTTAATATCACATAGACCTGGGGTTTTCAAAGTGTGGGCAGGTGTCCTCCCCTCAGAGAACATAAGAACAGCCGCGCCCCCCCTCCCAATTGTTATTGCTATTATTATTATTATTATTATTGTTGTTGTTGCTATAATGCAGGGGTATTATTATCCAGTGGAAAGCCCTTACCTACTGGCCTAGTTAAATCAAAGTGGTTACTTTTTTTTGGCTGGGCAGTGTAGTTGTACACACCGTCTTATTTGACTTTCTCAGGACTTAAAACTGTTTTTTGGGGGCAGACCCTCACACAAATATATATTTACACACGTAAGGTCATCATCTTAACAGTTTGTTATGCTCATCGTGTCATCCATGAGCAGAGCATCAAGTTGGCATGCCTATAACAGCTGATGCGGCGATTACCATGTTGTTCAGCAAAACTCCTCACAAACTGATTAAGATCAACAGCTTTAGTGCGTTTTGATTCAATGCTAAGTGCAGCCAAACTGACAGTCTCTTCTCTGTCACTGTAGACCACAAATACCTCATTCCTTCCGTCTACTTTGGTCCGAATGCTTCTCGTTTTGCTCCGTCCCGTTCAAATTAAATCGCCACCAATCACATTTCCAGGCCCGGGGGAGGGGTTACAAGGCTTGCGTCTTGTGCTGCATTCACTTGCACTTGGACATTAGAGATTTTCTATCATAAATGTCCGATGAGCCACAACTTTTATTTCAAAATAAAGCTCCCAGCTGCGGTGGCAAGGCTATTCTTAGGGTGGCAGTTGCCACCCCGGTAGATCCACCCCTGCTTGACCGGTACTTGCTTTTGATCAAAGTCAATGCGGAAAACCCACACTCACACAGGTAGGCGGAGGTGAAGGGAATGAGCACTTTTACAGCCTTTTTGGCGAGGTGGGGGAACTCGGTCTCCACAGACAGCCAAAAGTGTGCAAGTGACGTTTTCTGCCAGACGCTGTCTCCTCTCTCACTTTAGGTAACTAAACAAAACATCGATCCATGTTGCCGCTCGCATAAAGTTAGCTGAAGTTAACTTGCTGAAATTCTCGATATTTTTTTTCCCCGCTGCGCCTCCCCTGAAGCTCTCTGGCACCCCCCCCTGGGAGGCACGCCTCACACTTTGAAAGCCGCTGACATAGACAATACATACTCAACCTTCATTTATGTCATTTTTAGGCTTGTGTGAACAAGGAGGACGTTTTAAAGGGGTCCATTACTCCAACAGTAGGACACAGCCCATGTATTGCACCTTTGCAAACAAAAAATATATTGAATCGATGGCCTTGCAGAAGTTACATATGGGAAAATATCAATTTCCGAATTTGCATAAGTTGTTTTGTTTTCCTTGTACTGAGTAGCCTTTCGAATATGTGTGTTTACGTGTGTGTGCACAAGCATTTCAATGTGTGTGTTTGTTGTGTGTGTGTGTGTGTGAGGGTAGTCTATATCATCAGATGTCAGTCCGTGTCAGTGGCTGTGTGAATAAGCGAGGTGGGCGGGGTAGGGGGTTATGAGGGGTGGCAGTGGGAAGGGCGGGGAGGGGTCACTCTATTTTGGTTGAGGTAATCCATCCATTGTGTTGAACTTCTTCATCTGTATCAATTCATTGAAAACACACCGGCCCTGTGGAGTGAAACTGAGCCGGCCCGCTCCTTTTTTTCTTGACAGGGCAACGAGAGGGAGTACCACGGGATGGGGGTGGGGGGCTGCGTGGTTCTGGGGGGAACACTTTGGCGGGGGGGTAGCGGACCATGGGAAAAACACAATCCCTGGCCCCCTCTATAGCACTTGTTCCACCCCACTTCACCCGCACACCCACCCTGTGTGTGCCACTTGTCACTGACCCTTGCAACCCCCCCCCCCCCAAACCCCTTCATTCTCCACAAGCCTTTGAGCCTCTCACTGGGCTGCAGATGTATGTCAGCCTTCCCCATCCCCAAACAACCCCCCTCTTCCTCCCGGGACCTTTCGGACCTCCACACTCTTAAGGCCTCTACGGCTACCTCACATGCCCAGGGATGGGGAAGCGTGGTGGGGCAGAGGCTGTGCCCGGACACCCCCGTATCCTAGCCCCAGCGAAGAATAGACCAAAGGACTAAAGAATAACACAGAGGATCCCTTTTCTTTGTGTTCGCACAAAGGGGAAGCAGGCTGGGGCACGCAATGGAGGAAAAAAAAGTGTGTGTGTTTATGGGTAGCTGTGTGTATTAAGTATACAGTGTATATGGAAGCAGTGGGAGGATTATTGCTGCAACATGCGCCCTCAGTGACAGTATAGTAATTGGTGTAAGGCGCACAATGTAAGCTTTCATTAACACAGAAATACTTATTAAATGAATCATTACCACGGACCATTAGGCCGCCTACTTTCAATAATTGAATTTGTCAGCAGTATCCTTTTTTCCCAGCGTCATATTCTGAGGATGAAGGCGATCACTAACAACACTTCCAGGGATATCTGTATCCCTTAATTATTCCCTTCCTTCTTCTTCAGCCTGTCAATCACTGCTGTTGATGAACCTGAGTCAGATGATTAAGCCTCAGCGCTGACATTACCGGATTGATTTAATCTGTGACAGGGCGTTATCAATATCATTGATTAATTGTTAACATGTGCCGGACGCTTTAATCTGCAGTAATTACAGTAGAATGAGTGGCAGTGTTTATAGCCTGGGTGGCCCTGTGGCGGTGTTAGTGCCACACTTCCAACATTCAGATATGCAAGCTGTTAAGTAGCATTTGATGCTCCTTCGCCATGTAAAATGTAAAAATAATGGTAATTGCAACAGCGCCGAGGGATTTCTGAATTTCCCCCAAACTCATGACGCAGCACTTTGGCGAAATGCAAATCTGCATTACAGCATCGCCCGCTTTTTTTCCCTTTATGTTAAGCTCTTCCCGAAGCTGAAGCGAGAGTGTTTAGAGGCAGGAGGGAAAAAAAGAGGCAGCCAGCAGGGGGAGGTAAGACAAAAGGAAAAGTAAAGGAGAGCAAGTGAGGGAGAGGTTGGAGGAGGGAGGGAGGGCTCTCTGCTGGGGCTCCAATCGATCCCATTGGTTTTTGGTCTTGCATCAAACGCGCCCCCGTTTGATTGACAGCCTGGCAATACCTCCCCTTTGGAGGCCAGGGGGAGAAACACACCCTACTGTACTTTGACACTACTGACCTTTTATAGGAGGAAGAGGGGAGACTGGGCAACACATTACTAATGTGTTTACTTGTAATTAGAGTAGTAGCATTTTTCTAAGTGGCATATTTTATCTTCAGGAAATATTCTTTGAAACAGTTACATTTTGGCTGCTTAGGGTTACAACGTGAGATACTTTCATGAGTACCATATTCACTCAGTAAGAACATTGTTTGCTCTCCAAAAGAATCAGTGGGAACAGGAAAAGAAAAATGATTTAAGGATGTTGTTCTCAGGGTTTATGGATGCATTTCATCTTTGGACTCTCCCACATATAAGTGTAATACAGTCAAACAACCGACCGTCACGTTCCTCCTCAACAGTCTATCTTCTTTCTAAGCACACAGGCAGTGTTCAGGGACAAAGCTCTCCTAAGTCGAGCACCTCTAAGCGGCGTATTGGCTGTTATAAATAATATATCACTTAGTTCATTGTATCTAAAAGTTCACAGTCTATTTTCAGGGTGTCACACCAAGAAGGGCTGTGAAGTGTTTTTCTTTCTAAAAGTCTCACTCAACTGCTGTGGAGCTGACGTGCTGCTCAGCTGCAGTTTCCACTAAAAGAACAGGAGGAAACAAAGAGGGCATGTTGGTAACGCTACCGTACGCACAGCAGCAAAAGACTGCTCATATCTTACCTGTGTAATCACAAAAACGGATCAATATGTTCAGAAAACCTTCCCTTATTTGTTATATGTGAACATTTGTGTTTTATTGGAGCGTGGTCAGAAAAGCCCCAAAGATCATTTTTAATTCGGTATATTTGCTAAATTCAGCAAAGCTTTAATACTGGTAAGATAAGATAGAGCTTTATTGTCTCCCTTAGGAGACATTTGTCTTGGGCATCGAGATAATACACATAACACATTCAGGTCAATCAGTCATAGATACAGAACAGAGATCACATATCACATGGCAAAGAAACAAACAAGAAACATACAGCACTTTCCCGATTGCACATACATAATCAAATATTGTACTTTCCCTATTGTATTTATACATAAATCAAATATTTTCCCTACTGTATTCATACACAAATCAATTGCACCTTCCCTATTGCACCTGCATAGTGTCCGTCAGATTGCACACATCCCTCTTGCGTCCATACCTATTACACATAATGCCCTTCCCCTATTTAACCTTCTCCATTGCACCAACCGCACTGTAAACATTGCCCCTCCCAACAGCTCCTAACAGCATAATCACAAGTGTTCCTGACTGTTCAGCAGCTTGAGTGACAGCGGAACAAAGGAAACTTATACCTGTTCGATCTACAGTTCGGTAATCTATGCCTTCTGCAGCTCAAACTCTCTACACAGGGGGTGTGTGGGGTCGCATGGGATTTGACGGCCTTGCTTTCTCCCCATCTCCTCAAATCTCTCCTGAAGAGAGGACGGTGGAAGCATGCCAATTATCTTTCCAGACCTTTTTATCAAGCGTTATGGTGCGTTTTTAAAAGTCTGCTACTCCCTTCAGTCCTTCCTGCTTTGTCATCCTGTTGCTCCATGCTTACATTTCACCGTGTTCCACCCTCTGTTGCTCTTCCTACATGTTTATTTGTATCCGTCTTCAGAGACCATTGGATGGTTTTTCCCTCTCCAAATCTCAAGAGTAAGGATCACATTTGTTCTATGTTGTATAGATTGTTATTTATTATATTGATCAAATCAAAATCACTTAACTTGATGCAAAACTTCTCTCCACATTATAACGAGCCACCTGCTGTTGTTCAGTGCGTCATGTGTGGCTGGAAAACATGAAGCCTCACTTTGTGAAACTTTCTCCTTTATCTCGATTCCAGTGTACCGACTGGGATGTGTTCACCTGTCAATCACCTGACACCCACAGGAAGCAACTGAAGCCTCCTCCAGGAAACAATCCTTCAGAAACATGCTGCTTTTACAAACTGTACTGTCAAATCCAGCTCTTTGTTAGCCAGTTACTTTAAGGCTGGATTCAGAACGTACCGTGAACACAACGGGAGGAAATGAGCCCTGAAGGTGTTGTGCTCGGTTGAAAAGGATGAGAGTCCAAGGGCCCTCCAGGTTCATGAGCCTTATTTCTCTAAGACAAGAAAGACACATGTGGGTTTGGGAGGGAAAAAGAGGAGAGGTGAAGCTGCTGTCCGGTGAGATCCCCTCACAGCTGCCTCCCCTCCTCGGGTGAAAAGGGTCCCCGAGTGGCGAGCGGATCCATTTCAGCGTGGAAAGCCCACACACACAAAGCTCTGAAAGCTGCTCTTATGCCACGTCTCCGTATCTCTTACCTGTTAGCCCGATTAATTATTCCCCCAAGTACAGGAGCCAGGGAAAGGAGACACCGCGCGGATGGGCCGGCGAGATAGGGCTGCACTCTCTCAACTGAAGGAGAGGCCAGATAAAGAAGGAGTGGGAGGTGGGGGGGGGGGCTCTGTTGTCTCTCTTAGCCTACAGTAGCAGCCTTCAATCTGAAAAGTTGTCCCCTCACTTTCTTAGCCACAGTACAGTGGGAGCTAATAGCGTGTTTTGGTTGCACCCCCTCCCCATATATCAGCTCAAGCGCAGGGTTGGGAGGGTTCACACGGTAATACTTTACATGTACTAGTTACCTGTAGAAAACAAAGGAAGCAGTGACCTTATCTGAGTATCAAAATATGAAAGTAATGTCAATGTCAAAGAAATCCAGCAACAAAAGAAATAATGTCTATTTAGGATACAAAATGTGTCTTTAAATTACAAATCTGTATAGTAATGCAGTTTTAAAGCAAACACATTCATTTGGTTTATTAATCACCCTCCACCAACTGCTATAAAAAAATATATTTTAAATAAAAGTAAAATGAAAAAGAAAATGCAGGCAGTAGCCTACGTCCACGTTAATCTATATTTTAACATTGATATCCTGCTAGTAATCCCCAGTAATCAGTAACAACATATTTTATGTATGTAACTGTAAAGGAATACAGTTACCTTATTTTGTATCCTGATTACATAATCCCGTAACATGTCATCCCTGACTTCCCAAGCCTGCTCACGCTGCAGCATGCAGGACACGTGAAAGACCCCTCATAAAGACCCCTCAGCCCTTCTGGAAAAAAAGAAAGAAAAGTGAAGTTGTTTCCGCTGCGCACCCTGGAGCATGACGTGTGGATGGCTCTTTTGGCAAGAAAAAACACGGACGCAGTGACCAGGAACTCCATTAAAGGCGACACTCGCTGCATGCCCGGATCGCTCTGACCAGCAGGCATGTGTGTGTGTGTGTGTGTGTGTGTGTGTGTGTGTGTGTGTGTGTGTGTGTGTGTGTGTGTGTGTGTGTGTGTGTGTGTGTGTGTGTGTGTGTGTGTGTGTGTGTGTGTGTGTGTGTGTGTGTGTGTGTGTGGCGTCAGCTGCTCATTTTTAATGACATTTTTAAAGTGAACTTCTAGCTTCCGTTCGCCTCAGGTCTGAGCAAGCACTTCCTGGTTATGCAGAGCAGGGGGTTTCCATGGCTATCAATCAGCCAATGGCGGCGCAGCTCCTCAGTGCAGTGTGCTGAGAGCGGGGGTCTCTGGGGCAGCCTGTCTTTTTAAACAAGGCCAGACACTTCACAGACAGGGAGAGGGCCAATTAATTCTGCCGGGGGCAACACTCCTAGGTTAGCATTTGCTTATAGTGATAAATTGGCGCTTTGTATCCACGGTAAACTACCTAGGCTCCCTGCTTTTGGCTGGCTTGGCAGGTCCAGGAGTGATGTCATGAGGTTCAGGCTGATTAGTCGGGGTGTGCCTCATCCTTTTTTCACGGGGTCACTGCACTACTGTCTGTGTGAAATGAATTAAAAGCTGGCTGGGGTTAGTGTCCGTGCTGATTCATGCTAGTCGCTAACATCTGCTGCGGGGGGGGAAACGAGGGAGCACGAGAGTGGGGGCAGAGAGGAAGAGGAACCTTGACATTTACAATATTAGTGAGCTGAATGGAAGTATGCCATTGTAATTTTGTATCATATTTTTAAGAGTGTCAGCTAAATAACAATAAAAAAGGCAATTTTGCAACATAAGAATTGATCAGTGATGTAAAAAATCAACCCTCTGAGCTTTCCCCAGTGAAACTCGATGACATCTGTGATGATAATAATAACCCTATCGGCATGTAAACATCTTCTCCCCCCCCCCCTCTAATCCCAGTTTCATAAAGCTACCGTGACTAGAAGTAGCCTCTGGTGACTCCACTGGTCCCGCCATGTGGTCTGAATTTAGCCATCCTTTATCTTCCTCTCCCATCCGGCTTCCTTTCCTTACGCTCACTCTCTGCTAAGTGGTTGCATGCATGTGTCCATATTGCAAAATAACATTGAAGCAATGAAGAGGCATCTGGGATATGTACTCTATATTATTTCATATTTTATATTCTCATTATTTCTCAGTGTAGCATGTATCAACTCCCCCCAAAATCTCCCGCCAAGGTGAGGAAAGGTTGATCATTTTTCTTTGTTTTCGTGAAAGTCACGACCAATTTCCTTTTTAACATGGACACGGGGAAAAACAACAAGCGCTATAGCAACCAAACAGCCTTCAGCTGCCCGAGCGGGATCTTTGATTTGGCATATCAAAGGGGAGCGGTCCCTGGGTCGCTCCGGCTCCCAAGGTTGAAACACACGGACCTACTTTGCCTGAATCTGATTGGCTGGTGGTTTGGTACTGCTGCACATTTCAGTGTAAACAGGGGCTCCATTAGAGTATAGGTAGAAAAATGCATTCCCCACTAAACAAATAATCAAAGTGCTTATATGAAATTGGTGCTGTTTGCGACTGTAAATGATGATGAAATAGCACACAATCCCCTGACTGCCTTGTATTTGTTTATCACATTGTTGCAAATTGAATTTCAATCACTCACTTCACAAATTCATGGCAATGCAAAGCACATGCATATTGATGACATGTGTGCATGTGTTGTTGCAACAATGCATTTAAAGGTAGTGTGTTGAAGACTTTTGGAGCAAATACAAGCTTTTAAATATCATGTAGAAACTTCTAAAACTTGATCAAATAGTGTAGCTCTCATTATAGAGTCAAGCTTTTCAAGAAGAAGCAAACCAAATGTATTTAATAAGAAATATTCAGAGGTGGAAGAAGTACTCGTGCGCCCTCATACCAAAATGCAGATTGTCTCCGTAAAATGTTAAAGTGATATTTCTGTTCGTCAAAAACCGTATTATTACTCAAGAAATATGAAAATGGTGTCAAATAGAGCGTCACACGGCAGAGACAGCTTTGTTTTACGGAGCTCTGACGTCACGTTGTTGTTTACGTCCGCGGCGCATCTTGTATACGGGCGCCATGTTCTCACCAGAATATCTTACAACATCAGCGCCAAGTCATGACTTTAAAATGATACATAGAATAGAAGTAGTATCAGCACTAGAAGTATCAAAAGTGTCCGTATGCAAAATGGCACATTATTGTATTGTTATAGAACATCATATTATGCTGTTTTTAATGGAAGAGCATTTTTCTTGTAGTTTGTCAATGTGGACCATGTGTAAAATATTGGGTGTATTACTGGCACCGTACTGCATCATATGTGTTGTTATATACAAAGTAACTACAAGCGTTGAACAGTCTTAGTCGGTATAAGTAATATATCTAAACTAAAACGTAGCATTAAATATAAAGACTGTACTTTAGTACTGGCCTTGAGTAAATGAGTTGTGTTCAACCTCCACTTCCTGCTGACTGGTTTATCAGAGCGTTCGGTCTCATCGGATATCCTCCCCTCTGTCGGCTGAGCAGGACCCCGAGGTTTCCCCTCATGGGGGGTCCTGAGAATGTCACTCCCATACAGGAGAGCCCTCCACCTCCTTCCATTATACATCTTCAAATGTCACTGATAGTAAAAGCAAGCGCACAGGGAGGACGCTCTTTTGGGTGCTTCATGAAAACCTTCAAAAGTGACTTTGCATGCATCATACATGGAACTACGGAGTTTTCAGACAGGGTCTAAATTCATTTTCAATACTTCTTTTGTATTGTGTCTCTGCTCAAACTCCACATTCTCATTTAAATATCCTCCTTTATACTCAAAATTAGATGATGGATGTCTTCATCCCCTGCCATTATCAGATATTTGTGTATCAAAATGTTACATTATACCACATAGTTATATTAGCATAACATTTATTTTTGAACTACACATTTTAGTACAACAAGGCCAGTTAAATCTGTCCTTTTATTGGATTTGTTGACAATAACAAAAATAGAGATTAAAGCCAGCCTTATCCTTTGATACACATTCATCCTAACTCTTTGTAAAGGTACCGTGTGCACTCACTATACTGCAATTAGCTGCCTCTCGTTCCTATGTTCATTAGCAGAAAGGAAGCCGTACAAGTGGTTTCCCTCTGTAATATCCTCAGAGCTATTTAGCCAGCTAAATACAGGCTACATGCCCATTTCATGGGGCTTTCGCTCCAGATTTAAGTACAAGTACTGTCAGCATATTTCCTCTGTTGGCCCGGCTCATTATAACTGCAGCTTTATGAAATGTGACACTGTGAATAGTCCAACGTTTTTTTTTTGCATGAGCCTCAAGTTCAATCGGAACAGTGGGATATGACGGAGTTCTCCTGAAAGGCTACAAACACCTGGTGGTTATGGGTTTGGACAGCAGACATGTCATATTGACGGCTCCCCCCCCCCCCCCCCCCCCCCCCCCACACACTTCAGCAGCACCCCTAGCTCCGGCTTTTGTGGATTTTTTTTCCCAACACTCTGAAATTGTCAATCGAGTCAGTGGCCTGGACAAGTTATTTCTTTGTGCTGCTGGGGCTTTAAAATGGTGCCAACCAAGCAGCATGGACGAAGGATTTTTGAAAAAGGCACAATGAGCTGAAAAAAAAATCCTAGCTACCTGGGAAACAAAACCAGGGGCAGGCGAGAAAATGTGGAAGAAAGAGAAAAAGGAGGGGACCCTCACTCCCCCTCTATTCCCCAGCCAATTCTGAGTCCTCGGAGTAAGCGGCAGGCATTTCTAGTCTTGAGAGGAGTGACAGAGACAAAAAAAAAAGAGAGAAAGAAAGTGAGAGCCCGTCCGATAAAGGGGGACAAGAGAGTGGCAGGGGGAGGGATGGAGGGAGAGCAACTTGAATCGTTGTCATCAGCTCCGTCACGTTGAATAGGCCTGATGAATGCAAGCGAGTGTTGAGGAGCCCTGGCCAGCTCTATCAAGGCAGGTAATACCGCCCAGATTTAATTGGGAGCAGGTATTGGAAGGGCTGTATTACTTTAATTGGGTAGGGGTTCTCTAAATGGAAAAGACAAAGTATAATGGCCAAATTGTGGCGCACAATAGCACTTAGCCCGGGATTGTATGCATTCGCTAATCTGCCCTGGAATGAGGCAATTCTGAACCATTTTCTCAGTGAAACCAGCTGCAGGAAGCTTGTCCCTCTTTTTTTTTGTTCTCCCTTGGGAAAGTGTAAGATTGAAACAGAAAATACCTTTACCGGGGCAATCATTTGCCACGTGTGGAAAGCGGATACAGCAGTGAGTGGTGAAAAAAATAATCTTTGTAGCGGGGGAGAAAGGGAAGGCAAAGGAGATAAAGCGGAGCTCAAAGTGGGGCCTGTCACGGTCGCCAACGAGAGAATAAAGTGATGACATTTACAGTGACAGATGAGACTGCAAGGGAGAACTGCCCACTATTTAGAGGAGGGGAATCTGATATTCAACAGACATGGCCTCTGATAATTAACATCGGACATGTATTTAGTGGTGGGCCTTGTCATTATTAATGGCAGGCTCAGATAGTGATAGCATCTTAATGAAGTACAGCTACCATCCAAAAATACACATGGGTGTTTGGTGAGAAAGTTACTTTATCTGAAAGGAGGGAAGAAAAAGCATCTATAACCCCTGCACTCACTGCCACATTATCCCAGCATGCACTGCGCCAGCCCGCTCAGTCTTGTGCATCTTATCGCCATGGGGAAATGGAGGGAACAGAAGCCATGTGCGCATCAAAAGAAGTCTTTTTTGCACTCCTCTCCTCTCACTTTCTGCCGGGAGAGGCGGTGCTAAGTTGTACAGTAATTGTGCTGGTGAAGTGACAATGATTGCTTTTTATTGTCCATTGTCCCCACAGGTTAGCGCGAGGAAGGTTTTCCTCATGGTGGAAAAAGGAGAGGATCCAGGTGGGTTTCACATTTAGCCTTCAGAGAGATGAGAGATAGCGTCCGGACACCATGCTGGGTTTCCTTCCACTAAAAAGTTGCTACTCTTTTCATTTAGCCGTCATCACGTCCAAATGACTATATCCCATATTCCGCATTGTGACGGGGAAATACAGCAGTATTGTCCCGAAGAAGCAAACCTTGGCATATTGTTTGAAGGCTAAATTGCTCCCTGCGAAATGCACCCAGTGCTTTATTGCAGGCGTCTCACCCATTCAATGTGTGGGTATTGTGTATGGATTACAATAGCTAAGAGGAACCCAGGGACAGCTTAACCGCTCACACACAGAGAGAGAGAGAGAGAGAGAGAGAGTCTGTATGAAGCAGCAGGTTTTTGTCCCCACCTGGTGAGGAGAGGTGTTTTTAGAGAACTCCATCATGAATATTACATGTGGAGGAAGACTCCCGGATAAAAACATTCCTGTATATTAGATTACAGTAAAGGGATTCCTTCGAGGGAAAAACTGTTGATTAACTTGTACTAAGTGTGTCTGGCAATTAGTTACACTCTAATCCATTGGTATCAGAATGACTTAGTAATGATATGTAATTAAAAGATGAATGAGCACGCTTCTCACCTGTAATACAAATTGGATCTTTGAAAAAGACGCCGGACTCATATTTATTAGATGAATACCACAATGTATCAAATGCTTAATTTCACCTGTCAGGCTAAACAACTTGAAACTACCTCCAGCCATTTTCAGTGGTTTCTTTTTTCCCTCCATTAAACCGATCAGGAAATGGATTTTTCTCATCAGTTGCATCACTACAGCTAAAGTCCTGTTTACAGGCGTGCTCATCTAAAGTGGGGCACTTTTATAGATCCACTGACACTAAAGAAAGAGGGGAAATAACCGCAGAGCTACTAAAAAAATCCTTATTGCAAGAATGGGTATTTTTCTTAAATGATTGGAACTCCATTTGTATTCACAGGAAGGCATAATCTGTGTCATACATTTCTCTCGCTTCACTTCCTGCGTTTCAAAACAAAACCTTTGTAATTTCACAAGTCTTTTTCACACATGTCATTTCCCCAGCACATGTTGCTTTCAGTTCTTTACAAATCAGGTATTTGTCACTGTTAATGAACTTCACACCTGGCACAGGGACAATCTGCCGTACAGATGTATGTGACCACACTGCTGCAGATTGGGTTTGGACCCAAATGTTCTTAAAAGGTGTTGTTTTGTTAGAGGAGGATATATTTTTAACACCATCAAAAATATGAAGATGTAAGAGCAGTGGATGGAAGAATCAGATTCATTGGGTGGAAATGTAATTAGCTGCAAATGAACTGGCTCCTGAAACTTCAAAATGCAACCAAAGCAGCACTTTGAAATCCTTACTTTGTTATCTGCTCTTTTATAAAACAGCCTTCTTCTCTGTTGATTATCCATTTAAAAAGTATTTATTCAATTCATCTTTAAAAAGACAAAACATTTCCCTTTCAATACACATATTTTTAACTGATATCAACATCTGATTGAAGCCACCGAAAAACATGTCAACAACAGAACTCGATTGTCCTACTTTATGGCTCACTTTTTCAATTAAAGATGAATTATTTCACTCTGTTTGGTTTCGGCATTACAGATTCAAATGAACTTTTGATCACAGTAGAGAAATATCTAACTAGAATTGGATGGATTTCAATAGTTGGTGGAGATTATAAATAGGAGGAATTGTTATGTCTTTATTAACCCTCTGAAGTGTGATTGTAGCTTGACATTTTGGCTATTTAGTGCCATGTGCATGACATTTGTAACACGTATTTATGTTCAAACAAACTTCAATTTGTTTCCGTCTCTCAATTTCTTTGAGAGTTGAAATTGAAAAGAGCCCCAACAATCTCTGTAAAATATATATTTGAAAAATAAAAATGTTTTTCTCATTTAATTTTCAATGTATCCATTGAACCACTGGCACAATTCATTAGGAATTGCCCTCAGATTTCCCCCATCACAATAGGTGGAACGTTACATTCTATATCACTATACGCGGACGATACATTGGTCTGTATGGCAGATGTTCAGCGAACCCTCGTGTCTTAGACGTATTGGAGCAGTTTGGGCAGCTTTCGGGATACAAGATGAACCATCAAAATCAACACTGATGCTTCTTAACATAGGCCAAAGTGAAGTGTCCCTCCCACCCCAAATCAATGTTTCAAATGAGGTCCTCTATTTGGGTATTAAGGTTAGTACTTCCTTACCATCTTTTGCCAAAACAAATTACTCTTTAGTTTAGAAGAAAATAGAAGAAGATATTACAAGATGGAAACACCTTCCAGCATCAGTCCCAGCCCGTTTAGCGGTTGTTAAAATGAACATATTACCCCGCATACATTTGGTAAGCTCAATGATCCCTCGAGCACCTCCAACAGGATACTGGCAACAACTAGATTCTTTACTACGAGGCTATATCTGGAATGGTAAACGACCCAGTATAACATGGTCAGCTCTTCAGTATAGAAGATCAGATGCCCACATTTTAAACTATATCATTGGGCATTCATATTAAGATCGCTCAGCTATTGGGTAGATGAGGATAACATGTCATCTTGGAAGAATATGGAACAAGACTTAATAGAGCCGATAAGATTAAGGGACTTTCTCCTTGTAGAAAGTCCCTACCAAAAAATGTGATTTACTGTATGGTCCAACTTTAACTTATATGATTAAAGTGTTCAGAGCAGCAGGGACATTCGTAAACTTTAAGAGTGTGTGGTGTAGGTCATCTCCACTATGGAACAATCATAACCTATTGACTGGGGGCAAACCATTTAACAACAAAGCTGGGGACATGAATGGGGAAAATTGTATTCATGACTTTCAAAAACTGGTCTCTCAATATAATATTGATCAACACTATCTCTTGTTTTACTTTAGAATAAGGTCTGCCTGTAAAGCCTATGGGGTCCCTCTGTAGGGTAGAGGGATGGGATTTA
Organism: Pseudochaenichthys georgianus; assembly: GCF_902827115.2. Classification (NCBI taxonomy): domain Eukaryota; kingdom Metazoa; phylum Chordata; class Actinopteri; order Perciformes; family Channichthyidae; genus Pseudochaenichthys; species Pseudochaenichthys georgianus. The sequence continues at coordinate 331,138 of NC_047504.1, forward strand.
ATTCATCCAAAATGTTGTGCAACCTGAATTGTCTTCTGTACTGTGTTGTAAATTGAAGATGTTGCAATAAAACATGTATGATATAAAAAAATGTAGATTTTTCTGCGCCATCTTGAGTAGCGTCCCAGTGGCCTTATTTGTGCCGGAGGATCGAAGATCGAGGAGCGATAACGAGGGAGCGATAATCGAGGAACCACCAGACCATCCTCCGGTGAAATCCTCAGCCATATCATTTAGTTACACATATGTGATGTATCTGAACAACAAAGTGTGCAGTCCAATGAATGTTAATCTAACTGGGTGTTGATAGATAACATATCTATTTTTCTTCTCTCAATAATTGTCATTCTTTTGTGCACTCTAATCAATATTAATCAAACTATTTTTCGTTTATGCATTTTAAGAATGGCGTTTATCTTTTTTGAGACTTTCTGATTTTATTTTACTTATTGGGGTCTACAACAGATGATACAAATGTTTGTGTCAGTAAATGTGTGGCGGGGGTGTGTGTGGAAATAACGGGGACAGAGCTGCTGTCAGACATCAGCTGTGCAGCGTCATCACAAACGGACGTCGCTTCACGTGACGCTCCGGAGGAAAGGACGTCCCATTGCTCTTAAAACTCATTTCCCTGCTTCTCGTGGTTTCCTTGCATCTCTCCATGCTTCCCTGGAGGGAGGGACTAGACGCAGGGAAACAACGCAAGTGAGGGACGCAAGGAATCCATTTAAGAGAAGCGAGACGCAGCCAGGGAGTCAAGTGATGTGAAATGAGACACAAGGGTTGCGGTCGAATTGTCAGTTTAGCTTCGGAACCTCCTAACGGAGTGAAATGACCCGGAAGTACCTCAGTGGCCGCCATGATAAGAGCCGTTAGAATTCTCTAGATGATAGGAAAGGAGGTTTCAAACTTCCTTTATAACCTCCTTTAGCTTAGGAACCACTGGACCGTCCTTTATGAAAGGAAAGGAGAAGATGCTGTCCCACAATGCCTTGCGGCCGCCACATTTACCATGACACAACATTCGGCCTTTCACAGAAACAACCGATTATGACCGAGAAATGCGTATCATGAAGGTTACGGTGCTTATTAAGCATTTTACAACTTATTTGGTAACTTGCCATAGTGCTTGGTTTTGAACGTTCAACACTATAATCATCTAAAGGAGAAATATGAGCGTTACTTTTTTACTGAAATGTTCAAATAAAGTCAACATTTCAGTGTTTACTGAGCTGTGTGGGGGTTCTTTGTCATAGTCTGCTCCATCATTCACCAGTAGTTTTCCATTCACCTGTCTCACCTGTTTTCCACACCCACTCGTTAACTCACTCTCTTTCTCTTCTGCACCCATTAGCTTCTGCCAGTATTTAAACTCGCACCTTACACACACTCTTTGCCAGATTGTACTTTGCCTCATGCTTGTCTCTCCCGCGTTCAACACTAGATTGCCTACCCGGTTCCGACCCTGCCTGTCCCCGACCTGCCTGCTCTGCCTGTTTCCTGATCCTGCCTGTCCCTCGACTATCCTGCCTGGCCTGTTATCCGACCCTGCCTGTATCCACGCTGACCGCCTCGCTTACTCCCTGATCCTCTGCCTGTCCCTGACTCACCTTCTGCCCGCTGTCCTCCGGTGCGTTATACTGCCCGGTTGGTATTCCTCCGATCCAGTGGAATCTCCAATAAAGTATATTACCAATTCTCCTTGGTTTCTCGAGTGCTGCATTTGGGTTCTCCTTAAGATTGTGACAGAACAATCTGGCCAGAACATGGACCCAGCGCACTCCTCTTCACCAAGAGACCGTTTCGAGAGAGTTGAGGACGCTCTCCAGAGGCAGGAAGCCTCAATAGCCATCCTGGCCACCGAGGCTCATCATGCTACATCTTCACAGGACCAGACGCTAACCTATTTAGCTGCGCAGCTACAGCAGCTATCGGCTACGGTGCAGCAGCTAGTGGCAGGAGTGGCCACTCCAGCGCCTCTTCCTATGCCGTCGACACCCGCTTCTGCATCACCTCTGATGGGATTTACCCCGGAGCCTCGGGTGGGAACTCCGGAGCGCTACGCCGGGGAACCGGAGGGCTGCAGCCCGTTTCTTACGAACTGTTCTATCCTGTTTGCACTGCAGCCACACACTTTCGCTTCTGAAGCTGCTCGTGTGGCGTTCACGGTCAATCATTTGACTGGGAAAGCCCGACTGTGGGGCACAGCGGAATGGGAGCAACAAACACCCGCCTGCTCTTCGTTCCCCGCTTTTTCTGCGGAGCTGCGCAAGGTGTTTGGACCCGTGTCTGTGGGTCCAGACGCTGCAGGAGGACTATTGAACCTGAGCCAGGGTAATGGATCTATAGTGGATTATGCCATTGAGTTTCGCACCCGGAGCCGCCTCAGCAACTGGAAATCTGCAGCCCAGTGTGACGCCTATCTGCGTGGGTTGGCGGATTACATTAAAGACGAGCTGGTGTCGTTTGATCTGCCCAATTCACTGGATGGGTTGATTGAACTGACTTCCCGCATGGATCGGCGCATCCAGACACGGAGACGTGAGCAACGATCGGCGGAAGTTCAACATGCCTGGGCGCCCCGACGTCCGAGTTTGGCTGCGACTCCTCACCTCACTCCAGAGCCGCAACCAGGGGGGGATGAGCCCATGCAGGTGGGTCGCGCCAACCTCACTTTGGAGGAACGTGAGCATCGCAGACGTCGTAACCTGTGTCTCTACTGCGGCCGGGCCGGCCATTTTGTTTCTCACTGCCCGGTAAAAGGCAAGGCTCAGCAGTAATGGGGAACATACTGGTGAGCCAAACCCCTGGATTTGTTCCCACTCAGAGACCATTGAGCCACGCCAGGTTGCTATTACCGGATAGCTCTCAGGCTCTTGCAGTTTTTATTGACTCTGGTTCGGACGCGAGTATTATGGATGAAGAGCTTATGCTGCAGTTGGGAATAGACCGGGTTCCCTTATCTCGCCCAGTTCCAGCCAACGCCTTAGACGGTCACCTGCTGGGGACAGTGACTCATCAGACTGTCCCCGTTCACATGCTCCTGTCTGGGAACCATCACGAGACTATTCAGTTTCATGTTCTCCGGTCTCCACATATCCCGCTTATCCTGGGTTACCCATGGCTCCGCCGCCACAACCCTAACATTGACTGGGAGACGGGAGCCATTTTGGGATGGAGCCCCTCTTGTCATCAGATCTGTCTGAAACAGGCTGCCGCGCCTCAACGCTCGGGGAACCCCAGCCAAGTTCTGGATGTTACAGGAGTTCCACCGGAATATCTGGACTTCAAGGAAGTATTCAGCAAGTCGAGGGCTACTTCCCTACCACCACACCGGCCCTACGACTGTGCCATCGACCTGCATCCCGGCACCAGCCCTCCCAGGGGTCGATTGTACTCCCTGTCTGCTCCGGAAAGAGTTTCCATGGAGACTTATATCAATGACGCTCTGGTGGCTGGGATTATTCGCCCGTCCTCATCACCTGCTGGCGCAGGGTTCTTCTTTGTAGAGAAGAAAGACAAGACCCTAAGGCCCAGTATCGACTTTCGGGGTCTTAATGACATTACGATCAAGAATCGATACCCACTGCCTCTTATCTCTTCTGCATTTGAGTTGTTGCAGGGAGCAACCATATTCACTAAGCTGGACTTGCGTAACGCGTACCACTTGGTACGTATTCGCGAGGGGGATGAGTGGAAGACAGCCTTCAACACCACCTCGGGGCACTACGAGTACCTCGTCATGCCTTTTGGGCTTACCAACGCCCCTGCAGTATTCCAGGCGTTGGTAAATGACGTGCTCCGAGACATGTTGGACCGACACGTGTTTGTTTACTTGGATGACATCCTGATCTTTTCCAAGATGCTGAAAGAACATGTGCACCACATCCAGGCGGTTCTCAGGAGATTGCTCCAGAACTCGCTGTTTGTTAAAACGGAGAAGTGCGAGTTTCACACATCCTCTGTCTCTTTTCTGGGATACATCGTGGGACAAGGGAGCATCGAGATGGATCCTTCCAAGGTTGATGCAGTCACTTCCTGGCCGGTTCCAGATTCCCGGAAGCGGCTACAACAGTTCCTCGGGTTCGCCAACTTCTACCGGAGGTTCATTCGTGGATACAGTACCTTGGCCGCTCCTCTCACAGCCCTGACCTCCTCTAAGGTTATGTTCCAGTGGTCCTCCTCGGCTGAGGAGGCATTCCAGAACCTTAAGGCCAGGTTCACCTCCGCCCCCATCCTCCGAGTACCCGATCCTGTAAGACAGTTTGTTTTGGAGGTGGATGCTTCTGATATGGGGGTGGGAGCCATCCTGTCTCAGCGAGCAATGGACAGCCAAAAACTCCATCCCTGTGCTTTCTTTTCAAAGCGTTTGACTCCAGCGGAAATAAATTATGATGTGGGAAACCGGGAGCTGCTAGCAGTGAAGTTGGCTCTGGAGGAGTGGCGTCACTGGCTCGAGGGGACCAGTCAACTTTTCCTGGTGTGGACCGACCACAAGAATTTGGAGTACATCCGGTCGGCCCGCAGACTGAATTCCCTGAATGCCCTTTTCTTCACTCGGTTCAATTTCCCCCTCTCCTACCGCCCTGGTTCTCGGAACATTAAGGCTGACGCTCTTTCTCGTCAGTTTGGAGAGGGAGGTAACATTCCCAGGGGCTTGGACACCATCCTTCCGACTTCTCAGCTCGTCGCCGCCCTCATCTGGGAGGTGGAGGAGAGGGTCAAGGCCGCCCAGCAGGACCAGCCGGGACCCAGTGCCTGTCCTCCGAACCGCCTGTTCGTTCCGCAGACGTTGAGGTCTGATGTTCTCCAGTTGGCTCATAACTCCAGACTCACCTGCCATCCTGGGATCCAACGCACATGGGAGGTAGTCCAGCAAAGGTTCTGGTGGGCAACACTTAAGGAGGACACCAGGGAATTTGTTAATGCCTGCCTCGTTTGCAATCAGAACAAGTCTTCTCACCAAGCTCCTGCTGGTCTCCTACGACCTCTGCCTATCCCTCATCACCCCTGGTCTCACATTTCTCTGGACTTTGTTACTGGTCTGCCACCGTCCAACGGACACACTGCCATCTTGACTGTGGTAGACCGATTCAGTAAGATGGCTCATTTTGTGCCGATACCCAAGCTCCCCTCAGCTAAAGAGACGGCGGAGCTGGTCCTGCTCCATGTGTTCCGGCTCCATGGGCTGCCTACTGATGTAGTTTCCGATCGTGGTCCTCAATTTACCTCGGTGTTCTGGAGGGAATTCTGCACGCTCCTTGGGGCCACGGTCAGTCTGTCATCCGGTTTCCATCCGCAATCCAACGGTCAGACAGAAAGAAAGAACCAGGAGATGGAGACAACCTTACGATGTATAGTCTCCAAGAACCCAGCGGCCTGGGCTAAACAGCTGCTCTGGGTCGAGTATGCCCACAACACTCTGGTCAGTTCGGCCACCAAGCTGTCCCCATTTCAGTGTGCTTACGGGCTTCAACCCCCTCTGTTTCCGGCCCTGGAGAGGGAGGTTACCTGTCCATCCGTCCAGGCTTTCATCCGTCGTTGTCGACGGACCTGGAATCAAGCCCGGAGAACTCTCGTCTGTTCGGCCAACCGGTACGCCTCCTCTGCCAACCGCCGACGTTCTGAAGCACCTGTCTACCAGGTGGGCCAAAAGGTATGGCTTTCCTCCCGGGATATTCCTTTACGGGTGGATTCGAAGAAACTTGCACCTAAATTCATTGGACCGTTTGAGATTGTCAGGATAATCAATCCTGCAGCAGTAAGGCTAAGACTGCCTCGGACTCTGCGGATCCATCCCACTTTCCATGTTTCCAGGATCAAACCTGTCCGAGAGAGTGCCTTGGTTCCTGCGGTCCCTCCCCCACCACCCCCCCGGATGATTGACGGCGGGCCTACGTACACTCTCCGACGACTTCTTCGTTCCCGTCGCAGAGGAAGAGGAGTCCAGTACCTGGTGGACTGGAAGGGTTACGGCCCTGAGGAGAGGTCTTGGGTTCCAGCTCGTCATGTGTTGGACCCCCGGCTCATCAGGGAGTTCCATCGGCGTAATCCCGAGCAACCGTCTAAGACCGTCACGTCGACGGGCAGAGACACAGGGAGAGTCTCTCCTCTTACCGTCAGCTCTTCAGAGGGGGACAGCGAGGGGCAGGCTTCTGATGAGGATGCAGATTCCCACAGGGGGCAGGAGAGGGAGGCCGAAGGAACTTTTTCAGATGAGTATTAATCCCACCTCCCACCCTCATCTGTAGATTAGCATTTAGGGACGTCAGGAGCCGTCCATTAAGGGGGGGGGTTCTGTCATAGTCTGCTCCATCATTCACCAGTAGTTTTCCATTCACCTGTCTCACCTGTTTTCCACACCCACTCGTTAACTCACTCTCTTTCTCTTCTGCACCCATTAGCTTCTGCCAGTATTTAAACTCGCACCTTACACACACTCTTTGCCAGATTGTACTTTGCCTCATGCTTGTCTCTCCCGCGTTCAAAACTAGATTGCCTACCCGGTTCCGACCCTGCCTGTCCCCGACCTGCCTGCTCTGCCTGTTTCCTGATCCTGCCTGTCCCTCGACTATCCTGCCTGGCCTGTTATCCGACCCTGCCTGTATCCACGCTGACCGCCTCGCTTACTCCCTGATCCTCTGCCTGTCCCTGACTCACCTTCTGCCCGCTGTCCTCCGGTGCGTTATACTGCCCGGTTGGTATTCCTCCGATCCAGTGGAATCTCCAATAAAGGATATTACCAATTCTCCTTGGTTTCTCGAGTGCTGCATTTGGGTTCTCCTTAAGATTGTGACATTCTTAAACTTTTAAAACATGTTTGAATGGTGATATACACGTTTATAATAAATACATTTTTATGAAGATATTTTCATACAATCATACCATCGGTACTGCAATTTCTGAAGTGCTGGAGTGGCGTTCTGGTGCTCTCCGTCATAACTGCAACCCTGTCAGTCGAGACATATACCACGTGATGACACGTTAGGCTCGTGTTGTGTTCAAGGACCCTGACCTTGGCCAGGAAAAACAGGCACTCGCTTGTTTAATTTGTTTGCGGTCTAGATTTCTTTCATTTTTTTATTTTTTGCGTGTGTTTATAAATGACATCGAGGGCCGTACCAAATTGTCTCGCGGGCCGTATACGGCCCGGAGGCCGGAGGTTCCCCACCCCTGCCGTAGAGTCTCACTCTGAGCGAGTGCTGCTCCAGCTGCTCTCGGCTTCGTCCATACTAATTCATTCATTCATTCAATGCTCGCCGGTTCCGCGGTTCCACATTGTTTGTTGTGAGGAGTCTGATATATTTAATATATTTATATTTTAGTGCGACAGCCAGGGGTGACAGGCGCGTACGCGTCACAGGCAGCTTGCTGTTGCCAGATTGGGTGGTTTTCCGCATTATTTTGAAGCCTGTTTACTGTGTGTTTTAACTGGGATTTCGGCTGAAAGGCATATGAAATCTGGCACACTTTTGAACGCCGTTATAATACAGTGCTGAGAATGAACGCACTTTTGAACGCCGTTATACAGCGCTGAGAATGAACGCGTTCTCAATTACGTTCATCTAGCGGTACAGTACGTTCAGTTCACGTTCGCCCAAAATATGAACGCGTTCATGAACGATCGTTCATGAACGATCGTTCATTGAACGCGTTCAGGTACATCACTGGCAACGTGTTTATGTAAAGCGGCATGTAACCATATAATAAACGTATTTTATCCTTTGCAAGCTCTTGCGGGCCACATAAAATGAAGTCATGGGTCGGATTTGGACCGCGGGCCCTAGGTTTGACACCCCTTATGTAATGGGATAACGTAATCAGGATGCAAAAAAAGGCACTGAAGGAATTAAAAAAGACGTAATAATTTACATTTCTAAAAATGGTGGAGTAATCAGATCACATTGCCCTGTGAATGTATGTAGACACTCCAGTCTGGCAGTGAGGTATGTTTTTGGGTGGGGGGTGGTGGTGTAATTTGTTCTGTCTGGCGGAGGTATGTTGTGTTGATGAGGATTTGGGGGGGCCTTTGTACACTTGCTCCCAGACTGGGGGTTGCAGGGGCCCCCGCGGGTGGAGGTAACATACCCACCTCCGCTGAGGCCTCTACTGGTAGATGCATAGATAACACACACACACACACACACACACACACACACACACACACACACACACACACACACACACACACACACACACACACACACACACACACACACACACGCACACGCACACACACACACCTGGCAGACAACGTCTCCTTCACTCACAGTTAAACATTTTCTGTGACAGGTCAGGGAGCTGTTTTTCCTCTTCGAAAAAACCCGGGCTATTGTTCCCAAACAGCCCGCCCGGTGTCAGTTATTTCATGGTGACAGGGCGTGTTAGCCCCCCACAGCGGAGTCTGCCCCAGCTGATGAGAACAGACAGCCAGGTAGATCCACAGACGCGATAGAAAGTCAACGAAGGATTTCTAGGTTCCTCCAAGGGTTTCATCAGTGGAGGATTTCCGGGTCCCTCAAAGTATTACATCACTCCCACTGCAGTGATAAACCGTAATTGAATGTGTGGAGTATAGTCCCTGAACATGTGAATGCTGTGTCCATTCAACATTCAGTTTTTGTGTTGTTGCAGGTAAATCTGCACGTTTTGTTGTCTTATTTAAACTGTCAAAGATTCCCCGGATTTGTCTTTTTATATTCTTAAAAGTTGACTATTATGTTGTAACATTATCCTGTATTTGGAATCCTGTTCATGTCCTGATTGATGCTCTGTCTCCTCCACCTGCAAAATGTTGTAGTGTAGGGTTGATCATTTCCCCTTTGTTGAAAACGGCATTATAAAGAGGAAATGTCTTTTCCCTAAACATTTACGATGTTAATTAATGTCATTTTAGGACGTTTTAATGCTAACCAGATGGAAAAGGCATTCATATAAATGGGGAGGTGGGAAGTAACCAAGTACATTTACTCAAATCAAATGTGTACTTTACTTGAGTATGTCCATGTAGTGCTATACTTCTACTCCACTACATCTAATGGGGAAATAATGTAATTTTACTCTATTACATTTATTAAAGGTCCCATGTCATGGCCATTTCCACTGATCATAATTCCATTGTCGAGGTCTACTAGAATAGATTTATACTGTGCAATTGTCCAAACTCACATTGGTTTCGCATATAGCATCTCTGTAAAGTATGTGTATTCACTCTCTCCACTAAACGGCTCGTTGCAGCTCTCCCCCCCCTCCCTGTGATCACAGTGTGCTCTGATTGGTCGGGACGTTGTGAATCGCGCTGAGCTCCGTGGAGGTGTGATTTCCTTGTTTAGCGATACACAGCACACAAAGTCACAGCCGAAGTAAAAGCAATAAGTGTGGCTTGATATTGAGTAAGAAAAAGGTTGATAAACGCTGTGAGAATGGGTCTGCAGAGAGGATGGGTCTGCAGAGAGAATGGGTCTGCAGAGAGAATTTCGCCGCGATCCCAACTGTCTGTTATCAGCCTGCAGCCAGGAGGAGAAATCAGCAGAGCTGCACTGAGTGTGTGAGGAAGTCCGTGGATTGGTCAATTTGGACCAATCAGCGGGGGCTTAACGTAACGGCTCCGCGGACGTAACGTAACGGCTCCACGGATTGGTCCATTTCGTTCCGGGGACGACATGACACCATGATGTACCCGGAAGAATCAAATGGACAGTGACGTATCTCCAACGAGGCGTTTTGGGGAGTGTTAGAATTTTACTCGCTACATGGTGTACTTTGAGGGTTTTGACTCTGCACACCGTTTACATGCATAAACACCTTCATAACACACAAGGGGACGGGTGATAACCGGAAAAGCATGACTTGTCACCTTTAAACAGCTTTAGCTACTTTAACAAAATGCCTCCCTAAAAATGTTACTCGTAAACTATCTCAGTCACAAGAGTCACATTATTTATATATTTTAGAAAAAGTCCATCAGAGCTTTGTTTGTCGACAACAATAAAATGTCATAGTGGTCATGGGGTGCCGAAAAATAAAACAGGAAGTAGAATTGTTGCACCACCTAATTGTTGGATCTGGAGCTTTTTAGTTTCATCACTACCTTAATAAAAAGTGATGCATAATCATTTATTAGAGCATACATCTTGTTGCTTCATTGCGAAGTCCTCCTGCCACGTGTTTTTACAGGCAGTTATGAATGTTATTCAGTTTTCTCTTCCAATTGTGTATTGATGCAGGAAGAATAATACTTGATATTTTAATTTTATATGCCATTAATTGAAAACTACCGTAACTACTTGACAGCTTTATTTGTATTGAAGTGTTACATATCGTCACGGTAACCTGGAAAAGTCATGGAATTGTTTTATATAACGTTTTTCCATCACTGGTGCTGATTGGCTAAACTTCCCTACAGAAACTGACGTATGCAAATTCCTTTTGAAGCACTTTGTCCCCCCCCCACCCCCCTCCTGTCCGCAGAGAATAATCAGACTCATGTTTGTATACATTTCAGAGCGTGTGCATGTTTCATAGCTCATTGCTTTTCTTTCCTTGAGTTGTTATGAGTCACAGTGCAGTGAAAAGTCTGGGGGGGGGGGGCTTTGCAGGTGTGAGCTCAAAGCAGGGGGCTTTGCTGGGAAAAGTTCGGTTTGACTTTCCCTGGATAAATAAAGGTTAAAAAGGAGAAGAAGGGCTGTAACGTGTGTGTTTGTAGCTGTGTGTGTTTGAAGCACCTTTGAAGGCTTTCAGGGGGTCCTGGTGTGGGGGGCAGCAGGGACCAGGTTAAGTGCAGCCTTTACACACACACAGGGCAGGGAGGAAGAGGGCAGCGAGGCCTAGGATGAAATGTGTGTGTGTGTGTGTGTAGTGGGGTGGTAGCCAGCAGCAAGGTTAATGCAGAGATCCTTTCACACACACCGGCCTGCTCTCTCTTTGTCTTGCTGTCTCAAAGAGGTAGATGTAAAGACACACACACAGCACTGGTTCAAAGCCCAATGTGCTTTTTGAAGTGCAGGACATATTCCGGGCTTCATTAGGCTGGACATTCACTTTCACAGCAGCCTCTGTTCCTTCAAAACTTGAACTGATCACTGATCGTCACACACCTTGTGAAAGAAAAGCGCTTTCATGCTAAACAAATACAAATACTTCATCTTGTTTTCATTGTCCACATCTCTTCGCATCACCATACCACTCCTCGACAGCTGATCAAAACGTCCCTTTTCATCATGTCTTATCTAAATGCAACATTTGTCGGGAAGTTGTAGGCAGGACAGATGTGTGTGTGCGTCGTCTAATGGCGTACAACAGGAAGATGATTCCCATCATCCCTCCTTGTTGTCGTCTCGGAGATGACACAGTCCTGATTGTCCCTGTGATTTGTGATATCATCGCTCCTAATGTCCCGCTGCCGCCTCTCTGTCCTTCTCTTCCTCTGAGTGTGTCCTGTTTGTGAGAGAGATGGTGGGCTTCTTTTTTTAATGATATAATAAGGCGAATATGAGATATAAGAAATGTCCAGACTTCAACACGAATTTAGAGCAACTGGGATGCACATTTTCCCAATGATCCAACATTTTGCAGACTAAACAATAAAGCAATAATAAAGAAACATGTTAATTCAAGCCCTTTTAAAAACACCAACATTTAAAGATCCCATCAAGCTCTTTCAATGGAATCAATCATGTCCCATCTTGGTTGATACAAGACATTCTCGTAAACTAACACTTTAAGTCAAATTATTTATATATTTGAAAAAGAGTCAATCCTTTTAACCACAAATCCACAATGCCACTTGTTATCATTACTGTGCTACATGTTGTTGAACTTGTTTTACTGCCTTTTTGTTTCAGTGGTCGACGTCCAAAGATGAATGGGATATCTTCTCTCTGGACGTTGGTGGAAAGCACTCCCGAAGAATGAAAGAAACCTGGAAGTAAAGTAGATCCAAAATATAAAACATGTCGGTAACACTTTATATTAAGGTACACATATTCACCATCAACTAGCTGTTAATTAACATGCATATTAGCAGTATATTGGCTCTTTATTAGCCATTATACAACACTTATTAATGCCTTATTCTACATGACCATATTCTACAAGTAATAGGCCATTAGTTAAGAGTTTTTCCTCAATAACCCTGTAATTAGTGCTTATTTATTGTAAGTAAGGACGTTGTTGTACATGAGTTTGGGTCTTAATATGCTCGATATGGGCCTAATAAGGCAGTAGTACCACAAGAATAGTCATTCTCCCATAATAACACCTAAATGATCTATTCTTATGTAACAAGACATGAAACTACAAGTGTTGTCAAAATAACTTAAAATGAGGTATTTCTAACTAATAAGCTAGTAGTTTGGCTCTAATATGCATGTGAATTAGTAACTAGTTGATGGTGAATATGTGTCCCTTAATCTAAAGTGTTACCAACATGTCACCTACACAAATATTCCTGCATTCAAACCATATATTTTTATTTCTCATCCCAGTCACTTCATGAAAGCAGATTTATAATCATTTCTGGTTGATGAGCAGTGTTTTGATGCTGCCCTTCGTCTGCGTTGGTCTTCAGGAAGTAGACAGGTTGCTAACGAGAGCTGCTGACAGTTCCCTAACAACACTGGTCACCTCTGTCAGGAACAAGGTGGCAGTTATTACACTTAATGATGAAATCCTAGACCACCGTCAGCATCACCCTTGTGTATATTGTGACGAACATGCAGATTTTTTTACGATGTGTGGCATTTTGTCCTGTTTCACAGTTCAGGTGTGTCGTACCTCTGCAATTCGTTAAACCTGTTTTCAACATGTGTTTTTTTTTTTTTAATGCCCCGCATCGAGAAAAATAACAGCGAACAGATGACATGATGTTACAATCCTATTTTGTGGGGAGAACTGATAACAAGAGTACATTTTTACTCAGGTAAAGATATGTGGGTGTAGACAAAAGTAATGGATCCTGGATTAAAACCCGCTAGTAGATTACAGATTAACACTTTAACATCACTTTAAATAATTCTGTAAAGAAGTTATTTTAAACTATTTTTAACATTTTAATAACAAACATGTAGCAGAATTTAACTGAATCTGCTACTTTTAAGATATCAGTCAATCTCTGCATGTTAAATGTAATATATGATCTTTTTAACCACGTTACTTATATTAACATATCACAACACAAATGTACTTTTCCATATAAGAGTCAGCTTTATCAAGGGTTCAAAATAATGATGTAAGGGTTTATCTTTTACCCATGGTTTCTCCTTCAGTGAGGGATTGTTTTAAACATATGTGCCAAACCTGAAGTATTCAACGAAGGATAAACGACAGGTTGGATAAGAAAATAAACCGCGGTGATGCAACACACACATTTAAAAGCTTCTGCAACCTTGGCCTTTATGCGTCTTGTTTAGACGGTTGCTTTTAGCATTATTTGTGTCCTTTATGGATGTTCATTTCGAGGGGATCAATTTCCCCACAATGCCTTTTTATTTAGTCATTCGGCATGATTCTGAAAAATGTATTAATTAATATAAGAGCCTTCTGGATGGCATCACGTCACTTAAACAGATCACAATGGAATATTTATTGACGCTCGCGCAGGGCGGAGGAGATAAAGTTGATTTGACATAACCTTGATTGCAGACAAACTGGAGCAGCTAAAGTTAGTGAGTCATGATGGAAGTCCTCGTAGCAACACCATCAATCATCAAAGGGACAGCTCTGCTTTTTATCAGCTGCTGGATGATAACTTAATGCAGTTGATGACGAATTAGCATCGAGGCGAGTTCTCAGCACCATTTGTGTTTTTATGCCTGTAGATGTGTATTAAAAGGGGCTCTATTCTCAGTATGTAGTGTCTCTACTTTAAAGAGTCCTCTCCTGCTGATGTTCAGGTGTATATCAGTATGTAGTGTCTCTACTTTAAAGAGTTCTCTCCTGCTGATTTTCAGGTGTATATCAGTATGTATTGTTTCTACTTTAAAGAGTCCTCTCCTGCTGATGTTCAGGTGTATATCAGTATGTATTGTTTCTACTTTAAAGAGTCCTCTCCTGCTGATGTTCAGGTGTATATCAGTATGTAGTGTCTCTACTTTAAAGAGTCCTCTCCTGCTGATGTTCAGGTGTATATCAGTATGTAGTGTCTCTACTTTAAAGAGTCCTCTCCTGCTGATGTTCAGGTGTATATCAGTATGTAGTGTCTCTACTTTAAAGAGTCCTCTCCTGCTGATGTTCAGGTGTATCAGTATGTAGTGTCTCTACTTTAAAGAGTCCTCTCCTGCTGATGTTCAGGTGTATCAGTATGTAGTGTCTCTACTTTAAAGAGTCCTCTCCTGCTGATGTTCAGGTGTATATCAGTATGTAGTGTCTCTACTTTAAAGAGTCCTCTCCTGCTGATGTTCAGGTGTATATCAGTATGTAGTGTCTCTACTTTAAAGAGTCCTCTCCTGCTGATGTTCAGGTGTATATCAGTATGTAGTGTCTCTACTTTAAAGAGTCCTCTCCTGCTGATGTTCAGGTGTATCAGTATGTAGTGTCTCTACTTTAAAGAGTCCTCTCCTGCTGATGTTCAGGTGTATATCAGTATGTAGTGTCTCTACTTTAAAGAGTCCTCTCCTGCTGATGTTCAGGTGTATATCAGTATGTAGTGTCTCTACTTTAAAGAGTCCTCTCCTGCTGATGTTCAGGTGTATATCAGTATGTAGTGTCTCTACTTTAAAGAGTCCTCTCCTGCTGATGTTCAGGTGTATATCAGTATGTAGTGTCTCTACTTTAAAGAGTCCTCTCCTGCTGATGTTCAGGTGTATATCAGTATGTAGTGTCTCTACTTTAAAGAGTCCTCTCCTGCTGATGTTCAGGTGTATCAGTATGTAGTGTCTCTACTTTAAAGAGTCCTCTCCTGCTGATGTTCAGGTGTATATCAGTATGTAGTGTCTCTACTTTAAAGAGTCCTCTCCTGCTGATGTTCAGGTGTATATCAGTATGTAGTGTCTCTACTTTAAAGAGTCCTCTCCCGCTGATGTTCAGGTGTATATCAGTATGTAGAGTCTCTACTTTAAAGAGTCCTCTCCTGCTGATGTTCAGGTGTATATCAGTATGTAGTGTCTCTACTTTAAAGAGTTCTCTCCTGCTGATTTTCAGGTGTATATCAGTATGTATTGTTTCTACTTTAAAGAGTCCTCTCCTGCTGATGTTCAGGTGTATATCAGTATGTAGTTTCTCTACTTTAAAGAGTCCTCTCCTGCTGATGTTCAGGTGTATATCAGTATGTAGTGTCTCTACTTTAAAGAGTCCTCTCCTGCTGATGTTCAGGTGTATATCAGTATGTAGTGTCTCCACTTAAAGAGTCCTCTCCTGCTGATGGTCAGGTGTATATCAGTATGTAGTGTCTCTACTTTAAAGAGTCCTCTCCTGCTGATGTTCAGGTATATATCAGTATGTAGTGTCTCTACTTTAAAGAGTCCTCTCGTGCTGATGTTCAGGTGTATATCAGTATGTAGTATCTCTACTTTAAAGAGTCCTCTCCTGCTGATGTTCAGGTGTATCAGTATGTAGTGTCTCTACTTTAAAGAGTCCTCTCCTGCTGATGTTCAGGTGTATATCAGTATGTAGTGTCTCTACTTTAAAGAGTCCTCTCCTGCTGATGTTCAGGTGTATATCAGTATGTAGTGTCTCTACTTTAAAGAGTCCTCTCCTGCTGATGTTCAGGTGTATATCAGTATGTAGTGTCTCTACTTTAAAGAGTCCTCTCCTGCTGATGTTCAGGTGTATATCAGTATGTAGTGTCTCTACTTTAAAGAGTCCTCTCCTGCTGATGTTCAGGTGTATATCAGTATGTAGTGTCTCTACTTTAAAGAGTCCTCTCCTGCTGATGTTCAGGTGTATCAGTATGTAGTGTCTCTACTTTAAAGAGTCCTCTCCTGCTGATGTTCAGGTGTATATCAGTATGTAGTGTCTCTACTTTAAAGAGTCCTCTCCTGCTGATGTTCAGGTGTATATCAGTATGTAGTGTCTCTACTTTAAAGAGTCCTCTCCTGCTGATGTTCAGGTGTATATCAGTATGTAGTGTCTCTACTTTAAAGAGTCCTCTCCTGCTGATGTTCAGGTGTATATCAGTATGTAGTGTCTCTACTTTAAAGAGTCCTCTCCTGCTGATGTTCAGGTGTATCAGTATGTAGTGTCTCTACTTTAAAGAGTCCTCTCCTGCTGATGTTCAGGTGTATATCAGTATGTAGTGTCTCTACTTTAAAGAGTCCTCTCCTGCTGATGTTCAGGTGTATATCAGTATGTAGTGTCTCTACTTTAAAGAGTCCTCTCCCGCTGATGTTCAGGTGTATATCAGTATGTAGAGTCTCTACTTTAAAGAGTCCTCTCCTGCTGATGTTCAGGTGTATATCAGTATGTAGTGTCTCTACTTTAAAGAGTTCTCTCCTGCTGATTTTCAGGTGTATATCAGTATGTATTGTTTCTACTTTAAAGAGTCCTCTCCTGCTGATGTTCAGGTGTATATCAGTATGTAGTTTCTCTACTTTAAAGAGTCCTCTCCTGCTGATGTTCAGGTGTATATCAGTATGTAGTGTCTCTACTTTAAAGAGTCCTCTCCTGCTGATGTTCAGGTGTATATCAGTATGTAGTGTCTCCACTTAAAGAGTCCTCTCCTGCTGATGTTCAGGTGTATATCAGTATGTAGTGTCTCCACTTAAAGAGTCCTCTCCTGCTGATGGTCAGGTGTATATCAGTATGTAGTGTCTCTACTTTAAAGAGTCCTCTCCTGCTGATGTTCAGGTGTATATCAGTATGTAGAGTCTCTACTTTAAAGAGTTCTCTCCTGCTGATGTTCAGGTGTATATCAGTATGTAGTGTCTCTACTTTAAAGAGTTCTCTCCTGCTGATTTTCAGGTGTATATCAGTATGTATTGTTTCTACTTTAAAGAGTCCTCTCCTGCTGATGTTCAGGTGTATATCAGTATGTAGTTTCTCTACTTTAAAGAGTCCTCTCCTGCTGATGTTCAGGTGTATATCAGTATGTAGTGTCTCTACTTTAAAGAGTCCTCTCCTGCTGATGTTCAGGTGTATATCAGTATGTAGTGTCTCCACTTAAAGAGTCCTCTCCTGCTGATGGTCAGGTGTATATCAGTATGTAGTGTCTCTACTTTAAAGAGTCCTCTCCTGCTGATGTTCAGGTATATATCAGTATGTAGTGTCTCCACTTAAAGAGTCCTCTCCTGCTGATGGTCAGGTGTATATCAGTATGTAGTGTCTCTACTTTAAAGAGTCCTCTCCTGCTGATGTTCAGGTGTATATCAGTATGTAGTGTCTCTACTTTAAAGAGTCCTCTCCTGCTGATGTTCAGGTGTATATCAGTATGTAGTGTCTCTACTTTAAAGAGTCCTCTCCTGCTGATGTTCAGGTGTATATCAGTATGTAGTGTCTCTACTTTAAAGAGTCCTCTCCTGCTGATGTTCAGGTGTATCAGTATGTAGTGTCTCTACTTTAAAGAGTCCTCTCCTGCTGATGTTCAGGTGTATATCAGTATGTAGTGTCTCTACTTTAAAGAGTCCTCTCCTGCTGATGTTCAGGTGTATATCAGTATGTAGTGTCTCTACTTTAAAGAGTCCTCTCCCGCTGATGTTCAGGTGTATATCAGTATGTAGAGTCTCTACTTTAAAGAGTCCTCTCCTGCTGATGTTCAGGTGTATATCAGTATGTAGTGTCTCTACTTTAAAGAGTTCTCTCCTGCTGATTTTCAGGTGTATATCAGTATGTATTGTTTCTACTTTAAAGAGTCCTCTCCTGCTGATGTTCAGGTGTATATCAGTATGTAGTGTCTCTACTTTAAAGAGTCCTCTCCTGCTGATGTTCAGGTGTATATCAGTATGTAGTGTCTCTACTTTAAAGAGTCCTCTCCTGCTGATGTTCAGGTGTATATCAGTATGTAGTGTCTCCACTTAAAGAGTCCTCTCCTGCTGATGGTCAGGTGTATATCAGTATGTAGTGTCTCTACTTTAAAGAGTCCTCTCCTGCTGATGTTCAGGTGTATATCAGTATGTAGTGTCTCTACTTTAAAGAGTCCTCTCGTGCTGATGTTCAGGTGTATATCAGTATGTAGTATCTCTACTTTAAAGAGTCCTCTCCTGCTGATGTTCAGGTGTATATCAGTATGTTGTGTCTCTACTTTAAAGAGTCCTCTCCTGCTGATGTTCAGGTGTATCAGTATGTAGTGTCTCTACTTTAAAGAGTCCTCTCCTGCTGATGTTCAGGTGTATATCAGTATGTAGAGTCTCTACTTTAAAGAGTTCTCTCCTGCTGATTTTCAGGTGTATATCAGTATGTAGTGTCTCTACTTTAAAGAGTCCTCTCCTGCTGATGTTCAGGTGTATATCAGTATGTAGTGTCTCTACTTTAAAGAGTCCTCTCCTGCTGATGTTCAGGTGTATATCAGTATGTAGTGTCTCTACTTTAAAGAGTCCTCTCCTGCTGATGTATGTAGTGTCTCTACTTTAAAGAGTGCCTCTCTGCCGATGTATGTAGTGTCTCTACTTTAAAGAGTCCCTCTCCTACTGATGTATGTAGTGTCTCTACTTTAAAGAGTCCCTCTCCTGTTAATGTTCAGGTGTATATCAGTATGTAGTGTCTCTAAATAAATAGGGCCTCTTTAATATCTGAATGTGACGGATATAAGATATTGGAAAAGAGGTTAAAGGCAATTGTTTACGTTATACTTGAGGCCAAAATCTTTTCATCTTTCCCATCCGTTTTGAGAGCTTCAACTTCAACATGAGATTTTGATATATAAAAAGAGTGCACAATTTCCCGTCCAACACTTTACTGTACACAGCATCCGTCTTCCTAACGGAACATGTTAACTCGGAGCGTAAGCCCTCGCGACGCTCATTTACGATGATTGATTAACGTTACAATTAAGATTCCTAGCTGAGATCGTCTTTGATTAATATTCCCTTCTTGTCTTGAGGTTCCAAACCACCCATGATGACATGGAAATAAATAAACACACACCGGAGCACAGGCAGAATTCTCACATAGACGAACAACATCTACCCGGGCTCTTTGGCAGAAGAGAGAGGGGGGGGAGAGAAAGGGAGAAAGAGGGAGCACTTCCCATATTTCTGCCGCTGATTGACAAGGCTGACATATGGAATAGTTCACATATTCCCCAGTGACAGGGAGACGGGGGAGAGCGCAGGGAGAGGCGGGTAAACTTGCCTGCGAGGCTGAGCACATTTTTCTTCTAGATTCAGTGCTACTGATCAAAAGGACTCATATCTCCCCTACTAAATTTAGCACCAGTGGCAATTAGTGGTGGAGTCACACCGCCACTCCAGGAGCAGCTGACAAATGGTACCTTAACAAGTCGGAGATGTACGCCTCACTGTGATGGATCTGTGTGTGTACAGCTGAGGGGACTCACTGCACTGTTTTTCTTTCTGGCATGTGATACACACAGTTAGTAGGTGTGTGTGTGTGTGTGTGGGGAGGGGGGGGCTGATCAGCGTTGGTTAGTGAGCTTCAGACAAGAGGATCGTCCATTTTCCGCTAAATACATTATTTCTAATGTAACATGTAATGTATCAGTAGGCAGAATATTAAATCAACAATAATTTGATAAATAGATTTAAATAATATAACAACACAAATGGCATGACATGATGTTCCAGGTTCTAATATGTGAGAATTAGCTGGAAAGCAGAACAATTCCACGTCTTTCTTTGAAATGGACTTCGTGGCATACACACTATGGGATGCTGCATACAATTGAGCTGCCGGATTATGATACAAATCATAATCACCATTATTTTGTTCTCACTTATCTTGCATAATATCCAACATCTTGAAATGACCATTTGTTTAAACACCCAGACACATACATTACATGTATGTTTCATGAATCTCAAGTGCAGCAAGTACATGTTGATACCAAATAAATAAACAGTACATTTCCTGGAAAGAAACAAAGAGAGCCACCATATGCACACCTGCTTGGCCATGACAACATCGTAATTACAACTCCTTACTCTCCTGTCAAAGCACACATCAGATGTGGCCACGAGCATGTGAGACAGGAGGACAATGAATCACTGAATCAGAGAGCATATTGCTAACAAAGGACACAATGACATCATCGCTCATTTGAGTCACTTTAATGCAGACATTTTAACAAAGAAGCTTTCACTGTAAGTGTAAATGATCAAAACAACAACAATGGTAACCAGAAAACCAGGTTTATACTACTGTATTACGTTTTGTTCCCGTCTCGATGGTTACATCTGTGTGTTTGTATAGTTGTTCTACCATCTGTGATATTACATCTGTAAGTGTCGTGTTTTGGATTTTGAAATGTTTTCCTCCGTGTCTTTTCTGATCCTACTCCCTGTGTTAGTTTCCCTCCTGTGTCTGATTGTCTCATTGTGTTCACCTGTTGCCCTTGTGTTTCTGCCTCCCCTGCCTGTGTATTTGGGCCCTGTCTCAGGTCGACTATTTTCATTTCCTCGCTCCTCGGTCTCACCGGAAGTTGATTTGCCTGCGCCATCTTGAGTACCGTCCCATGGCTCTTATTTCTGCCGGAGGAGCGAGGAGCGATAATGGAGGAGCGATAATCGAGGAACCACCAGACCATCCTCCGATGAAATCCTCAGACACTCGCCCCGCCCCCTTACTGTGTATCGCTCACTGATTGGACAATGCAGTGCATGCACTGATGCTGATGAGAGCAGTTTCCCAGCGGAGTGAAGAAAACACATGAACCTCACGGGAGTCACTCCTCAGTTTATACTGTGTTTTGTTTCAATTCATGTTTCATTTAGTTACAAATATGTGATATATCTGAACAACAAAGTGGTCAACAATCATTTTCTTCATTTATTGGAAACATTTTCATGATCGCTTTTTTCGTTTTACATTTTCATTTATTGTCATTTCCATTCAGTCAGTCATTAAGTGCTATTAAAATGTTAATGTGCTACATATCCACACAAACACGCAAAGTGTGCAATCCAATGAATGTTAATCTAACTGGGTTTTGATAGATAACATCTCTCTTTTTCTTCTCTTTATTTTATTTCTATTGTGCACTCTATTCAATATTAATCCAACTAATGGCGTTTATCTTTTTTGAGAATGAGTTCTTATTTTATTTCATTTATTTGGGTCTACAACAGATGATACACATGTTTGTGTCAGTAAATGTGTACTAACAGAGGCGGGGGTGTTTGTGAACACAACGGGGACAGAGCTGCTGTCAGACATCAGCTGTGCAGCGTCATCACAAACGGACGTCGCTTCACGTGACGCTCCGGAGGAAAGGACGTCCCATTGCTCTTAAAACTCATTTCCCTGCTTCTCGTGGTTTCCTTGCGTCCCTCCTTGCTTCCCTGGAGGGAGGGACTAGACGCAGGGCAACGACGCAAGTGAGGGACGCAAGGATTTAATTGAACCGACCTGAGACGGGGCCTTAGTCTTGTCTTCCTCTGTGCTCCATGTTGATTCCTTGTATTTTCTCACTCTCCATGTTAGTCACTTACCTCATGCTACCTGTTTTTGATTCAAGGTTTTTGTCTTGTTTGTTCATGTCAACAGCTTTGTTTGAAACCCGCTTCCCTTTTTAACTGCATTTGAGTCCTAATATTCCCGGATCCTGACAGTAAGACTGTATATGAAACAATAACCAAGAAAAGGCTCCATGAAAATGTACTTTTAAGAGTTAAGTGACTGTCGTTGATTATGTCTGTCAATTGACTAACTTAAATCATGGTTGTAGCTCTGCCTTCAAATCTGTACCATCCGCTGAAGCTTTTTGAGAATGTTGTGTTGCTGCTTCATGAAGTGAAGTCGATGAACTGCCCTTACATCATCCTCACTTCCCCAGGAGAGTCTGTTGTCTGACACACACACACACACACACACACACACACACACACACACACACACACACACACACACACACACACACACACACACACACACACACACACACACACACACACACACACACACACACACACACACACACACACACACACACACACTCTTCACATGGCTAGCCAAGCTCCTGAGAGAGAAGGCAGCTAACCGTCTCAGTAGAGGAAATGAGCTATCTGCTCCACTTCTCTCTGACACACACACACACACACATATAGTTCCCCCTGACATTATTAGACTATCTGTACTCCTTGCAGATCTTCTGTTTGTTTGTATCTGTTCATGAACACATGCATGCAGGTGTGTGTGTGTGTGTGTGTGTGTGTGTGTGTGTGTGTGTGTGTGTGTGTGTGTGTGTGTGTGTGTGTGTGTGTGTGTGTGTGTGTGTGTGTGTGTGTGTGTGTGTGCGAGCATCCCGGGCGCTGAGTGAGTTTGACCTTAAGCTTCTCCTCCCTCTTTACAGTGTCAGCTCTTGTGTACGTTTCCCTGGGCCTCCAAGATATGAGGGGGGGAAATATCTGCCGACAGCCCATCACAGTTCACGGCTTTTTGTTTATCCATTAATAATTGAGCAGAGCTGAATACAATACAAGGGGTGTGCTTGTGAGAGCGTGCGTACTGTATATGCGAGCGGGTGTGTTTAGCTGGGATGGAGAAGGGTGTCAAGGAGAGTGTGTTCACTGCTGTTTTGCCTTAAACAAGTGAAATACATTAGTATATTTTGATACAAATCCCTTTTTCTTGCACTTGAAGTCATAAATACATTATATATAGATGATAGATACGTAGATGATTATAACTAAATGTGATTTGAGGTGATAAGCTTAGGTTTCCCATCATTTCAATGTTAGCTTGTGTGTCGTAGTTAGCAAAACAGAGCATTTGAACATTAGTTAGCAAAAACATGGTTTAGCAATTTTTGGGCCATTTCTGAGTATAGTTATCAAGATGAAATGATTGAATGTGATACAAATGCTGGAACATTTGATAAAAACGATTATCTTTCCTATAGGATTGATGTTTTTGAAGGAAAAAGGTGCTGTTAATTGGATGTAAGTTACATCACATGCATACATTTAAACCATAATGATATTGTTTGTTTGCATCCAAGGCAAGGCAAGGGCAAGGGCAAGGCAATGCAATTTATTTGTATAGCACAATTCATACATTAATGCAATTCAAAGTGCTTTACAGGATCAAACAGAGAAAACACAATACATTGAGAAGAAATACAAAACACACAAAATAATTAATTAAAAGAAAGAAGACCTTTTTTAACAGTTCCAAAATTTGAACATTTAAATTTGAAAAGCCATATTAAAAAGAAATGTTTTAGACCTGATTTAAATGTTTCTAAAGTGCTAGCCATTCTCAGATGTTCTGGGAGTTTGTTCCATGCATTAGGAGCATAGATGCAGAAGGCTGCTTTCCCACGCTTTGATCTCACACATGGAACAGTGAGCTGGCCTGCGCCTGAAGACCTAAGGGGTCTGCTGGGTTCGTACCACTGAAGGAGGTCCTTGATATATTTGGGTCCTAGCCCGTTTAGTGCTTTATATGTGTGCATTAAAATCTTAAAGTCAATTATCTCACTAACTGGAAGCCAATGCCGTGATCTCAGCACTGGAGTGATGTGATCTGTTTTCTTTGTCCGGGTTAAGATTCTGGCAGCAGCATTTTGAATTAGTTGGAGTTTACGGAGTGAGTTTTGTATGAGGCCTGTGAAGATGCTGTTGCAGTAGTCAAGCTTGCTAAAAACAAATGCATGGACAAGTTTTTCAAGGTCTTGCTTCGACATAAGGTCTTGAATACGTGAGATATTTTTAAGATGGTAGTAGGCTGATCTGTTGATAAAATTGAGGTCAGAGTCTAAAATTATACCTAAGTTTCTTGCTTGACTTTTCAGTTCGAGTAATAATGATTCCAGGTGTGTGAGACTTTAATTCTTTCTTCTTTGGTTCCAAAAACAATTACTTCGTTTTTTTTTTGTGTTGAGCTGTAAGAAATTACGGCACATCCCGTCATGTATTTGTTTTAGACATGTGATCAATAAATCAGTAGGACCGTATTCATCTATGGAAAGTGATATGTAGATTTGGGTGTCATCCGCGTAATTATGATAGGAAATGTTGTTATTTCTAATTATTTGAGCAAGTGGCAGCATGTACAAATTACATTACATTACATTACATTACATTGCATTTAGCTGACGCTTTTATCCAAAGCGACTTACAATAAGTACATTCGACCAGGAAGACACAACCTTGAGGAAAACAGAATCATATAAGAACATCAGGTTGTGTGCTGCTCAACTGGCTAAGCCAGTCCTTTATTAGTATATAAGTGCTCTGTTAGCAGTTCTTTGTTAGTCATTCTATCGCTCGAAGTGGAGTCGAAAGAGATGAGTTTTCAGTCTGCGCCGGAAGGTGTGTAAGCTTTCTGCGGTCCTGATTTCAATGGGGAGCTCATTCCACCATTTTGGAGCCAGGATAGCAAACCCACGTGTTTTTGCTGATGGGAACTTGGGTCCCCCTCGCAGCGAGGGTGCAGCGAGTCGTTTGGTTGATGCAGAGCGTAGTGCACGTGCTGGGGTGTACGGTTTAACCATGTCCTGGATGTAGGAAGGGCCAGATCCATTCGCAGCATGGTACGCAAGTACCAGTGTCTTGAAGTGGATTCTAGCAGTTACCGGAAGCCAGTGGAGGGAGCGGAGGAGCGGCGTGGTGTGGGAAAATTTTGGAAGGTTGAAGACCAGACGAGCCGCTGCATTCTGGATGAGCTGCAGAGGTCGGATGGCACATGCAGGTAGACCAGCCAGGAGGGAGTTGCAGTAGTCTAGGCGTGAGGTGACGAGAGCCTGGACCAGAACCTGCGTCGATTTCAGGGTCAGCTGTGGGCGTATCTTCCTGATGTTGAAAAGCGTGTATCTGCAGCAGCGGGTTGTAGCAGCGATGTTTGCAGTAAACGACAGGTTGTTATCTAGGATAACACCCAGATTCCTTGCAGTCTGAGTTGGGGAAACAACAGAGGGGCCGATGTTGATAGTTAGGTCAAGAGAGGGACAATCTTTTCCCGGAAGGAAAAGCACTTCAGTTTTGTCAAGGTTGAGCTTGAGATGATGAGCGGACATCCACTGAGAGATGTCAGCTAAACAAGCAGAGATGCGTGCGACGACCTGGGTCTCTGAGCGGGGAAAGGACAGAATTAATTGGGTGTCGTCAGCGTAGCAGTGGTATGAAAAACCATGCGGGCTAATGACAGATCCGAGCGAGTTTGTGTACAGGGAGAAGAGGAGAGGACCAAGAACAGAGCCCTGAGGGACCCCTGTAGTTAATTGACAAGGGTCGGACTCAGACCCTCTCCAAGTAACCCTGTAGGTGCGGTCTTTGAGGTATGAGGTGAGGAGGGAAAGTGCAGAGCCTGAAACTCCAAGTTCTTGGAGTAGAATAGAATTGAATTGAATAGAATAGAAGGGGCCCGAGGATCGACCCCTGGGGAACTCCACATGTCATTTTGGTTCTGTCCGATGTACAGCTACCAATTGAAACAAAATACTCTCGGTTTTCAACATAGGATGTAAACCATTTTAGGACAGTGCCAGACAGACCCACCCATTTCTCTAGTCTTTCTATTAAAATGTTGTGATCTACGGTGTCAAACGCCGCACTGAGGTCTAATAGAACTAAAACTGTCGATTTCCCACGATCGGTATTACAAAGAATGTCATTTAAAATCTTTAATAAAACCGTCTCTGTGCTATGACGAGACCTAAAACCAGATTGGAAAGTGTCTAAAATGTTATAGGAGGTCAACAAACTGTTAAGTTGAAGGTAGACAACCTTTTCAATTATTTTGCTTAAAAATGGTAAATTTGAAATTGGCCTGTAATTACCGATTGTCAGTGTATCGAGGGTGTTCTTTTTTTAGCAGTGGCTTAATAACTACAGTTTTCAAGCCCTTAGGGAAGTCACCTGAATGGAGCGACACAATCTGCAGTACATCTGAGGCAATATAGCAATAGACATTTTTAAAGAAGTTTGTCAGAAGACTATCAAGACTACATGTAGTTGTTTTTAGATGGAATATAACGTCTTCAAGTGTTTTATGGCTGACTGGAACAAATTCTGACATGTTTGCTTCATTAATTATTTGTCATTGCAATGGAAACGGGTCAAGACTCGGAATTGATATCTTGCCTGATCTTTAAGATCTTTTCTGTGAAGAATAAAGCAAACTCATTGCCTTTCTGAGTGGAGATTAGTTCAGGGGCTATTTCCATTCTGGGGTTAGTTAACCTATCAATAGTGGAAAATAATAAACGAGAGTTATTAATATTTTTGTTGATAAGATCAGAGAAAAATGATTGTCTAGCTTTCTTCAATTCAAGACCGTAGGTGAATAGTTCTTCTTTGTAAATATCATGATGTATCTTGAGTTTTGTTTTCCGCCATCTGCGTTCAGCTTTCCGGCATTCTGTTTTTTGAAGTTTCACTGATGGTGAATTTCTCCATGGTCCTTTCTCTTTTCCACATTTTTTTTTAACTTTCACGGGCGTCAATGATATTCGTCAGTTTTGCATTAGATGTATCCACCAGATTACTAACAGGGTTTGGTGTGAGAGCCGGCGCGGCTAAAAAGGCCTGGATAAATGATGTACAGGTATTTTCATTTATATACCTTCTTAAAGTTACATCTGACCAAGTGTGGATCACATCAGTGACAGACATCTCAAAGGATGGTCAGAGAGAGTGACATCAGAAACAAACACTTTACAGATATCGAGACCTTTGGACATAAGTAAATCCAGTGTATGGCCTTTAGAATGAGTGGGCCCAGAATCACAGAAGACAATATATAATTGTGTTCAGCCTGAGGAGTAGCTCTCATAAGTCAATTGATATCTGGAGTGTCACATTTCCAAAATGCCTTTCCTCTGAAATGTCCAATAGGATATCCGCAATCCTTTTAAATAATGTGACAGCCTGCGGTTGTTCTAAGACTTTTGCAGGAGAGGAGAATTGCAATGGGAAAAAATGAAGAAGTCTTTGTTTTCCTTTCTTGTGTACTATTTTCCATCCGTGTCCCCACCTCACCCCACATGTAATGAATACATTAGCACAGTTGCATGTTTCCGAGGCGCTGACATCGATATGTGGGAGAAAAAGTGATGCAGAGCTCAAGCCTGACTTGATTTACTGTTTTGAGTCCACATCTGACGCAGGGTTTGTCTTTACCTCTTGCTCCATTCTCTAATTATGTGGGTCTTTTAGGCGTTTTTCCCACAGAGTGCTTGCCGCCATTGGAAATGGTTTCCCCCTAGGAGGGGATTACAAACAGAAAATATGTCGTGCATGCAGAAGGCTCTGACGGGAAGATAATTCACACAAAAGTAAGCACAGTGAGAAAGGATAGTGTAATGAAAGATAGATGTTCTCCTGATTACTGGGGATACCATCTCTCCATATGTTGTGTATCGAATCAAAACTGTACGCTAGGAATCAGAAGACACTGTAACACTGGGAGAGAATTCCCTCCGGTGCTGAAAACGAGCATTTTGGTCCCAGAAAGTGAGCCTCCCTCCCATATTGTCTGACAAGTTGGTAAAGTGTTAATTCGCATATCACACTTAGGTTGAAAAGCGCACTCCGTCACCGAAAAACTCAAATTCTTCAGATTGTTTCTAACTAACAATCATTTTACCAGACCTACCTGTGCTTTGACACCTTACACTGTGCTCAATCTGTGCTTCACCCCCATATGGATGTTTCACTTATGTTCTCTTTTTAGCAGTTTACATTTAAAATGACTAACTTGGTAACAAGTAACACAAAATGTGACATACAGGAAATGGAGCCTACTTTAATTTGTGTTCCCTGTACATAAATACAAATATGCGGGGCAGTCTGCAGGACGCTTTATGGAGGCCTTATGCTTTTTGGGGTTTTCCCTTCCCTGTATTTTATAGGATTGTGTGCATGTAAATGGTCTGCACAGTCTAAAATTCCTGTCTTCCCTCCAGAGGGAGTTTCTTTTTCACTCACGCCACTCTGATATACACCTGAACACCAGCAGGAGAGGACTCTTTAAAGTAGAGACACTACATACTGATATACACCTGAACATCAGCAGGAGAGGACTCTTTAAAGTAGAGACACTACATACTGATATACACCTGAACATCAGCAGGAGAGGACTCTTTAAAGTAGAGACACTACATACTGATATACACCTGAACATCAGCAGGAGAGGACTCTTTAAAGTAGAGACACTACATACTGATATACACCTGAACATCAGCAGGAGAGGACTCTTTAAAGTAGAGACACTACATACTGATATACACCTGAACATCAGCAGGAGAGGACTCTTTAAAGTAGAGACACTACATACTGATATACACCTGAACATCAGCAGGAGAGGACTCTTTAAAGTAGAGACACTACATACTGATATACACCTGAACATCAGCAGGAGAGGACTCTTTAAAGTAGATACACTACATACTGATATACACCTGAACATCAGCAGGAGAGGACTCTTTAAAGTAGAGACACTACATACTGATATACACCTGAACATCAGCAGGAGAGGACTCTTTAAAGTAGAGACACTACATACTGATATACACCTGAACATCAGCAGGAGAGGACTCTTTAAAGTAGAGACACTACATACTGATATACACCTGAACATCAGCAGGAGAGGACTCTTTAAAGTAGAGACACTACACACTGATATACACCTGAACATCAGCAGGAGAGGACTCTTTAAAGTAGAGATACTGATATATACCTGAACATCAGCAGGAGAGGACTCTTTAAAGTAGAGACACTACATACTGATATACACCTGAACATCAGCAGGAGGGGGCTCTTTAAAGTAGAGACACTACATACTGATATACACCTGAACATCAGCAGGAGAGGACTCTTTAAAGTAGAGACACTACATACTGATATACACCTGAACATCAGCAGGAGAGGACTCTTTAAAGTAGAGACACTACATACTGATATATACCTGAACATCAGCAGGAGAGGGACTCTTTAAAGTAGAGACACTACATACTGATATACACCTGAACATCAGCAGGAGAGGACTCTTTAAAGTAGAGACACTACATACTGATATACACCTGAACATCAGCAGGAGAGGACTCTTTAAAGTAGAGACACTACATACTGATATACACCTGAACATCAGCAGGAGAGGACTCTTTAAAGTAGAGACACTACATACTGATATACACCTGAACATCAGCAGGAGAGGACTCTTTAAAGTAGAGACACTACATACTGATATACACCTGAATATCAGCAGGAGAGGACTCTTTAAAGTAGAGATACTACATACTGATATACACCTGAACATCAGCAGGAGAGGACTCTTTAAAGTAGAGATACTACATACTGATATACACCTGAATATCAGCAGGAGAGGACTCTTTAAAGTAGAGATACTACATACTGATATACACCTGAATATCAGCAGGAGAAAACTCTTTAAAGTAGAGATACTACATACTGATATGCACCTGCACATCAGCAGCTTCTATCTATGTATCTGAGAGTTTGGTAACATTATCAGAGATAGGGTCAGTGTAGTACTAAGTGTAAGCAAAACAAAAGCCGTGTGTCCATGTCTAGCTCCTGTATGAGGCCTTTATGGATGGATATTTGGCAACTAAAACAGCTTTAGGGTTTTAAAAAGAAAGATAACTGATATTGTGATTTAAGTAACTCCTTTCTTTTTTCAGCCGCTGAATACGATGCCTTTACATGAGCTGCTGCTGCTGAGCGTGTCAACACATGTGTGCTGTCAGCATGATACACAAAACCACAGCAGAGTAAAGTAAAAGGACTAAAAAGGATGTATAGTTGAAAAAGTAATGCGCTCTTTCATGTGAAATGTGTTTCTATAAGTCTGCCTTTACTTAACTAACATGCTTACATTTTTTATAATGCAATGTCATTATGTCTGTTAGTGTAGCTTGTACTTTGTGTCGTGTTTATATATCCGTCTGTGTGCTCACCATCTAAAACTCCCTTCCTCTCCGGCAGTGTCTCCTGCTGTCTCCTCACGTCCATCATGCGTCTATAGAAGTCCACCCTCCCGCTCACCCGTCAGCATGCCAGCAGACATCCTTTGATATGGTAAAGCAATATTGTACTTCGTCTGTCTTCTTTATTTGCCCATATGCGAAAGAGATGCCATTAGCGGAGTATTGTGCTCCTCTGGCGAGAGAAAACATATCTCCAAAAGGATATTCGGCGGCCGCCTGCATCCTGCAACGCCTCATTAGTGCATCGCCTTCGAACAAACGTATCAACAATGTTCTGAGCTAATAAGCTTTTATATTCCCCGGCTATATGATGTAGAAAGAGGCAGAGCTGAAGGTCACGGGTGCGTTTGAACGCATCAAGTGGCTCTGTGAGGGAGTGATTTATCTGGAGTTATTGCTGTGGAGAGTTTGGTATTGATGTGTGAGGTTGAAATGGCTCCTTCAAGAAGGGAGATAGGGAGCTTGGGAGGTGTCACAGCTCTCTATTATCTAATGGACGCAGGGTCCTTATCTGTTTTATACATGGGGCACACATATTGATACGGTCCTGTAACACACATACTGTGGGGTTGACTTCCACAGCGGTTTTTGTAGAAACAATCCACCCTAACACACTATGTATTAGTACAACTTTGGTAAATATTTGAATTTCCATGACTTTTTTGCTGTTTTGGGATTTATATATATTATAATTTATACTTAAGTAGCAACATGTAGATGATTGACATTGCATTATGCAGTCAATGTTACATTGAGATATTCTAAAATGGAGTATCTATCTGAAACATCACAAGATTTAGTGTTAAAGCATTTTGAAAACCCACCATCTCCCACTGATGTTGAGCAGTCGCAAGGCATTAATCCATCATATGCGAGGAAGAGTCACCATTCTCAGCTGTCCGTGATTAAATGCAGCCCCAACACATGTTGCGTTTTGACAGAAGGAAAGAAATGTTCTCTTCCTTCACCCATCGCTCTCCTGCCTAGTGCCTACGCGTTGAACCCCCAGCTGAATGCAACAAGTTAACGTCCCTTCTCTGGAAGTTGTTGAAAGGCACACTGGGAAATGTAGAAAAATCATTAACTGACATAGACGTAAATGTTTTTACCAGGATGGAGGTAATTTTTGCACAGAAAATGCAAATGTCCTTACAAAAAAATTACTATTGGAACACAGTCAACACCCACAGATGAATAATATATTATTTGACAAATATTTTGTATTGGCATTTCATTACATTACACCCCCACAATATATACAACAGATGTACGGCAAAAAACAAGTAATACATGCATGCATAACATACAATAATAAACATACACAGATGTTGAAAGTAGACAATAATTCAAAAGAGAAAGCTCCGAACTGATGAATGATATTTAACGGTGTGAGCATTTACTTTCCCCTTAGTCTATGGGACTACGTTCCTGTAGCCTGACCTGTGAATCTATCAGCTAATTCCCTTAAGTAAGAATGTGTAAAAGCATGAACAGATATAGTGGCACACATAAACATAAAAACCATACCTACCGCATCCTCCCCCCCCCCTCGTGATCATTTGGAATCCACATTAAAATGCAATAACGAGCGAGGTAACAAACTAATTATCCCAATTAGCTCCCTGTTCATGCAACTGTATTTGTTATCATACTATTCCAAAGGCGTCCTCTCTGGGGAACGCAGCCCCCCACTCCCCCACACAGTCATGACCACTTTCCCGCTCAACATCTGGCCACGCACAATGGGACGCCACATTTATTGTTTTCTGTATCCTCAGCGTTTGCCTCTATGCTATCAGGAGCTCTGTTTTCTTGAAGTTGAGTCTGTTTTCAGGCATCTCCCCCCCCCCCCCCTCCCCCCCTGTGTTGTTTTGAGTGTTTGAATGTGTAGTCCTGGTGGGATTGTGGGAGTCGGAGTACTGTCAGGTCTAATTGCCGTGTGGTTGTTTGGTAGGGAGACGGGCCTGATTAGGGAGGAGGTGAGGGAAAACATCTTGTCCCCACTCTCTTCTCTCACTGTCTCACCCGTTTTCTGTCTTCCAAGCTCCACTCCACTCCCCCCCCCCACTTCTCCTCCTCTCTCTGACTCTCTACATGACTACACAGAATGATGGCAGTCCTGCTTGGCTCATTAACTGCCAGAGAGAGGGCTTCTCAAACACAGGTTACCACGGTGATCTCCTGGCGTCTGCCGACCACATCAAACACTCAGATGCCAGTCAGAGGGCAACATGAGCTACCAAATGAGTGAGACATATAGAGAGTCAGGACTAGCAGTCGGAGGAAGTACTTGTAAGTTAGTATTTTATTCCTCAGATTTTCTTTAAACCTGCGTTTGTTCTACCACCTCTGCTTTACATTTTGAACTCGGAGTCCGTGCTTGCACTGTAATGATCTCGTTCCTCCGTCATGTTTATTATAGTCAATGTAATATTTGAGAGAAATCTTAGCCTAATGTCCTCCTACCAGCTTTTTCATAGGCTTTCCATCCTTTTGGTAGAGGTGTTCAATTAATATTCCAAAGTTAGAGACACCATTACAGTCTACTGAAGATAAAAACATGGACACGTTGTTCCAGATCCTGCTGTGACATTAGTCTTTTAATCCTAGATATGTTCTTCAGGTGATAATTAGTAATTGTTTTAATGTGACTGTTGAAATTCAGGTCAGAGTTCAACACCTAGATTTCTGACGTTATCTGTTGTTTACAACTGATTTCACTGTTTCACCTTTTTTTGGGGGCAAGTTAATCTATTATCTTGATTCTGGTCTAAGATTAAGAAATGTTTTTCACTTCTGGTTGGTCTTGTTGATTGGAAATATGCATGGATGAAATGAATGTCTGACAAAGCATGATCAATGAAATAATACAGTTGTTAGTTGTGAAACCACAAGGATGAACTGTATGCCGACAACACTGTTTGGTTCCAATGGTATTGAGTAGGATCCATATTGAAAGGCTACTGAGAGCGATTGAAAAGATGAGGCATCTCTCTCTTTGGAGCTTTGTTAACCTCTTCCGAGGTGAGACCTGCAAAGATGATATCAGCACGCTTGTGAAATAATCATCACAAGATCTTTTTGTGTTCCGAGTCATGGGGTGAAGGATAACGAGAGACAAACAGAGATAGAGGAGGGCGAGCCAGAAATATCAAAAAAGAGAGAACGAGCCAGGCTTCAGAGACCAAGGGTGAATGTCTAAATCTGTCATCCTCTCTCTGGGTTCAGGGCGAGAGGAGAATTGTAGGTTGGATTATTGGTGGTAAGCCGCAGAAAGAGCTTAACCGACTATCTACCTGACTCACTGCCAGACAGAAGAAACTGACTCACCTCTGAATGGAGATATCGTGGACCCAAGGGTCATCTAATCTGAAAGGAGAATACTATGAATTCCTCCTGATCGCCAACATCATCCTTTTTGTCAGCATCGCAATTTAAAGGGCTCCTATCATGCAAAATGCACTTTTGTATGTCTTACATATGTGTCCCCGGTGTGTCAGTAGACTCACAAAGTGTCCGAAAATACAACCCTCTCTCTTTTCCTCCGTACCCAAATCCCTAAAAACGGGGGAACAACGGAGCTGATCCAGATTTGCTGCCGATGTGACGTTATATCGGAAATGTGGGCTTGCTTATGCCCACGGATCAGAAACGTTGCTATCAGAAACAATGCGCGATGTTTTGGAAGTAATATGGTCTTTGTTTACATTAGCAAGCATCGCTAACACTAAGAGCTCACGCTGTACTGGAGAGAGTATGTGCAAAAGCAGTATATAAAAAAAGTACTCATCTTGCAACCCAGTCTCACGGCATTTCGTGTTCACCAACACGATTTTTAATCTATTGATTCGTGTTCACCATCACGATTTGCCCCTTTTTTTCGCGTTGCACAGCACGATTTTAAAAGCAATGTATTTCTACTGGTAACGTGTTTCGTGCCTGCAGGCTGCAGCACGTCTTTTTCTCCGGTCGGGTCGTGGAAGACCGGAAGCTGTGTGGTTCATAAAAACATGTTCTTACTCAATATCAAGCCACAGTTATTGCTTTTATTTTAAATCGTATAATTTCGGACTTTTGTTGCCGTCTGTGAGGAAAATAAATGGGGCTCAGAGCCTCAGGATACTGAAATCTGTATTTTTAAATATTTTTTCCTTCTAATTTGTTATTCTTTTCAAAATAAGACACTGTTATTTACTCACCAATAACACACAATTATCCTTGCTTTTATTTATTGGTTTAATTCCATAATCTCGGGCTTTTTTGGCGTCCGTCAGGAACTGAATTTCAAAATAAATATAACCGGAAACAGACGTAGGCATTTCGAGCGATTACCCAAGATCCTCAGCTATGGTTTTAAGCTCGCTGATTGGATGTGTTAGCCGCAATGCATGCTGGGATTTGGTGAAAATATTTTAAAAGAATAAAATAATACTTAATTCCGAGTGCTCTTGCTTTTCTCTTTGAAAGTCATCACATAACGGCATTGTAATACACGGTTCGGCTGCATTACATATTACAGATCTGCCGTAGTTCTTTATTTAGAGAGCCCTGATGAGAAGACCTTTGGAAAAACTGGAAGAAATGCCGCCGAAACTGAATACTTGACGTGGATCATAAATATATCAACAATTAAACAACATCTTCAATTTCTCTTCACACAATGCGTCTCCTTGCAGTATCAACACTAATTCGGCTGACTTTTACATTTGATCTAATTCACAGATAGGTTATATTTACACCATAACGGTGCACAGCTGATAGAAAAGGACTGTAGTTTTTAAAGATATTACTGATTTGAATTGGATTGAATTTTGAATGTAAGAATGTAAATACTGAGTCTGAAATAGTATAGCAATATGCTGTAAAATGATGTGAAAGCATGCATAAAACTATACATCTTCAGATGTTGTACATACACACTAATAATACAACGTTATTATGGCTGTGTGTACCTTGTGTGCACCTCCTAGTGGTTAAAGCACGTTATTGAATTATTGTTTTTATGTGTTATATTTGATTCAAAAAATATTTAGAGTACATACTTTCATAGGGGGAAAGTATAAATATAGAAATATAGAATATAAAAATCAAGAAGATACTATAAGTGATCTCTACAATAAAACAGTTTAGTGCAGGATGTACAAAGATATTAATAGGAGGAGGTGCAAAACAGAAAAACGGATTAACCTTTATTTAAACATTAAATAACAGATTAAGGTCTTTGGGGGTATCTATCTACAGATAAATATTAAGCCTGACAAAGTAATTAACGTCTAATATATTGCTTTCCTGCAATGTTAACTATGTTGAAGCACTTATTTTAACTGATATTATACACATTAATTATACTCTTATGTATAGATAGAATAAGAAATGTGCAGAATATGACAGTTTAATGGTGGAGGTACACACATATTGATAGATGTCTTGTAATGCACTGTTGAGGAACCTGTGACCCAAGTTTTTCATTCATTGCATAACTACACCGTAGATGTGTATGATATGTCAATAAACCTTTGAAAATCTTGAAAGGGATGTGCAAAATAGCCATAATATACAGTCTTTAATTAACTATTAGTAGAGAATAACGAGTAATGAATATACTTTATTACTTGTTTCCATTAATGTCAATTGCAGCTACATGTTTAGTCTTCTCAAGCACCAACTATCAAATATCTCTCCTGATTGTTGGCACTTGACAATCACCTTCCCTGAATTTTACTCAGGTGTAACTAAAGTCTGATTTAAGGGTTGTTTATATTTCAC
This sequence comes from Pseudochaenichthys georgianus, assembly GCF_902827115.2. NCBI lineage: Eukaryota > Metazoa > Chordata > Actinopteri > Perciformes > Channichthyidae > Pseudochaenichthys > Pseudochaenichthys georgianus. The sequence continues at coordinate 366,899 of NC_047504.1, forward strand.
ATCATTAATCAGAATCTGCAAAGTAAGTCAAATAAATGCAGTGGAGTAAAAATACCAGGTTAACCTCTGAATTGTAGTGGAGTAGAATTAAAAAGTAGCAATGAGCTGTCATGTGGGTATATATTAATGCTGCGCATTATGGACACAAGCGATTTTCACCCATTTATTAATTATATGTTTTACATTTGATAACACCAATGTGTTTAATACTGGCAACTTCTAATTGTGGGAAAAACGAAAACGTTCAGTAGAGACGTCCCATAGAACATTTTGCGAAACACAATAGACAGCATGTGTAGTTCTGGGGGGGCGTTCGATTCCAGTTTTGGATAGTCTGGCGTGGTTTCGTTCCATTTCACACAGCTGTTTGACGCTCTGCGTAACCTTACGGGGACTGTAGTCCTAAACGATAGCTGGGGATTATGGGTAGTGTAGTGTCTTCGGCCATCCTAAACTCAGAAATGTTGACAATCGCAATGATGCTCGAAATGTCCCTTATAGGCCTACGTCTGTTTCCGGTTATTTTTATTTTGAAATTCAGTTCCTGACGGACGCCAAAAAAGCCCGAGATTATGGAATTAAACCAATAAATAAAAGCAAGGATAATTGTGTGTTATTGGTGAGTAAATAACAGTGTGTTATTTTGAAAAGAATAACAAATTAGAAGGAAAAAAAGATTTAAAAATACAGATTTCAGTATCCTGAGGCTCTGAGCCCCATTTATTTTCCTCACAGACGGCAACAAAAGTCAGAAATTATACGATTTAAAATAAAAGCAATAACTGTGGCTTGATATTGAGTAAGAACATGTTTTTATGAACCACACAGCTTCCGGTCTTCCACGACCCGACCGGAGAAAAAGACGTGCTGCAGCCTGCAGGCACGAAACACGTTACCAGTAGAAATACATTGCTTTTAAAATCGTGCTGTGCAACACGAAAGAAAGGGGCAAATCGTGTTGGTGAACACGAATCAATAGATTAAAAATCTTGTTGGTGAACACGAAATGCCGTGAGACTGGGTTGCATCTTGAGGTCCATACTGTTTCAGAAATAATCCTTGATGTGGTCTTTGCGTTTAATCACGGCAGCATTTAGCTGAGTATCTGAAGGTAGACATTTTTTTTAAAGCTACGTACCCAGAATCAGCACCTCTCTAACAGGGCTGAAATAGAGGGGTATGAGGCATGGCTAGCATGGATGATCTGTTTGGTATTCTGAGCAAAACGCTTCAGCGACATGTTTTGTATAGATATGAGACCTATAGTATATGCCTAAAAATATTATAATAGGAGATCTTTAAAAGCAGTAGGACAAGCATTTACGTGAGCTTTTTCCAGATCTCGAGAAATGTTTCCTGTGCATTAGCTTGGATCTCTGCTCAGTCAGCCCCTTCATGTTGACGTCAGCCTGGTATTCAGTCCAGGAGAAAACACTTGAAACGCTATTCAGCCTGTAGTGGGGCTTGTGTGTGCCAGCAGTGAGCCTCCTATTGTCAACACGACTGTAGGAGCACTGACTGGATGGAGAGGAAGGGAGAGGCAGATACTCTGCAAAAAATGACATCCTAACAAACCTTTAGTCACATTCAGCAATTTAGAAAATGATGAAATGGTCTATCTCTGGGGATTATCACGACAAAAGCATATTGTGAAATCAGGATACTTGTAGGAGTTCTGTAGTGTAGAGTTGGAACAAAGTGTCATGATCTAACTCAGTTTCTTTGGTAGTTTTCAAGAAAATTAGGACTGATATCCAACGTTCGATATATAAAATAACTTTAAGCGGATATTTCTTGCAGTGGTGGGAGAGATTGAGTTAGAGAAGAGATTGCTTGTCAAGGCTCTGATTTGGCCGTTCTCCGCTGATGACGATAATAATAACCATTCGCAGGAGTGGCGGCAAATGGGGAAGAGAGCATAGACGTCTTTTTAAAGAGGCGTGCACGCAGTTACTTTCTGCAATCAAAACACAGATTTCTGAAGACAAGTTGGAGCAGACACACACACAGACACACAGACACACACACACACACACACACACACACACACACACACACACACACACACACACACACACACACACACACACACACACACACACACACACACACACACACACACACACACACACACTGCCAGAACATGGCCGTAGATTGCAGTGCACACATCCTGTTGTTTGCCATCGACAGAGTATATTAGCCTGGTATTTGTGCACAGTAATCAGTAGGCCCTTGACAGACTAGTCTCTACTCAGAGACATCTGAGGAAAGATTGTCTGGTAATCAGCCTATGTGGTTAAAGGCGGAGGGACTTGTGGAGGAAAACCTTGTAACTCCAATTATGCCGATTGTTGTGTTTTCTAATATGAAGCATCCAGCAGTTGGGGAAACCTTCTTAAATAAATATAAAACTATTTATTATTATTGGCTTGCATGGGAAAACAGTGTTATCCTCGTAGTGTTTCCAGTCCATATGTCACCAATCTGCATGTCTAACGGGAAACAACACCCTGCTATTATCTGTCAAGACTATGGCTTTACCTGCTATGTAATGCAAGTCTGAGTGTCTGTCTTTGCATCTACACACACGTGTTCTTTCCTTTTAGGCTCTCCCCTTCAGATACTTCTCTTTCCCTCCCTTCCTCCTCATCCTCTCTTGATATATTTTTTTTACACGGCTTGTCATATGCGTGATCACTCCCTTCCCCTCTATCCTCTCTCCTCCTCACTCTGCATCCCTCTCCTCCCACTATTCCCCCTCGACGCTTTTAATCTTGGGTTGATGATACTTGGTGGAAGCACTTAAGTTTCTGTGCCAGGTGTCTCCCCGTGCTTAACATCCCGGGCTTAGCTCCTCGTTTTCTACGCCTCCTTCGCCTCCCTCCCCTGGCTCCTGCACACACACACACACACACACACACACACACACACACACACACACACACACACACACACACACACACACACACACACACACACACACACACACACACACACACACACACACACACACACACACACACACACACACACACACACACACACACACACACACACACACACACACACACACACACACACACACACACACACTCTGCACTTTGAGCTACTGGCTGTGTGCTATACACACAGTCATACATGCATGGAAGCACACAAACATACTGTACAAATACCTGCCTGCCTTAAAACAAGGAAACAGTAAGCTTTAGCACATTTAAGTCTTTCTAAAACACACTTATATTCCGGAGGAATAAGCATAATCAAGTTTTTAAAGGGATCCTATTATGCTTTTAGGGGTTCCATTGGGGGCTTCCATTAGACTCCTTCGTTTACTTCCCGAACATAGTGACATCACAATTAGGGTTGGGTATCGTTTGAATTTCCACGATTCCGATTCCACTTTTCGATTCAGGTTCTTAACGGTTCTCGATTCCGATTCTTTGAGGGGCAGGGTAAAAAAATGATACATGCTTCTTCCACCAAAAAAATTACATTTATTCGAGAAACTTTGACACAGGTTAGTTTAAAGTAATATTCACATTAATCAGTCTGTTTATATTCACTGCTATGTAACTTTAACCTGAGAACCACTGAAGCTACAACAGTGCAACAGTCCAACTTTTAAAAACAGTTCTTGTTGAGAAAAACAAGCATATCTGCCTTCTCAGGCATACCGGGAAGAAAGGTTTGAACATTTTGAAGTAAAATGCTTCAATCTGGTGCACACGCAGAATTACTAGAGACTAGATCTAGGGGGTACAACTCTAAACACCCATATGAAAAAGATCGGTTTACATTTTAATAATTAAATAACAAATAGCCTACATGTAACGCATTTTATTTTTGTTGTTCATTCATATCTTATTTTACTATTTTATTTATGCATATGTTTTTATCTCTCCAGTTTAAAACGATATGTCTGGTTTACTGTCCTATAGTATACATTGGAATGATTTCAAACCTGTTTTATCCCAATAATTATAAAGGAGAGCCTTGGAAATATGTGTTTACATACATTGTGATCAAAACGTTTGAGACCCACTGAGATAACTTAGACTAAAGTGAACTATCTAAACCCTCAGAGTCCTTTACCTCACTGAGCTGAAGTTATCAGCCTCAGTCTGACTGGAGAGGACTCTCCTCCACATCATTGTCGAAACATCTTCTTCTTCCGTTAGAGCAGCTAGCACCAGATGCTAATAACAACAGCGCCCTCCCTTTCTCCCTAGCTCACGCGCACTTTGGCTGTGAGCTGCGGTTGCCGGATAAGCCAACATCCCCCATTTTCATCACTTGCAGCGCCCATCGTACAGGGCAAATGAAACGTGTAACCGGGGTGAAAAGGGTGTTACATTTACTTAATTATGAATGTTGTTACATCAAGGCCAACAATTAGGATGAGCACCAACGGTCAAAACATTTGTTTTCCCTCCCAGAGCTGTCAGCGCCTCCACACATCTGGCGCCCTAGGCGAACATTTATAATGCCAGTGCGACGGGCCGGCCCTGGTCTCAGGTTACACTGTAGGAAATGTAGATAAAACGCTAAATGTCCCGCCCCGCTGCAGTCATACAGTAGGCTACGGAGAGCAGCGAGAAACATTTCCTCAGGAATCGAAAAGCGGAACCGAAATTCACATTTCTAAATGATGCCGTTGGAATCGAAATGTTGGAACCGGTTCCGAACCGGAACCGGTTCTCGGTACCCAACCCTAATCACAATGTACATGCAAAGATGCGGGACATCTCTAATGCCCCTTTCACACCAGCGCCTTTTCAGCTCCGGCTCGGAGCTAGAGCCTGAAAAGCGCCAGGTTTTCCTGTTCACACCGCAGCGGCGCCGGCTCTTAGCTCCGGAATCGGCTTCATTTCCAGCTCCAAAAAATTGTCGGTCCAGAGGCAAGAGCTTCGGAGCTAAGAGGTGGCGTCGCTTACGTCGAGGCGTGCAGGAAACTAAAGCCACCTCCCCTGAACATGGGTCGACTGTCATGCCTGCCTACAAGCAGTAGTGCCTATAAACACACTTTATAAAGTCAGGCAACACTAACCAGGCTTCGTGTGATTCTGTTTATTTGTACCTTACTTTGACCATCCGTTCACTGTTATCGATCATTGTGGAGAGAGGCAGACGTGTTGTTTTGTATTATTGCAGCTATCGGATGCAAGTAGTCAGTTTAGCTTCGGTTGCTATGCCAACATCACCCGTTTTATACCAGAGAAACTTTCATAACAGCGTTGTGATACCAAACAGCGTCAATTCAGACTGACACACATTCACTTAGGCTAAGGGGAACTGGGGATATGCATCAGCTGCTTGTGTGAGTCGGACAGTGAATACTTTAGAGTGGCCGCTGCAGTGTGAGCTAACCGGGAGCTAACGGGAGAATACACTCCCGTGGAAGAGCAGCACTGCAGCGGTCGGTAAATGCTGCAGAAACACATTAATAAACAATGAACCACGGCACTCTGGAGCAAAGTATAAGGTTGGAGAAGTCGTTATTCAATTTATTCTGGCTTTGTGTGATTAAAAGCAACACGATCATCGCCCCGACGCAGTTGTTGTTGTTGTGAGCGCCGTAATGGCTGCCGGTGGGGGGGAAATCAGCGATGTAAACGGTGAAGTCATGACGCAGCTCTGGGGCGCCAGTGGGCAGTGTGAACAGAGCGGGAGCTGAAAAGGGAAACCGGAGCTGAACCAGAAAAGCTCCCGCTCGGAGCTAGAAACTGAAAAGCGCTGGTGTGAAAGCCACATAAGCGGTTGACCGATCACAACAGAGCCATCCAGCTAACCAATCAGAGCAGACTCGGCTGGTTTCAGACAGAGGGTGAAAAGAGTTGCTGCAGCACAGGCAGTATGAAAAAAACGTCTTCAACATTAAAACATGGAGACATGTCACAGCAGAGACACTACATACTGATATACACCTGAACATCAGCAGGAGAGGACTCTTTAAAGTAGAGACACTACATACTGATATACACCTGAACATCAGCAGGAGAGGACTCTTTAAAGTAGAGACACTACATACTGATATACACCTGAACCTCATCCATGTTTTAATGTTGAAGACGTTTTTTTCATACTACCTGTGCTGCAGCAACTCTTTTCACCCTCTGTCTGAAACCAGCCGAGTCTGCTCTGATTGGTTAGCTGGATGGCTCTGTTGTGATCGGTCAACCGCTTATGCGGCTTTCACACCAGCGCTTTTCAGTTTCTAGCTCCGAGCGGGAGCTTTTCTGGTTCAGCTCCGGTTTCCCTTTTCAGCTCCCGCTCTGTTCACACCGCCCACTGGCGCCCCAGAGCTGCGTCATGACTTCACCGTTTACATCGCTGATTTGCTCCCCACCGGCAGCCATTACGGCGTTCACAACAACAACAACTGCGTCGGGGCGATGATCGTGTTGCTTTTAATCACACGAAGCCAGAATAAATTGAATAACGACTTCTCCAACCTTATACTTTGCTCCAGAGTGCCGTGGTTCTCCACACCTTCCGGCGCAGACTGAAAACTCATCTCTTTCGACTCCACTTCGAGCGATAGAATGACTAACAAAGAACTGCTAACAGAGCACTTATATACTAATAAAGGACTGGCTTATCTAAAGCCAGTAGAGTAGCACTTGAAACGATTGGCTCTTTGAAACCTGATGTTCTTATATGATTCTGTTTTCTTCAAGGTTGTGTCTTCCTGGTCGAATGTACTTATTGTAAGTCGCTTTTGATAAAAGCGTCAGCTAAATGCAATGTAATGTAATGTAATAAAGGAGAGGACTCTTTAAAGTAGAGACACTACATACTGATATACACCTGAACATCAGCAGGAGAGGACTCTTTAAAGTAGAGACACTACATACTGATATACACCTGAACATCAGCAGGAGAGGACTCTTTAAAGTAGAGACACTACATACTGATATACACCTGAACATCATCAGGAGAGGACTCTTTAAAGTAGAGACACTACATACTGATATACACCTGAACATCAGCAGGAGAGGACTCTTTAAAGTAGAGACAGTACATACTGATATACACCTGAACATCAGCAGGAGAGGACTCTTTAAAGTAGAGACACTACATACTGATATACACCTGAACATCAGCAGGAGAGGACTCTTTAAAGTAGAGACACTACATACTGATATACACCTGAACATCAGCAGGAGAGGACTCTTTAAAGTAGAGACACTACATACTGATATACACCTGAACATCAGCAGGAGAGGACTCTTTAAAGTAGAGACACTACATACTGATATACACCTGAACATCAGCAGGAGAGGAACTCTTTAAAGTAGAGACACTACATACTGATATACACCTGAACATCAGCAGGAGAGGACTCTTTAAAGTAGAGACACTACATACTGATATACACCTGAACATCAGCAGGAGAGGACTCTTTAAAGTAGAGACACTACATACTGATATACACCTGAACATCAGCAGGAGAGGACTCTTTAAAGTAGAGGCACTACATACTGATATACACCTGAACATCAGCAGGAGAGGACTCTTTAAAGTAGAGACACTGCATACTGATATACACCTGCACCTCATCAGGAGAGGACTCTTTAAAGTAGAGACACTACATACTGATATACACCTGAACATCAGCAGGAGAGGACTCTTTAAAGTAGAGACACTACATACTGATATACACCTGAACCTCATCAGGAGAGGACTCTTTACAGTAGAGACACTACATACTGATATACACCTGAACATCAGCAGGAGATGACTCTTTAAAGTAGAGACACTACATACTGATATACACCTGAACATCATCAGGAGAGGACTCTTTAAAGTAGAGACACTACATACTGATATACACCTGAACATCAGCAGGAGAGGACTCTTTAAAGTAGAGACACTACATACTGATATACACCTGAACATCAGCAGGAGAGGACTCTTTAAAGTAGAGACACTACATACTGATATACACCTGAACATCAGCAGGAGAGGACTCTTTAAAGTAGAGACACTACATACTGATATACACCTGAACATCAGCAGGAGAGGACTCTTTAAAGTAGAGACACTACATACTGATATACACCTGAACATCAGCAGGAGAGGACTCTTTAAAGTAGAGACACTACATACTGATATACACCTGAACATCAGCAGGAGAGGACTCTTTAAAGTAGAGACACTACATACTGATATACACCTGAACATCAGCAGGAGAGGACTCTTTAAAGTAGAGACACTACATACTGATATACACCTGAACATCAGCAGGAGAGGACTCTTTAAAGTAGAGACACTACATACTGATATACACCTGAACATCAGCAGGAGAGGACTCTTTAAAGTAGAGACACTACATACTGATATACACCTGAACATCAGCAGGAGAGGACTCTATAAAGTAGAGACACTACATACTGATATACACCTGAACATCAGCAGGAGAGGACTCTTTAAAGTAGAGACACTACATACTGATATACACCTGAACATCAGCAGGAGAGGACTCTTTAAAGTAGAGACACTACATACTGATATACACCTGAACATCAGCAGGAGAGGACTCTTTAAAGTAGAGACACTACATACTGATATACACCTGAACATCAGCAGGAGAGGACTCTTTAAAGTAGAGACACTACATACTGATATACACCTGAACATCAGCAGGAGAGGACTCTTTAAAGTAGAGACACTACATACTGATATACACCTGAACATCAGCAGGAGAGGACTCTTTAAAGTAGAGACACTACATACTGATATACACCTGAACATCAGCAGGAGAGGACTCTTTAAAGTAGAGACACTACATACTGATATACACCTGAACATCAGCAGGAGAGGACTCTTTAAAGTAGAGACACTACATACTGATATACACCTGAACATCAGCAGGAGAGGACTCTTTAAAGTAGAGACACTACATACTGATATACACCTGAACATCAGCAGGAGAGGACTCTTTAAAGTAGAGACACTACATACTGATATACACCTGAACATCAGCAGGAGAGGACTCTTTAAAGTAGAGACACTACATACTGATATACACCTGAACATCAGCAGGAGAGGACTCTTTAAAGTAGAGACACTACATACTGATATACACCTGAACATCAGCAGGAGAGGACTCTTTAAAGTAGAGACACTACATACTGATATACACCTGAACATCAGCAGGAGAGGACTCTTTAAAGTAGAGACACTACATACTGATATACACCTGAACATCAGCAGGAGAGGACTCTTTAAAGTAGAGACACTACATACTGATATACACCTGAACATCAGCAGGAGAGGACTCTTTAAAGTAGAGACACTACATACTGATATACACCTGAACATCAGCAGGAGAGGACTCTTTAAAGTAGAGACACTACATACTGATATACACCTGAACATCAGCAGGAGAGGACTCTTTAAAGTAGAGACACTACATACTGATATACACCTGAACATCAGCAGGAGAGGACTCTTTAAAGTAGAGACACTACATACTGATATACACCTGAACATCAGCAGGAGAGGACTCTTTAAAGTAGAGACACTACATACTGATATACACCTGAACATCAGCAGGAGAGGACTCTTTAAAGTAGAGACACTACATACTGATATACACCTGAACATCAGCAGGAGAGGACTCTTTAAAGTAGAGACACTACATACTGATATACACCTGAACATCAGCAGGAGAGGACTCTTTAAAGTAGAGACACTACATACTGATATACACCTGAACATCAGCAGGAGAGGACTCTTTAAAGTAGAGACACTACATACTGATATACACCTGAACATCAGCAGGAGAGGACTCTTTAAAGTAGAGACACTACATACTGATATACACCTGAACATCAGCAGGAGAGGACTCTTTAAAGTAGAGACACTACATACTGATATACACCTGAACATCAGCAGGAGAGGACTCTTTAAAGTAGAGACACTACATACTGATATACACCTGAACATCAGCAGGAGAGGACTCTTTAAAGTAGAGACACTACATACTGATATACACCTGAACATCAGCAGGAGAGGACTCTTTAAAGTAGAGACACTACATACTGATATACACCTGAACATCAGCAGGAGAGGACTCTTTAAAGTAGAGACACTACATACTGATATACACCTGAACATCAGCAGGAGAGGACTCTTTAAAGTAGAGACACTACATACTGATATACACCTGAACATCAGCAGGAGAGGACTCTTTAAAGTAGAGACACTACATACTGATATACACCTGAACATCAGCAGGAGAGGACTCTTTAAAGTAGAGACACTACATACTGATATACACCTGAACATCAGCAGGAGAGGACTCTTTAAAGTAGAGACACTACATACTGATATACACCTGAACATCAGCAGGAGAGGACTCTTTAAAGTAGAGACACTACATACTGATATACACCTGAACATCAGCAGGAGAGGACTCTTTAAAGTAGAGACACTACATACTGATATACACCTGAACATCAGCAGGAGAGGACTCTTTAAAGTAGAGACACTACATACTGATATACACCTGAACATCAGCAGGAGAGGACTCTTTAAAGTAGAGACACTACATACTGATATACACCTGAACATCAGCAGGAGAGGACTCTTTAAAGTAGAGACACTACATACTGATATACACCTGAACATCAGCAGGAGAGGACTCTTTAAAGTAGAGACACTACATACTGATATACACCTGAACATCAGCAGGAGAGGACTCTTTAAAGTAGAGACACTACATACTGATATACACCTGAACATCAGCAGGAGAGGACTCTTTAAAGTAGAGACACTACATACTGATATACACCTGAACATCAGCAGGAGAGGACTCTTTAAAGTAGAGACACTACATACTGATATACACCTGAACATCAGCAGGAGAGGACTCTTTAAAGTAGAGACACTACATACTGATATACACCTGAACATCAGCAGGAGAGGACTCTTTAAAGTAGAGACACTACATACTGATATACACCTGAACATCAGCAGGAGAGGACTCTTTAAAGTAGAGACACTACATACTGATATACACCTGAACATCAGCAGGAGAGGACTCTTTAAAGTAGAGACACTACATACTGATATACACCTGAACATCAGCAGGAGAGGACTCTTTAAAGTAGAGACACTACATACTGATATACACCTGAACATCAGCAGGAGAGGACTCTTTAAAGTAGAGACACTACATACTGATATACACCTGAACATCAGCAGGAGAGGACTCTTTAAAGTAGAGACACTACATACTGATATACACCTGAACATCAGCAGGAGAGGACTCTTTAAAGTAGAGACACTACATACTGATATACACCTGAACATCAGCAGGAGAGGACTCTTTAAAGTAGAGACACTACATACTGATATACACCTGAACATCAGCAGGAGAGGACTCTTTAAAGTAGAGACACTACATACTGATATACACCTGAACATCAGCAGGAGAGGACTCTTTAAAGTAGAGACACTACATACTGATATACACCTGAACATCAGCAGGAGAGGACTCTTTAAAGTAGAGACACTACATACTGATATACACCTGAACATCAGCAGGAGAGGACTCTTTAAAGTAGAGACACTACATACTGATATACACCTGAACATCAGCAGGAGAGGACTCTTTAAAGTAGAGACACTACATACTGATATACACCTGAACATCAGCAGGAGAGGACTCTTTAAAGTAGAGACACTACATACTGATATACACCTGAACATCAGCAGGAGAGGACTCTTTAAAGTAGAGACACTACATACTGATATACACCTGAACATCAGCAGGAGAGGACTCTTTAAAGTAGAGACACTACATACTGATATACACCTGAACATCAGCAGGAGAGGACTCTTTAAAGTAGAGACACTACATACTGATATACACCTGAACATCAGCAGGAGAGGACTCTTTAAAGTAGAGACACTACATACTGATGTACACCTAAAATAAATTAGCAGTATATCTCCTCTTTAAACTGTATCTACCCACTTACTAAATGTTTTTGCTTTATTGCAATTATGTCCTAAAAACAAGTGAAATACTTTTAGAAAAATGGATGAAATACTATAACTGCAGTAGCATACTGTATGTTCACTTGTTTTAATGATAACATTCTAAATTGTCCAATTTGATAGATAGGGGTTTTGTAGTTGTCTTTAAAAGCATATTCTCAGTTCTGCTGCACATTTGAGCATTTGTATTTACAGTGCACTGAAAGGGTTAAATCAAATCCCTCAGCTACTGTAATGCTCAGAGTCATATGGATCTCGATTTGCATTGACTGTACAAAATGCTGCTTGCATATTGTTCTTGAGATTTAGGCAATGTTTGGGAAATGTGTGTGCTGAAAGAGTTTGCTTTGTTCTTTAAAGACACAAGAGAGGAGGAAGGAGACGGAGGAATGAAAATGGGAGAGAAATAAAGGAGGCGAGGAGAGGCAGAAAGATAAAGAAAGAGATAGCTCTTGTGTTTATCATATGTGTGTTTGTGTTGCCGCGGGGACCTCCTTTCTTCACCCCCGTTTCCTCTCCCTCTTCCTCTTTTTTTGAGTCACCATCGGAATATTTATTTTTCTTTCCGTAATGTATCTGCCGCCTGTCCAGGCAGCGCTATCTGTTTCACTCTCGTCTGATGTCTCAATTAAAATTAATGTGTTCAGTCCGCTTAGATAAAGAAGAAAGAGAAGGAAAAAGCCTTTCTAGGAATAATGGCATATTGGTAACCAATCCTTCCTTGTCTGGGCCCCTGCTTCACAATATTGACAGCTCTAATGGCAAAGCTCCTCTAAAGGGGTCTCTTTGAAACCAGGGGCCAAGAGGAACCTCTGCATGTGTATTGGATTGCAAACCAATTTCAGGCTTTTATTGTGAAAGGTATTGCATTCAGTTTTTCTCAGTCCTCAGTTAGTAACACCAGTGGTGTAAGTACCAAGTAGATCTACTCAAGTACTGTACTTAAGTACAATTCAGATGTACTTCTACTTTACTTGAGTATTTGAATTTGTGGCTACTTTCTACTGTCACGGTGGGGTAAGGAAGGCAGGACCCACATTCAAGACAAAACAGGGGCGGCAGGTATTGGAGTATAACACAAGGCGAGCTGTAATTTATAAAAAGCTGATGACTAAGAAAAACTAAACATCCACAAAACAGAGAACACGAGGAACGATCACGTGGGCAACAGCCAGGAACAAACATGGGGAAGCGACAAACCAAAAAAGAACACAAGGGAAGGCAAAAAGATCTATGATCTCAAGGGACAATCTGGATAAATAAAGGTTTGAAATGAAAGACTGTAGGTTCATCCCAATGTCCCTCCTCGACTCCTCTGTGACTTGACCCGGAAATCGATCGGGACACGCCATGTTGAAGGACGTCCCAATCGCTTAAATGCACACTGAGGAGTCGAGGAGAGAGGAGGCTTCAGTGAGGATACATGAGTGCAGACAGCGCAGAAGTGTTTTCGCGCATCAAAGCTCCGCCCGCAGCTGCACAGCTTCAGCTCACTGCAGCTGTTCTTACTGTTAAAGCAGTCATTAAATGTTTAAAGTGCTTCAATAAGAGTAAAATATATAAATCTCATAAACCAATAATGAGATCCTATTCTATAAAACATTAAAGTGTGTGAAATATACTTACAAATTCAATAATAATGTTTTGATTAAACAATAACTTTGATGCAAACCTACAGAACGTCAAACATTAAGGATACAATCAAATCCAAACCCTATCTTCAACCTCTCTAAACTCTCTGAAAGCTGTTTGGGAGGAGGATTTGGGGCAGGAGATCTCAGAGGACCTTTGGGGCAATATTCTTAAGCGTGTGCATACTTCATCCGTCTGCGCAAGACATGGTTTGATTCAGTGTAAAGTTGTTCACCGCAACCATTGGACTAAAGTCAGGCTGTTCAAAGTGTTTGACAATATAGATCCTTCTTGTGAAAAATGTCACCAAACACCTGCAAGCCATGTGCATATGTTTTGGTCATGTACGTCTCTGCACAACTACTGGACTTCAATTTTCAGTACTTTGTCAGAGGTAACTGGGACGCTTATAGAGCCTAATGCCATTACTGCAGTATTTGGCATCCCAAACCTGCCTTTGCCTAGGCTCAAAGCAGACCTTATAGCCTTTGCAACATTACTAGCAAGACGTCTTATTCTAACAAGATGGAAATCACCAACACCACCTTCCCACACTATGTGGATAAGGGACATTTTTAATAATTTGCAGCTTGAAAAAATCCGTTACACATTGAGAGGCTCCGCCGGGAAGTTCCGGAGTGTCTGGGGGCCTTTCTTTGCCTATGCAGGGAGGATGACCTTCCCGGATATTCCGGAATAAAACCCGAATATGTATGTGGATATATCTTTTTATTTTTTTTATTATTATTTTATATGTATGGATATATATGTATATGCGAAGCATTTTAAATGTATTTGTACTATTATCATCATTGAGAGAATGAGGTTGTGCTTTGTTGTGTGACCAAGCCGACTGTTTGTTTTGTTTGTTTGTTTTTGTCTGTCTTGTTGTAATGTTTCATATGTTATGTGATCTGCACAACTGTAATGTGACACTGTCAATCACAACTGCTCTGTCATCTCTGTTTAATTTGTGTACGAAAATCAATAAACAAAGTTTCTAAAAAAAAACTAAAAAAAAACATTAAGGATATACAAATACGGGTAGCATACCAAACTAATATTTTTGTGATTTGTGTCTTGTCTGTAGGAGAAATTAAATAACATCCAATACAAAAGATCATCTGAAACAAGCTCAAATAACATATGAAATTAATCCACCAAATATTATTATTATGATTATAACTTAAATTACATTTTATACCTGGAAAAACAAATACAGGACCGAAAATAATACATATAAAACTATAATAAAAGAGATGGATGGAAGAGATGGCCGAAATCATTTCAATGTGAAACTAAATCCCAGGTTTGAAGGGATTGATGTGGAGGGAAGTCCAGTGACAGGTGATAAAACTGTGCGCACCAGAAGTAAAGGGCGTTGTTAATGGTGCCGCTGGAGTGAACGAGGACATCCCAACTCATACAGTACCTGAGGACTCCTCTGTCCTCGCGTCTCTCGCTCGCGTCTTACGGGGGCCGAGCTAAGACGCAAGGAAGGGATGAGAGTGAGAGAAAGGAGGAGGTGAGATAATCAATTGGGATGAACCTTAAATACACAGAAGGGTAATCACAAGACACCTAGGGAGGGGAGCTGAGACACAGGGGCAGCAGGTGAGACCAATAAGGCAATCTGACAGGAGGGAAACAGCTACTTTAATAAAACATAATGTTTTGAACTGTCCACCCTGCCTCTGCCTGTACTATCCTCATTTGAATGCCTTGGATTTAAAAGTAAACCCCACCTCTCACTGACAATACTTCTCATCTACCGGCCACCCAAACCCAACTCTGCCTTCATCCCAGAGATCCACGATCTTCTCAGTACACTCTGCGCTACCTCTGCCAACATTATAATACTAGGGGACATCAATATTCACGTTGACACCCCCTCCTGTCACGATGCAGCGGAGTTCCTACACCTTCTGGACTGCCTCAACCTAACACAACATGTTGATGTCCCCACACACACTAGGGGACCTTGTAATCACAAACTCTGCCCCCATTAGTAAACTATCAGTTTACGATCTAGGTGTGTCGGATCACAAGGCCATCTCAATGGAGCTGCCACTGCTGCTACCCCACACCAAACCCAAGCGTCAAATCCGTTTCAGAAATCTGAAAAACATCAACCCGGACACCATGACCTCGGATCTCCAGCATCTCTCCACAATAACTCCTACATCACTAAATTAATCTGTGGATTTTTACAATACATCTCTGAGCAGTCTCCTGGATTTCCACGCCCCTGTCAAAACTAGAACAGTCACTTTCTCACGGTCAGCCCCCTGGTACACCTGCGAGCTGAGGAAAATGAAGACAGCGGGGCGTGTCCTTGAGCGGCGCTTCAAGGCTTCAGGCCTCTCTGTTCACAGACAGGCATACCGGGACCACCAAAATGCCTACGCAAAGTCCCTCAGAGACACACGGTCAACATTCTACTCCGCCATCATCAACAATAGCCCTGGCAACTCCAAGCTACTTTTTTCCACCATAAACCATCTCCTCAAACCTCAGACTCCGCTACACAAAGACACCACAGAGGAGCAGTGTGATAATTTCATCACATTTTTCAGGAAAAAGGTAGAGACCATCCGCTCTCTCCAGTCTGGTTTCCGCCAGGGCCACAGTACAGAAACTGCCTTAGTCAGGGTGACCAATGACCTGCTGATGACAGCTGACACCGGATCTCCATCTCTCCATCTCTCCTCCTCCTCCTGGATCTAACTGCAGCATTTGATACCGTCGACCAAGACATCCGACTCCACACTACAATTGGACTCTCTGACTCTGCCTTAAACTGGTTCACCTCCTATCTCACCGGGAGGACTAAGCACGTCACCTTGGGACCGGCTAAATCAAGAACTCACTCTGTGACTTGCGGTGTCCCCCAAGGATCAGTACTCGGCCCCACCCTTTTCACCATATATATATATATCCCCCCTTGGTCGTGTCATCAGCCGGCATGGAATATCTTTCCATTGCTATGCTGATGACACACAGCTCTACATCAGAGCAAACCCAACCCCCTCTGCCATCATCCACAATAACCACATGCCTGGAGGAGATAAAGGTGTGGATGAAGCACAACTTCCTCCAGCTAAACAGCTCCAAGACTGAAGCCATTCTTATTGGCACTCCACATCAGGTCCGTTCATCCGCCATCACCAGCATCACCTTCTCCGGTCAGAACATTCCACTCTCACCATCGGTTACCAATCTGGGAGTTAAAATGGATCCTCACCTGACCTTTGAGGCCCACATCAAGCAAATATGCAAGACCTCTTTCTACCACCTGATAAATATTGGTTTATATATATTAGGGCTGTCAAACGATTACAAATTTTAATCAGATTAATCACAGCTTAAAAATTAATTAATCATGATTAATCACCATTCGAACTATCTCCAAAATATGCCATTTATTTATGTATATTGTTGTGGGAATGGAAAGATAAATGAAAGAAGGCGGATATATCAATTTAACATACAGTATCTATGTTTATTATAACATTTTTCTGCGTGTCAAAATGAAAGACAACCCACACACCTATCAATCATCAAACCGTGGGGTCTTAATTCATTACGTGTTGATTTCTATCAACGGGGGAGTACTTCAGGAAAGTCGACAGAGGGGGGGGGGGCTAGTGGAGTACTTCGTGACCACAGAGTGTGAACGTTGTGATCAGCTGTTTTAGCGCAGTTCTCCAGTGAAGGGGGGAGTCTCCCTCCGCAGCCGGTTGGCGTAGTTTTGGCACAGTTCCGTTGTACAGACCGACGTTAACAGCAGCCTGTCTGTGCACACGGAGACCGACTCTGTCGTCCGGTGATCTGACCGCCTTCTGGAAAAGCTCGACAAGTACGTCGGTACGCAAATGCGCTTTGTGACACAAGTGACGGTACGCATTTCAGATTACGCACATAACCTGCGTACTAGTTATGTGCACCCCTGTACCAGAGCCATATTATTACTATTATATGGCTCTGCCCTGTACTACAGCAAAAGTATTCTGCGTCGGGACTTCCTGCAACAACACCACGCCGTTATCAAAGATGTTCTATTGAGAAGACGATCACTACGTGACAAAAGTTTTCAAAACCGTGGCTACTGAAATCAGTCTTACTAACTGCTGTCGGTGCAATTTACTCCGCGCGAGTTGGCAGACTTTATTTTGCTTACTTTAACATCATTTTTCATGGTGGGGCTAAGCCATTTCTTGGTATGGGTGTAGCCTACCCCAGCCATACCCTGGCGCTGCCACTGGTGGTACGTATGGGGCGGGCCATTCTGCACATGCGTTAAATGCATTAAATATTTTAACGCAATTAATTCCAAAAATTAATTACCGCCGTTAATGCGATAATTTTGACAGCACTAATATATATATATATATATATATATATATATTAGAGCCGGGACTCGATTAAAAAAATTAATCTAATTAATTAGAGGCTTTGTAATTAATTAATCGAAATTAATCGCATTTTTAATCAAATATACATATTTGACCTGAGAACAGTGAGAAGCAATTTTCACATGGATTTTACTCCAAGTGGTCTACAGTCCAAGTGCATGACATTAAGGATTTTGGGAGATGGCCCAGTGGGCCATCTAAGCTAATTTACAGATGGCCATGAGCCCAATAGAGATTGCCCTGAAAAATGCACTCGGACGAAATGGCACAAAGGGTTTGGGGGGCCTTGCATTCTCTAGACTGAATTATAAGATTAACTACCACAATATTATATTGTACAATTTCAATTTTATTCTTCATTTCACTTGTTTGTTTGTTCTTGTTTGTGTTTGCTCGCTTGCATGCCCTGCATAGCTATAAGAAATACTTAAGTTGTTGGTCAAAACACTTTCCATCTGATGAAGGCAAATGCCTTCCCAGATGGAAAAAAGTAGAAAACATTACATTCAGTTATAACTGCCAAAACAAACATTATTTACACTATTATGGCCCCTGTTAAAAATGTTTGTAATGTTAACTACTGTAAGTTGGTCGAACGAATGCCTCCTCATCCGGAAGCTGACCGAGCAGACCCGAGCAGCAGTCGAGAGTAGCCGAGCGCATCCGCGAAGCACACGTCAGAGTTCCCGTTAGCCGGCAAATCTAAATATCTTCGGTCAAAATAATTTCCCTTTAGAGCAATACCGCTTCAGTTGCGCCACTTATGTGACAGACAAGAAGAGTATGTGACAGACAAGAATAGTCAACTCTAATGTCTAACACTTAATGTGGAGAAAGAGATGTCCTGTATGGGTTGATTGTGCGTTGATCTGTTGGTAATGCCTCGGGGTTCCGGTGGGCATGTAAACAAATGCATAATGCTGCGCTATACTTTGTGGCCTCATCCAGTTGCATAGCGACACTTATTGTGTAGTTGTCTTTTAATAAGCAGGTAGTCATATCCTTAGCTAGAACTAGCTGGATCTGATCGATATGGACATAAACGCGAGTGAAGTCTAATCTGACGGGAGAGAGAGATCAGCTGCTGCTGACGAGTCGAGACTCGACACGCAGCTCTGCATAACCACATGCAGCGGTGAGCGGAACAAAACACACACTTCAGGTTAGAATAGCACACGTAGCTATTTTAATTACCTCTCAAACTACCTAAACTACAGATGTAGCGCTTCGTTTCAGACGCCTACCCGTGCGGGTCTGTGATCGGCACGGGGTGGGCCCCTGCTGATAAGGAAAACCCCCCGCAGGACTTGAAACGCCCCCTTGATAAATACATTTAATTATAATGAAACCAGCTGCAATGGATCATGGATCCACCAGGGGGAGCCGTGAAAAGCTGCCACACTGGAACTCATGTGAAATAAACAGCTGATCTTCAGGTATCTGATATAGCGGATATTTGTTAAGATCCATATGTCACGGATAGGATCATATTCTGTGCTAAATAAGAGACATGTAATCATTTACTAAACATCACCATGTTTTTATTTAACAAAATAATGTTTAATTCACGTTGGCGTAAGTACAAAACCATCGCTATGTTTTTAGATCAGGAAATGCATCCAGGGTCAAACAAACGATGTTCGATCGTCATCCTCGCATTCATTTAATGTATCATATGTTCGCGAGTTGAAATGAATGCACTACATTTAATCCACGTGAGTTTACAACAACAACAATAATCGCTTTGTTTTTATATCACATCCGACCGGAGGAAAATGCAGCGGCTCTCACTACCGATCACCCTAATCCCACGGGCAAACAATAATATGTACAGTGTTAATAGTTTACTACTGTATTATTAGTGTCTAATATTACTGCTATAATAATCACACATTGAGTTGTTGAAATCAGACCGTTTTTTTTAAACGCTCTGAATGAATCGGCAGCTCTCAGGTGATCAGCTGTGTGTTTACACAATAAAATATGCATAGTAATTTAATACCTTCCAACACACATTGTAAGAACAGTTCTGTTTCATATGAGTGTTGAGAGCTGTATCCACAAATCTACTAATTGTGCCCTCAGTGCACCAGATTGATGCATTTAACTTCAATTTAAATAAAAACATCTTCTGTTGTAACAACAATAACATTATAAATAGTAACATAGCATGGTATTGCACATTTACTGTAGCTTTGAGTGTTACTGGCCTGAGATTTTTTTATTACATGAATGAAGGTGACTGAGGCTTTTTAATATAGACTTTTCAGTGTCCCACATTTTGCACAGAACTGTCCCACATTAGGAAAACAGATTGTCTGAGACAACTTGGCACTAAGAGTACTAATATGTCTACCATTTATTTTATTAGTTTAACATCTGCATGTTCTCTTTTGGTTTGATTAGGACACATCCTGGGGATTTCAGAATGTTACTGGATTTTGATTTATTGAATCGGCTTCTTGTCGCAATATATTCCCGAAGTCTGAAATGCAAAAATTAAAACTAATTGGCCATCGGAATGTGTGGAGTCACATTCCACAGCTCTCCCACCCCCCCTTCTGTGATCCCCCGCACACAGAGAGACACAGGGAGATCGCTCTTCCTCTGTAGTGAAAATGTATGTCTAAAATGAGAATATATGTGTGTAAGAGTGAAAATATGCTGCAGTTTGAATGTCCGATAGTCCACCATTTCCACCGGAAATATCAAACATTTAATAAAAGTGAAAAACAATGAACAAGACTTAACGTATTCATCATAATTAATTATATTTATTTCGATTGGATGTAGGATTTTTGACTTTGTTTAGAGCAGTGATCGTCTACTATATGAACATGTTGGACCCAAAATCACTAAAAAAAACGTAAAAACAGATTTTGAAAATGATTTTATTTTTCACAACACAAACATACACAACGAAACCATTTAAAAGCTGGAAATATATACATGGGATGTCACTATGATAATGTGAAAGTTTGATTGAGGTAGCATGGGATTTCATTCTGATAAGGCAAAAGTGTTATTATAAATATAATAAAAATATATATATACACACATTATGTACAAAAATCAGTTTTTTCTGTCTTTATCTGTGCCACGCTTCAAAGCGGTTTCTGTCAACGACACAGAGGGCAACATCACAGATTCCTCCTCCTCCATGTCAAAAAACAAGCTTAAAGCTTGACTCACGTTCAGAGTTCTCTTCATCATAGTTGAGTCTTCAAAACTCTAAATCTATCTAACTATATCTAAATTCTCAATGTTTGTCTGTCACTTTACTTCAATCGCAGTCTCCCGCAGCCTCTCTTCGTCTCCCGCCGCCTCTCTTCGTCTCCCGCCGCCTGTCTTCGTATATCTTCGTCTCTCTCCATTTCCCGCCGTCTCTCTTCGGTTCCCGCCGTCCCTCTTCGTCTCTTTTCGTCTAACTGATTACCTCACCCCCTCCATGGTAAATACACCCTGTTGAGCAGAATCTACAGTTTCCAGTATTTTCCGTTTCGTAAAATGATAAAATACGGCGAAGATATTAAAATATGTGCTTCCATTATTCATACTTCTGAAATATATCTGTATTAACTTTATATCATCGTATGTCCGTGTTTATTGGGTATTTTTGCATGAAACAAAGACTGGCATATAGTTTCAAGCCAGTACTTTCGACAGAAATACACATATACATCCTGTTTGTTAGGATTTGTCTGTGTTAGTATTTTTCGTGTCCTTTTCTATCTTTGGGTTTCCTATTTTATTTTGTAAAGTGTTCACCCCCGTTTCCTGCCTGTTTGCTTTCTGTCGGTTTCCCTCTCTGATTACCCAATTGTGTTCACCTGGTACCTATGTGTTTTCTCCTCCCTCCTCACCTGTCTCGTGTTTATGTGATTAGTTCTGGGTGTATTTAAGTTGTGTGTTTTCTGTCTCTCTTTGTCGGGTTGTCTTGTGTATTGGCTTGTCCTCGGTGAGTGTTCTGTTCTGTATTTGTCAGCATAGCCTTGAAATAAAGGAATTATTTGTACGTTAATCTGCATTTGGGTCCTACCTGCTTCACACACCGTAACACTGTTGAGCAGGATCTACAGTTTCCAGTATTTTCCGTTTCGTAAAATGATAAAGTACGGCGAAGATATTAAAATATGTGCTTCCATATTTCATACTTCTGAAATATATCTGTATTAACTTTATATCATCGTATGTCTGTGTTTATTGGGTATTTTTGCATGAAACAAAGACTGGCATATAGTTTCAAGCCAGTACTTTCGACAGAAACACACGGCAATGTTGTCCGGACTGTTTTTATGCGGCACCAGCTTGAACAGGTCATGTGATCTGATCACACCGGTGTGACGGTCGACTCCAAAGGGTTAATATTAAATACATATAAGTATTTTTACAACTTGTATTTAGAAATACTCTGTTGTAATTATTGATGCATACATGTGTTCATCCATTCAATGTGGCATCTGCTATAATGGGGTTAATGTATGATATTACTTAATAATACAATACATTATAATATATGATATGATAATTACATTTTAGTTTTATTCATTTCTTATTTCATAGTTTCTCATTATTATTTTTATCGCTCATCTTATTTTTGATTTTATTAATCTGTGTGAATCTGTGCTGTCCTGTATTTCACTCTCACCCTGTTGTTGTTTGAACTACTGAATTTCCCCACGGGATTAATAAAGGTCCATCTTATCTTATCTTAATGTATAAATTGATTTACTTCAATCTACTGTACAATATTACAAGAAATATACTGCATAAAGCAAACTATATACTTTATTTGATCTAAAATATTGATGTTTCTACAACACCCATTGTGTATTTTGTGAATGAAGCGCCATCTCATGGTTAAATCCTGTAATTGAACAAATGGGGAAATTGGGCAACGCCCACTAGCAATTTAGCAACACCCCCAGCCACTGGCATCCGCTGGGCTTTTGACTGGGACACACCCATTTGAGTCTGATCTGGAGTGCTCCATCTGTAGTTATAGAAATGCTTAGTTTTACTGTCGGGTCACTCATTACTGGATCCGCGAGCTGCATGATACTGGCATAATAGATTGCCCGATCGGGCAACCAGCAGGTGAGGCTTCATTGCCCGAGCTAAATACTAGATGGCCCCGGGCCATCGGGCAGTCCTTAATGTCGAGCCTGACCAGTGAGCCAGGGAGTTGGTTATTTTCTCAGACGTGGACTTACTTATCCTGGCCCTGAAACCAGTCATCTGGTTGAGTGTGGGTTGGGTCAGGGTGTGGTTCCTTCCACTCGGAGTCGGGCTAACGTCCACGCTAGCTGCTACATGCTTTGCATTTAGGTGATACTTTAGGCTTGATGTGCTGCGGTGATATGCAAATTCTTTTTTGCATAATTTGCACACAACCGTGCTCTTGTCGACGCTTCCATCCGTCCGTTTTTTAAAACAAAACTTCCCATCCACGGGGCCGACCAACGCGATTTCATCAGCTTGTTCGTTCATGTTTGACTATTGTTCACCGTGGTTTGTTGTTGTTTGAAGTCCCATGCTGAAGTCATGAACGTTAGTTGGTGCTCCAGTATAATCGGTACGCCTGAAACTCATCCAGTGAGAAACGTTCCGCTGTGCAAAAATAAGTGCGATTAAAATGCGTTAATTTTTGTGTAATTAATTCATCTTAATTAACGAGTTAAAGTCCCGGCCCTAATATATATCTTTTTTTTTTTTAAATCATATATATATATGATATAAGACAATGGTAGGGGAAACACTGGATAGTGTTTAATCAACGATAGGGTTTTCCCCCCCTCAAAGGTGATTGGTTCACTACATTGCAGGTATTATTGTGATTGGCTCTTGGGCCACATCAAAATTAGACGCGCTGTCATCCTCTCATACTGACACCACACATACACACGTAGGGAGAGCCGGGACGAAAGTAAAGGAGCCATTTTATCCTAGCCCAAACAACTTTGACCGGCCAAATTACGTCAGAATTATCAGCATTCAATACTTAACAGACCTACTAAATATCAGGTTTAACTGTCAGGAGTAGTGTTGTCACGATACCATCATTTCAAGTCAAGAATTGCGATTCCGATTATTTTTCTTAAAAAGAGGGAAACAGTCTTAAATGTAATTGTGCTTTATTTCACACCAGAACCATATCACAAATGTTTAAACAATGAGAACAATAAATAAAATAAATGACAATAATTCGTATTAAATCAAATTAATACATTTCTCACAGACAGGCCTCGTGGTGTCCGTAGGCTTGCCCTCACTGTCAGAGATATAGCTAAAATACATCAAAATGTCGCTTCTGGAGTCTTTTTTGTCAACAAGCCGAGGCGCAGCGGCAGTTGCACTCCCACTTGCAGCCATGCTTCTCGTTTTCTCACGTGCTCTGGCAGCTAGCGCGTGCACGAGAGAGGGGAGGACTGCAGTGCAGGGAGTGAAAGCAGAGCGCTGAACACACACCACTCTTATTAAACGGCGCTTTCTCACCGGAGTACTTTCCCCCGTCATTCTTAGACTAATGAAACGGAGGAATCGTAACGTTTTTAACGGCAGTGTATCGCGGTATACCTTTCAAGTATCGGTACACCGTGCAACACTAGTCAGGAGTCAGTGTCTCTCCCCCAAACTCACACATACAATTCGATATGAACTGAAGAGCCGCATGAAACTAGGCAAAGAGCCGCATGCGGCTCGAGAGCCGCGGGTTGGCCACCCCTGAGCTAGAGGCTCGATGGCTAAATTAAACAATAGGGGAGAAAGCGGGCAGCCCTGGCGTGTCCCACGTTGGAGAGGGAAGGCAGACGATTGAATGCCATTTGTGTTTACCAATGCAGAAGGGGAGGCGTATAAAAGCTTAATCCAAGAAATACATTTTGAGTCAAAGCCAACTTTTTCTAAAATGAAGAACAAGTGGCTCCACTCCACCCTATCAAAAGCTTTTTCCGCATCGAGTGAAACTATGACTTCGGGGACATTGGACGGGGCGAAAAAATAACATTAAGTAGCCTCCTGGTATTGAAGAAAGAGTGTCTCCCTATCATAAAGCCTGTTTGGTCAAGCGGAACTATAGAAGGTATCATGAGTTGGAGGCGCAGGGACAAAATCTTAGCCAGTATTTTACAATCAACATTTAGGAGGGAAATTGGTCTGTAGCTGCCACAAAGAGTAGGATCTTTATCCTTCTTCAATAGTAGAGAGATAGATGCGATGGACAGGGTTTGAGGTAATCTGCCTTCTTTAAAGAGCCTGTGACAGCATCCCAACAACTGTTGTGCAATGAAATATTGGGCTACTAGTAATCTCGAACCGTCAGTTTAAAAAAGAAAAAGCGATACCGTTCCGTTAAATATCAATAATTTCGAACATCGCGGGGAAATTCCTTCGAATCATTTTGAAGTTTTGGGGGAAGCCGGAAGTGACGTCAATGCGGAAACGCTTCGAGAGCCAAACACGGACAAAGTGTGTGTTGTCATGCGTAGAAATGGTGAATTACTGAGATTAGGCACGTTAATGACGTTGACTACAGTATATTCATATTTGTCAGTGCTTTCATGTCAATTCGGCGAACATAAACATAGATGATCGTGGTGAAGATGATGATTACATTAGGATTAAAAATCGGTAGTGAGAGCTGCTGAATTTCCTCCCGTCGGATGTGATATAAAAACAAATCGATTGTTTTTGTAGTTGTAAACTCAAGTGGATGAAACTACATTTATTAGTGCTTTCATGTCAATTCGGCGAACATATGATACATTAAATGATCGTGAGGATGATGATTAAAAATCGTTTGTTTGAGCCGGTCTGCATTTCCTGATGAGAAAACAAACCGATGCTTTTTGTAGTTGTAGTACACCAACAACATGGATTAAACGTGTGTTTTTTTTACCACAATGTTGGGGAAATTAATGGATAACATGCACGGATTATTATTATTATTCCCACTCCGATCGGGCCACTAGGTCCACCGTTTCCCCGCAGCGAGGCTCCCCCCGTTGACAGTTTACGTGGGCTGGGTGCAGTGGCGTACCGAAGTGGGCCGGTCGGATAAGTAACTAGCACATCCCCCATAGGCGGCGCGTGAGGCTCAGGTTTGAGAAGGCTAAATAACTTATTTTACCTGACGCTGCCCGCCTCCGGCGTCTATAGAAAAGAGATCAACTCAGTGTGCGGAGTTTAAATCTCTCAAGTAATATTACAGGATAAAGGAAATACAGTTTAAACTGCCGTATGCAGAGAAGACGCCGACGTGTCGCACTTATCATTCATATCATACTGATATCACATCATCAATCAGGTCATCGATCATATAATATCACAATATATCATATATTTCCTTATCTGAGTCAGCTTCTCCAGCCTCATCTGGCCGTGCAACACTCACAGTGTCACAGACTGTATGCAGAAGTATTATTTTAAGCAACACATTATGTTGACGAAACACTCGAGACTAGGGTGACCAGATGTCCCGCTTTGCGCGGGACTGTACAGCATTTTCACGACTTTTGGTGCGTCCCGCAAATTGAGACGATGTCCCGCATATTTCATTTTGATTGGCTAAAACGCTTTTCTTTAAAATCAGATTTATCCAATGGCTGTTGAGAAAGCAGGGAAGGCTATCATCAGGGGGCTGTGTTTGCTGTCAATCAAACTGTAACACACGGCGGGTGCTGGTTAAGTGTTAACCAATGAGAGTAACTCACTCACACACCCCCCCCCCACCCCCACCTCGCCAAACAACAACAACAATGAACGCAGGCGACGTAGCAGGTTATGGAAAATGGAGGAAACTGAAACTACAGCTAAGAAGATGCACATACAACAAAGACTGGGAAGACACTTACCCGTGGGTGAAGTCAGTGCAGGGCGACTCTCAGAGAGTTTTTTGCAATCTTTGCAAGAGTAATTTTTAAAATTTCACATGGCAGTGAATACGATGTCAAAAGACACAGAGAATGCGATTCTCACAAGAAACGTGTCGCTCAAAAAGAGACATCCCACTCTATGGAGACATTCCTACTCAAACCAAAAAATGATGGCCACTCAGCCAAGGTAACAGCAGCAGAAATAACCAGTGTTTACCATACAGTGCAACACTCCCATTCATACCGGTCAAATGACTGGTAACAAGCTAGCGCCGACCATTTTTCCAGACTCTGAGATAGTAAAGAAAATGTCATGTGGTCGTACAAAAGCAGCGTCCATAATAACAGATGTGCTTGCTCCTGCCTCTGTGGAGAGTTGTTTGACAGAGTCAAAGACACCAGTGGTTCTAGGTGACAAAATATATTATGTATTAGTATTATTATGTTTCTGTTCCCTCCTGGCCAGTGTTGGTCTTATTCTATCTATTAATTTATGTTGTGCCTACTTGTACAGGTAATACACTAGTTGAATTAAGAAGATGCATTTCTAAACACTTTAAGTGAATAATGCCTGCTGCCTTGGTTAGCCTTAGTTTACTTTTCTTTATTAAAAAACTGCATTTTGACTTCACTTTCTGCTCTGTTGTTATATATTTGTTACGTTTTTTTTTTTTTCGGGGGTTGGGGGTGCTGTTGAGAGGGTGTCCCACATTGTCCCACACAACCATACTCCTTGTCCCACATTTGGTTTGTTGGGATCTGGTCACCCTACTCGAGACAAATGTAATTAAAGTCAGATTCACTCGTGTCTTAGACGTGAACGCGCTCTCAGCTGGAGAGAGAAACCCTGGCTTGATTTACCGAGTTGATAACCAGCGTCGTAGGACCGCTTAGCGAGATCTCGTTTGTTAGTTTGTTGTTGTTAGTTTGTTTGTTACTCAAACATATCCAGGGTCTGTTGAACTGGCTTGACAATTTACTAGCGGTACCGAAGTGGGCCGGTCGAGAGTCCCGGGATGATTTTTAGTCCCAGTCCACCACTGGCTACATGACCTATGATCGCCCATATTGACGCACCTCATTCCTAAACTTCTAACAGATACAACATAAACCGATCCTTCAGCCTCATATGAGCTCTCAGACACGTTCAACATTAACCTGTCATCGCTGTCTGAGCTTGCTGCTGTGTGCGCCGTCGTGCGTTTACATCTGACTGTATATATATAAAGGTTGACATGCAGATGCTGGGATCCTGGACGGTGCAGCTGGAGCGCTGTGCCCGCAATGACGTCACCCATCATTTTGGCGGGACTTGAAGAATCCGCGAGAAGATCCAGAAAATTGTCAACATTGAAGGGCAGATTAATGGTTATCAAAGTACAAATATCCAAAATCAGTTCAGTAACGGTTTTCAAGGGGACAATATTTACTCAAATTGATGGGTTTGGATGATGGGGGAAAACCGTGTCACAGGCTCTTTAAGGGAATCATTATACATCCTTGCTAGAATTGGGGCCAAAAGAGACGAATATGCCTTGTAGAATTCGACTGTATCTCTAAAGTGGAAATGGGGTCCCCCATTCCGCCTACGTTAACTACGTCAATTTGGGGGAAAGTTAAGGAGTCAAGAGGATTTGGGTTTATTGTGCCAATTGTGGGGCATTCAGAAGTGCGTTGGCCGGTACGCCGACAGGACTCGGGGAGCTGGCGTCGGCTGGAGAGCCAACAGGAGACGAGGTGCCAGGTTGGGAATTGGGAGACAGGGAGCAAGCATGCCTGGGGCTAGCAGGCCGGGAATCACACACCGAGAGGAAATTAGAAATCCAGCCAGGTAAGAATCTCACCAAGTCTGGTTTCTCCATAGCCATCTGGCGCGCCTCTGCCAAAACAGCCTCTCGCTGCTGAACTCCGGACGCTCCTCTCCACCATAGCTGCAAGCCAGCAAGCAGGTTCAAATGGATGATTTGCTGGGTCCATTTCTTGGTTGGTTCGTTCTGATACGAGGAGTGAAGCAGGTAGGACCCAAACGCAGATAACACTGATAATACCTTTATTTCAAGGGCTCTTATCTTAACATATAACATGGACAAACAAAACACTCCACGGTGAACTCAGTCACAAACAAAAGATGAACCAACACTGAACACAGGAAGAGACAAGACTAAATACAGGGAGGGGTAATCACAAGACGAGAAACAGCCGGGCAGGGGAGGAGAAACACAAGGGCCACAGGTGAACACAATCAGACAACTAGACACACCAGGGAAACTAACGACAGGAGGAAAAACACAGGGAAAAGGACCAGACAATAAACCAGGAGGAAAACGTGACAAGGAAAACAACCAAACCTAGATATAAAAAACGTGACATGACATGAATATCGTGACACATACGATATAACCTGCCCACGAACATAGGCTTTGAGAGCCTCCCACACTGTTCCACAACTTACGTCAGCAGTGTCATTAATTTCGATATCTAAACGAATCTGTGAATTAACAAAGTCCTTAACTGTCATCGGCTGTGCCGCGGTTTTGGTCCGACCTCCTCTAGCGCCATAACCCACCGGACGTGTCCCAGAAGTGTTTCAGAAGCGTAGCGTCATGCGTGCAGGCTCGCAGTTTTGTTATTGATTCGGGCATCCTGGACATTTGTACTTCTACAAGAAAGTAAGTAGGCTACGTAGTTAAATGTTTTATTTGTGTGTCTGTTTAAATTGTGTTTATTGAATGGCTCTGTACTGTACCTACAAGTATTAATTAACTTTAAAACATTAATATGTAGTTGTTACATTCCACTCCACAAACTGCAGTGACTAAAAACCAGGCCTTGTCCTTTCTGATGGTGTCCTTGTAGTAAGCATTGGTTACATCATATAAAATAGTGTGTTTTTCCACTTCCATGATGAAAATCTCGTCGTCCATTGTATGTTTTGTATCGTAGTGGAGGTGTTGTGATGAAGGAGGGGGGTCTGCTAAATTAGTATATGTGGGGGATAGGCCTGGCCCGGATGCTCACCTTTCCACTTCCTGCCAGGGGGGGCTGCCTGCCTGACCTTACGTTACGGCTGCGCCGCGGCAAAAATAGGATTCATCCTAATTTTAGAGAAGCGCTGCACCGAGCCGCTTCTGGGACGCGTCTGAGCCGTAACACGCATAACATCCATAGATAGGTAAACAGCCTGCCAATATAAGCATAACAGGGGGCAATAAGGCACTGACATAGATCTCAAGTAACATACATACATAAAATAAGGCCCAGAAATCAAGTAAAACAAAATCAAATTGCACTTTAAAGGTTAAAACCCATAGAAGGAATCAGTTCAAACAGCATTCTGAACAGTCCAAGTACTTGGGTCCCATGTAGTGTAAACAGTAGCAGGTGCATTCATGTTCATTGCAATATCAGCACTAGGCTCAAACTATCAGTGCAAATACCAGAGCGGCTAAGATGCATGTATAAAAAGTGTCCATGAAAGCAGAATCCGAAAAAAAAGTAGTAATAGTCTCTTACTAAACGTCCCATCAGACGCATGAGTTATCGGCATTGTTAGTGCTAGTCAGCGTCAGGACGAATGGATGCGATGTAGCCTTTAGCCTCTGCCACAGAGGAGAATCTCTTCTTACCTCCCTCCTTCGATACGATGGAAAGCCTTGCAGGGAACAGCAGGGCTGGCTTGAGCCATAGGTTGTAGAGCTCCGCCATCACCTCTCGGTATTTGTAGCGCTGTTCCATCACTTCGGGTGTGTAGTCCTCGTAGATGGCGATGGGCGTACCTTGGTACTGTAGCTTGCCTCTCCTGGCCCGGGCCTCACGGATAATTTTCTCATTCTGCTGGTACCTGTGGACGCGGATGATGACCGGCCGTGGCCTTTGTCCCGGCTTGGGCTTGTCGGTGAGTGAGCGGTGGGCCCTGTCGCACTCCGGAGGCGAATCAAGGACGCCCTCACCAAGGACCTCCATCAGCAGCTTCGGGAAGAATGTCGAGGGATGAGGGCTCTCAATGGTTTCTGGCAAACCGACAATTCTTATATTTTTGCGCCGGCTGCGGGACTCGAGATCAGTGACTTTGGCCAGCAGTTTAGCATTGCTGTCCGTTAGCGTAGCACAAGTAGCCTCCAGGGCTAACATGCGTTCGTCCTGCAAGTTAGCATTGGACTCGAGCGAAGCAATTGTCTGCCGTGGTCTGACACAGTCGCTTGGATTCGGTCTAGTTTTGCTTCGAGAGTTGAGATGGCAGACTTAAAGTCGGCAGAGAGAGCTCTACGGTGGTCTTCAAGGAGGCTAGCTATGCCCGCCATGTTGAGATTGTTGCCATCTTTTTTGTTGCTTTTCGCCGGTTTGGATGGCATACTACGGTGGCGTTGTGAGCGGAATAATATTAATGTTCACTTGAATGTAAGTTAAAGAAGAGTTACGGGCTTCACAAAAGTTTGCGGGAGCAGGACTACTGTTAGAAATTCAAATCAATGTTGATATGGCGTGATTTGAATTAAATACACTATTTAATTTAACTCAGTTTTATTCTGAAAAACCAGACGTTCACACTAACTATTAACTTAATAGTTTTATTCTGAAAATTATTCACTTCCGGTTAGCATTAGCATGTGGCGAAATGCTACGTTTTCAAACCTGCAGAGGAGACCTTCAACATACTGGACTATGGGGGTTATTCCCTATCTTTATTCAAGAGCGTGGTCTTTAAATTTGAGAGCATACTTTATTTATTTCACGTTCAGATTATGTATTTCTTTCCCTCAAACCCTGTCCTCACACTCAAATAGTGCCTGCTTGCACTTAGATTTGCTCTGCTTCTGCTCAAACTCTATGCTTGCACTCAGATATATTTCTGCTTACAGATTTCCTGTGTTCCAGCTTAAAACCTGCTCCTCGCACTCAGGCTGTTTCTGTGCGCTCGTGAAATGTCTGCTCTCAGATTTCTTCTGTGCGCGCTCGGATCTTTTGTGCAACAACCCTGTCAAAATCCCTCAACCATTAGGAGGCCTGGTGTCCTTGCGGGTGCGTTCGCTTTACTTATGGCTTTATGTACTTCACTTGGGGGGGGGGGGGGGGGGGTTATTTTATTTAACATAAAATAAATCTCACGTACCCCCTGTAGTACCCCAATGTACCCCTAGGGGTCCGCGTACCCCCATTTGAGAACCACTGCTCTAAAACATCAACATTTCCTGTTTTGTGATTTGACAAATGCAAGACGTTATTAGAAGATAAAGGCAATGAAAACATATATAACACTGCAGGAGTATTTAACTGAGTTTATAATATTAGTTTTGTTTTTATTTTAATTTGTTAACATGGTTTATTAGTATACATGGCCTAAAGATATTATTTGTTGAATATTTATCTGCTCATCTTAGTTGGTTACGCCCCTGAATATATTTGTTGACACCCCTTGGTCTCCTATTTGCTGTATTATGTCTGTTTATTGGGAAGTTGTGGTTTTTATGAATTTTAAATGCATGTTTTGTTTATTATTATTACCATGTTATATATTTTTCTTATATTTTATCTATTATTTATATTTTACACGTCAGTTTAGTCTATGTTTGCACAGTATATTGCATGTTTTCTTATTTCATTAGGTTCCAAATGAGGAGGTTATATATTTTATTATTTTTTATAGATTATTAATCCCCCGTTTCCTATATAAACATTGTTTATATTATTTTATTTATATTTTAGTTATTACTTGACAACACCCTGAAATAACCCCTTTAATAAAGTATTTTTAAACATCATCCGAGGCGTGTCCCATGTCTCACCTGCACCACCTCTCTAGACCAGATGCCTGCAGAGGAAGACAGTGAACTGCCTCAGGTTTTGGACCGTCTGGTGCAGAAGTTTCTGCATGTGAAGAAATATGCTAATTACATCAGATATGTGCACTACTGCATCAAATATGTGAGGATCTCTGGAATATCACCTTTTATTTTAATAATCGTTAAAGTTCAGCCGAGGCCTGGGTTTTAAACACTTTTAGGGACACTTGGTTGACTTCCCGTGTGCATACTAACCCGTGTGTATTTTATATTTTACATGTTACATTTTACATATTTGTTTTATACCTTACATATTTTAACATTTGGATTGATGTGATTTTTATTACCAGCACTTATTTTTACTAAGCACTTTTATGTATTCAGCAGACCAGGCTGCTCCTGGTCTCTTGGACGCCTAGCAGGCTCATAATTATAATCATATGCATTCGAATATATATTTTCAACCTCTTCTGTGTCAAAACTAGCATTGTGATCCATGTTTATTCATACGTTAGACCGGCCGCTCTCCACCATGTTACGTCACACGCGGGAGGTCACGTGGGGAGGCTTTTTTTATGCGGAAGTAAAAATGTCTTACAAAAACTACGCCAGATGTATATTTTTTGGAAAATCTAGTGTACATCATTTTCCTACACATTTATTCACTGGTGTGTCTAACCTGCAAGTTGCTCTTTAAGCCCTAGTTCATATGTATCAAAATAATGTCTATCCACTCTGACTTTGGTGCCCTAAATTATACACATCGATATAACATCTAAACCTACTCTTTTGGATTGCCCGGTGCCTGACCACTCTGGCTTTTGTGCCTACACCTCAATCCTAGATTATACGCATCGATATAACATCTAAACCTTACCCTATTGGATTGTCCTATACTTAACCACTCTGACTTTTGTGCCTAAACATTCAGCCATGTGACTTACAAACTCTCGCGAGAGTTTTACACAAGACGGATCTGGAAGTATGGAGGCGGTGCCTGGAAGCATGGAGGCTGGGGCCTGAAACAAGCCCCCAGGAAGTGCTCCGGACTCTGAGAAAATATTTGTTGTGTCCAAACGGCGGTACTACAATTTCCGTATCAGTCCGTGACGTCACCCGGCCCAGAAAAACGTTTTCCCTTTGACTAACATGGGGAAAGAGACATCTGTAAATCAGCGGATAATTTTTTTTAACGAAATAAACTACCCAGTATGAACTATTTTATATCCCTTATTATAATCAGTAGGTCCTTAAAGTTGTAAAATGCACTAAAAGCCGAATCTAGATTTATTTTCTCTCTCCATCCATCCAATCTAGTGAGCCGAGAGCGGGAGCTCGGGGGCCGGGGCTTAAGGGGCGCATGTTCTATGATCGCACATACAGGCACTTCTGCTCTGACAGCCAGGCATGACGGGTAATCTGTGACGTATTTCTCTCGAAAATATCAGGCCATTTTGTCCTCATGCGCCAATGAGCAGCTTTCATAGGAAATAACAAAACCCGCCTCCGACGCTGTATCCAGTTCTTATTATACATCCATGGCCTGGAAGCATGGAGGCTAAAGTAAAAAAACTCACGAGCTAGGGCTTTTCCTTCTCTTTCTGGCGTGCCAATTTTAACGCTATTATTCTGTAGTCCACAGTAGGAGCTTTCTTCCATTCCCCATACAAGCCTACAAGGGAGTAGGACAGCTCAAATAGCTCCTCTTCAAAAAGGTTGTTTGCTGGGTCCATGATAAGGTTGGTTCGTACTGTCACCGTGGGGTAAGGAAGGTTTATATCGCCTCCTGCTTTCCCTCACTCTTTTCCTCCCTTCCTTGCATCTTAGGTCCGCCCCCGTAAGGGCGGTGCTGGTGTTTGCGATGGTGGCAGTGAAGGAGGGAGGAGGGTCGCTCGGACCCGGAGGGCAGCGGCGGCGGAGGAGGGTTAGAAGGGACTGGAGGCTGAGGACGAAGGGGCGGGTCACTCGGACCAACAACACCCACATGATAGTCTTTGTCCATGGATACAACTCGAATGGTTTCATCAGACCCCTCTGAGGGCAGGATGGGCTGGTTACACGCAGCACATTTAGGCGCCAGGACCCTGTGGTAGTCTTTCAGACAGTAGATTTTATTCTCAGTGTCCACAGTGAAGGGCACTCCGTCCAGGCTCTCGTTGCAGATGACGCAGCGGAAACAACCGGGGCGGTACGACTTCCCCAGGGCCTGCAGGCCTGCATGTCCATGATCAGATGTCCACATGCGTTGCACTTGTCTGCAGACTGCTGGAACCCAGAGTACAGAAAGTCCTCTTCACAGAAAACCCTTCCTCCGACATAGCCTTCCCTCTCAGCCTTCGACTACAGGTGCTGCTGGTGAAGCAGCTGTCATGGTAGAGGCTGCCCATAGCTTGGCAGGCCTGGCTGGCTCCATACACCGTCTTGTTGCACTTAACACACACTCCTGTTTCAGCGGAGAGTGGCGTCCCCTGTCCCCTGGCTTGCCGTGTCTTTGTCCCCCCGATCCGCTGACGGCGGCTTCTGGGTAGTGTTAATTTCGTTGACTAAAACTATGACGAAATATGTTCGTCAACGACCTTTTTTTCCATGACGAAAACGAGACGATGACGAGACGGCACCGACGGCAGTAAACAATAACTGTAACGAAATCATCATGCAATATCGTTGACGAAAAGTGACGAGACGAAAATGTAGTTTACTAAATAAAAACTATGACAAAATCTCTCTTTACTTTCGTTGACGAAAAATGAGGAGACGAACTATTATCAAAGATAACGTTAAATCTCTGATAGTCAGTTTATCTCCCAGCGGTTCCATTTCCGGTGCTGCGGCAGAGCAGCAGCTGTTTCTGTGCTGCGCGCGGCGGTACATTTGAATTACACCAGGCAGCGGCACAATATGAACTGTCAGGAAGACTCGGGTCTAACTCATGGTCTAACTAACCTTATTTAACAGAAAATAAAATGGCAACAACAGGGCTTAGGAGCAGTGGTCGCGTTAACCGAATACCCCCCCGTCAGCGCGAGTGAGTGATACATTGTGCACTCGACGGATAATAATGGATTATGACGGAAATGTTACAATCCTGTCCGTCAAAATGACTGACAACGAAAAAGTCTAAAGCCACCACTGCTTGGGAGAAAGAAACGATGTGATATTTGGGCCCATTTTCGCTACAATGAGGCGGAGAAAAAAAGCGAATGCATTGTTTTATCAGAAGGGAAGCAATGTGGCCATAACACAGCTGGTAAAAACACCACAAACCTGAGCAGATACTCTCTGCAAAGCTGCTTTCTTAATCATTCAACCTGTGTTTTTCATCAAATAAGGACAAGATAATTTTATTTATTTATATACTAAAATGACAAATTATTGGTTTTGGCTAGACTAGTTTGACTGAAATGTTCTATATAATCTGATGACTAAAAAATACTCAAATAATAATAAAAAACTAAAAATAATTAGTTTTCTTTGACTAAAATAAGACAAAAATGCTCAGACTTTTAGTCGACTAAATCTTGACTAAAATGTTTACTGTTTTAGTCGACTAAAATAAGACTAAAATGCTCAGACTTTTAGTCGACTAAAACTTGACTAAATAAAAACAGGATGAAGGTGACTAAATATGACTAAAACTAAAAAGGAAATTTAACACAGGACTAAGACTAAAACTAAATTAAAAATAGCTGACGAAATTAACACTACTTCTGGGCTGCCTGCTAGAGAGATGTCTTCCTTCTCCTCTGGCTCGCTGATGGCGGCTTCCGAGTCGATGCTGAATAGATGTCCTCCCGATCTTCCTTCTCCGGTCCGATGATGATGCCTCCCGGGACGACTGCTGGATGGATGTCCTCGAGGTCCTTCTCCTCCAGTCCGCTGATGACCGCATCCGAGTCGACCTCCATGACGAGAGCCAGATCCGTCCTGATGTCGTCTAGGGTCCTTGCAGGTGTTTTCCCGACCGCACACTGGCTCCAGTGGTACCAGTTGTCCCCCTTTCCTTGTAGGCGGACGGCATGGGATGTCCTCTGGGTCACTCGGTAGGGGCCGGAAAACCTGGGGTTGAGCCACTTTGTCCTGATGACAGTCTGCCTCCTGCGTCTCGGGTCCCCCTTTTGGCGTCAACAACCTGTGTGGAGAAATCTGATACAAATCCCTCAAGCCTACGCTAATTGTGCAGCTTCAGAATCTTAATACTTGGACTGTGCCAACTAAATAAGAACCCCAACATCTTTAGGTAAACTAAATAACATATTTCAATAGCTCTGAATTTCTGACAAGCATCTGTGTTTATTTTTAAATGAAATCCTTGAGATCTCATTAAAAATCTAAATATGATTTGAACTGCTAATGTTTCTGGTAAAGAAACACACTAATGTTCTGGATTAAAAAACAACCAAAATCACAATACTAACAAAGTGAATGGCTTCCTGGTGATACTGCTTTTACCCGTCAGTGCTTAGATATTATCCCGCTGAAAAAATGAATACAGAATTCCAACAAACTGTCCTCAAATGTCTTTCTATTATAAATGTGGTGAAATGTATATCCCCATAATGACCTAAACAATAAAGTCTAGACAAAATGTAATTTAAACACCATCATGTAACTAGCCTGGGCTAGTTACATGATGGTGTTTAAATTACATTTTGTCTCATTACATTACTATGTTTTAGCTGAACTATAAATATGTTCTTTCTACATTTCAAACCTCAGTTACTTTAATACCTGTTGAAACATTACTCACAGGTCAGCTTCTTCAGTATTCCATTCTGGACTTACATCTCTCACAGCAGCCCCTTGGCC
Source organism: Pseudochaenichthys georgianus (assembly GCF_902827115.2). Classification (NCBI taxonomy): domain Eukaryota; kingdom Metazoa; phylum Chordata; class Actinopteri; order Perciformes; family Channichthyidae; genus Pseudochaenichthys; species Pseudochaenichthys georgianus. The sequence continues at coordinate 404,414 of NC_047504.1, forward strand.
ACTGATTCTTTATCTGTGTTACCTGCTATAACTCAATCAATATTAGAGACATGTCAACATTCATCAAACAGTGTCTTATCCCCAGATATGGAGCAGGTCAATTGTAAAACTGTCAATCAATGGTCAGATTGAACAATCGAGTTTGGGCAGCCGGTTCCTTTCAGTCCCTAAATGAAAAATGTACATTGTGAAGTTTACACTCCCCCTTTTTTACACATTAACTCATGTGTAAACAAAATCCTGTATGGGAAGAAAACCTTCAGGTAATAATGGATTATAAGACAATACCAAACATTTTTCCCAAATGTACATCCATTATTTCCCCAGTAAACACTTCAGTGAAATTAAGTGTTTCTCTCCCTCTTTGAGTCCTAAAAGAAACAGAATCTTCATGTTTTAGTTTGAGTTTCACATTCTGCAAACTGCCACCTCCTGTGGGAGTGAAACATCATCAAGCAGAAACTAAACGTCACATGTACGGTTTCCTCTTTTGTGCAATGTTAGGAAATTTCACACATTATTATCACACAAAAATAATGTGTTAGTCCAAAAACATGCTTGATTAGTCATTGTTTTAAATCATGCAGTTGCACTGATCAGATGCAGACATACACTCACTCACACTGTCAGGTTGTAAAGTCAGGTTTGGTCAGGTACACCTCAGAGTCAGTCATTGAGAGTGCCTTCCCAAGTTACCCTGTCGGTCAGGGTCAAAGGTCAGTTGGTCTCAGTCTTTTTGGCCATGTGTCGTGCTCTGCAGAGACTCCGATCTTCCAGCACAGGCCAGCATCCTCCGTCTATAAAAATCTGTATATATGGAGCGCCATCATTTATTAATTCACAATTCCAACTATAATGTTCAAGATATCTCTAACTTTTCATCGGAACAGCTGTTTCCCAAATTCCCTGAAAAGTGTTAGCCAAAAAATGTCACTTGCTTATTGTACTACTACTGCAGTTCATTGACACCTAATCAATATCAACACGTCTAATAGATGTAATTCAGAAACTTGTGCACACAATTATTATCTCGAGTCAAAACATAATCAGGATCTGTAAAGCTCTGCTATGTATTTCATAACTCATTATATTAATTTATCTTCAATTCTGGTCCACTTAAAGAACAATGTTACCCTCTTTAACAGTGCGTGGAACCCTGGGTGTCCGAACATGCAACAATTACTCCCTCCTATATCAAGGACCTAAAAACAGAAGTAATTTCATTAATGGTTTGTAGCGGAACTTAGGAATTATCCCTCATGGTAGGTATGTTTTTACTTTTTAACATCTCTAAATGTCAGTTAATTACTAACTAAATGAATGTCCATTAGGAGGTGGTGACGCTAGTCCTCTAAACTCATAATCTGGTGCCGTGCGCTTCCTGTGAAGCTGCAAGTAAGATTTTAAAACCCCACTGCAGGGTGGGTCGAGTGACCCCTCCTCCCTATTGGTCGTCAATAATATGCACCATTACAATGAGTGATTGAAGGCCCCACATTATTTCCCATTTCAGCATCAACCCTCTTTACTCTAAAATTACTTTTTAAATAGGAATATGTAGAAATGGAACAAATATTCAATTCTTAACCAATGTCTATCTGGTGACTAGCCAACATATTTAAAAATGTCAGATGTATAAAAATAAGCCTAAATACTCCCTTACCATCTAAGTCCAAATCTAGACACAAGGTGAACAGTTTTGGTAACGGACAATTTAATCTAAAAACAAAACAAAATTGGACTTGTGTCCTTGTTATTTGTTCTTCAAAATACATTAGCAAATACCCTGCAAAGTATTCGCAACATAACTAACCCTCCCTAGGATATGAACTCCATTAATCCCTTTACTCATAGTTAGTTTATATGTCTAAATCATTATGTGTGACCTAATAATCAGATGTCTTGTTTGCCAAACAAGGATATTAAACTTGAATCTTTTCAGTATTCCAGACCCTCGTTTAAACAATCAGCCTCCTTTCTCAAACACTAATGTTATTGTTGTACACCACCCTCTGGAAAACTCTTGCACAGTTATGCTGTCAAATCATCGCATCATTTCTTCAGAGTCTGAACCGTCTGAGACCAGCCTGTCTCAAGATCTTGTTATAATGTGAATAGTCAGTGATGTGTTGTCTTCTGCAGCTGTAGTCAATAGGATCAATGAAACTCTTGCACTGGGATGTCCTGAGGGGGAAGGCACCTCTGGATCAATGTGCTACAGTCAGCAGACACACGTTGTCCTATGCACAGCAGGAATCCCCAAAAACTGCTGTTCCTCTTCCCACCACTGTTGCCTTGGCAACGAGGTACACGCAAAATGTCAAACCCTCCTCAGATGCGTTCTTTGCACAGTTCTTTCTGTAGTGAGCAACTCTTCACCAACACACTGATTCAGAGTACAACCCAAAGGTGGCGCACAACTTTCCAGTGCCGCTGTAATCACAATAAATCAGCAACTGGAGATAAACTCAATTTAAATCTCTCCCCCAAAGGGTTACAAAATAAAACGGCTGAGTGTCTATATGGTCAGGAATGCTGAAACATGTGAATGTTAAAACAAATCAATGGCAGTAGTCTACCCAGATTCTTTACTCCATTAAAAGTAGTAAAACCACATTGTAAAATCTCTTTTGTTTAGTTGAAGTCCTGCTTCTAAAATTCTTAGTCAGAAAAAATAAACTTCATCTTTAAAATCTCCTTTAATTTGAAACCAAAAAAGGTCTTCCTTCTCCACCATGATCCTATTTCTACAACAAAGTCCATACAAACTGATGATTTATCTTTAGAAACCATGAGGAATGACAGTTCTCATAAAACACTATTCTTCCTTACTTCAGTTCTAAATCAAATGAGCCAAACAGGAAAACCCCTTTAACCACTTGCTTATTCTATTCTTTTTGAAATTGTTTATCTAAGTTGTGTTACAAGCAGGTTAGATCTGTTACAAAATACAAAACTAACTGTATTTAGCGCTATAATTGAAAAACAAGTAATCTGATCATATCTAATGAATATATATGTTTGAACACTTATTATTGCTGGAAAGGTTTCCTCACAAAATGTAATCTCCATTACTAAAGCTCAAACCTAAAGAAATCATCACGGAACAGTTTTCTGTCCTTATCACTTAATTGTCTCAATACAAACTAAAAAGCGTTGTGAAAACTCCCACTCTTGAGAACATCTCAACACTTTATTCCATCTGAGCACGAGTGTCTGACAGACACGCCCTATTAATCCAAAACGGTCTTTAATGGTATCAATTGTGAACTTCCTTAATATGAATTGTAAATGCAACATATGTTCTCTTTAGAACACAGATATGACAGTAGCTGCTGAAACTGGTTAATAGCAGTTTTCTGTCAACCTAGTTAAGCATGTTGTTGTTATATCTAGTAAATATATTTTTATTTCATGTTTACTCACAAAACAATATGACATTATTTTAGAAGTTTTACTCTCTCTGAACTCTTCAAAACATCTACTTGTCTTTCTCTTTTACTCCCTGTGCCCTGCAGCTGCCGGCTCAAGTTTCCCCTCATCAATCACCTGTGTGTTTGTGCAACACCTCTGTCATGCGTAACCATTTAACAGATTCATTCTGACTGACAAACTTATAACAACCTCTCGTTTACTTTGTACTCTTTCTTCATAAACGTACAAACACAATTAATGTCTACTAATGATATTACAAAAACACTAGGTGGAATAATCCACTATTATGTTCAATTTGAATCAAACTTTAACCTGCTTCATATACTCTGCAAAAGCTATTATTACTTTCCCTCCACATTACTGTATGCAATAAATGCCTCTGAAATATAAGTAAACTTCTCAGTAAATGACAAATACCACGAAATTCACAATGCAATGTTTCTTATTTATTTAAATATCTACGACACATTGATCTATTAATCTTCAATGTTATTCCCTCCTTTTTCAGAGGAAAGCTGTGAAGTGGGGGCTTTCTCGAACCTACGCCTCCAGCCTGACTTCGCATGTCTTTATCTGACTTTTCTCCCTTATCTTATTAGTAATTATTCACAGAAAATTATTCCCCGTACAGTCTATCGAGCTTTTTTAGATTAATAACCCCACAGAACAAGAGAACGAGATTCCGTTCGTTTCAAAATGGCTTTTTGAAATTTGCGTATCTCTCCCTTGGATTTATAACATATAATACACTCCAGCTTCCTATGAAGCTGAAGAAGTATTATTCAGTTTCGCCCTGGATGGATATCTTTTTTTAAGAAACCCACTGGACTTCCGACGTAAATTGCCGACTTGATTTCTGTAAAACCAACGGGGCCTTGCACCTTCGTCTTACATTTCTCGCCGCTTCACGTGTAGCTAATCCCCGAGGTTCCTAACCGTTGCTTTATCAATATTAGTAGTCCATCGTTACCTACCTATGCTAATATATGCATTGCACCATTTTATAACATTAATAGTCCGTCGTTACCTACCTATGCTAATATATGCATTGCATTATTTTATAAGATTAGTAGTCCTTCGTTACCTACCTATGCTAATATATGCATTGCACCATTTTATAATATTGATAGTCCGTCGTTACCTACCTATGCTAATATATGCATTGCATTATTTTATAAGGTTAGTAGTCCTTTGTTACCTACGCTAATATATACATTGCACTCTTTACCGTAAATGACACCTGGAAATATCTTTGACAGCTCTAAAATTTAGCTTGAGCCAATTACAGACCTTCGATAGAAACAGGCGTCCGTTTTACCTTTCAGTTGGATCCATAGTTGTCAAATAGTATTCCAGGCATCTCCCTTCTTCCGCTGGCTGCCCGTGCTTCCTCAAAAAACACTCATGACGTCACCACGTCGGAACGTCCTTACGTCTCCACGTCATGACGTTGTCGGGGTCGCCATTTTGAAGGAGTTTGGGACTACTTTTCTCCGCGCCGTTCCTAATGAGCTTGCTTTAAAAGAAGAAGCACTCAAAACAACCAGGACGAGGGTTAAACAAAAATCTGTGTATGCCTACTCCTGGCCTTGTTCACGGGCTGCCCCGACCTCCCGGTCCGCGCCGCGCGAGAAGAGAGGACGAAGCAACAAGTTGCACGTCCCAAAACCAACAGAAAGGGGTGGAGTTTCATTTGGGAGATACCAACACGCTGTCTCACAGGGAATCAGCGGGGCAGCTATGAAAGCCACAGGTGTTGAGAAGGCCTGCAGGATGCACATCATTAAAATCAGGGAAAATGTCCCTCCCAATTTGCAAAGCCTATCGATGGTTTAACCCAGAAAACCACTCTGGGATAATCTTTTCACTCAAAACAGAAATCACCATTAATTCTGCATCTTCCTTCTTCACAAATAGCTTAAAACACTCTTTTGATAAACAGGTAAAAAGTCAAACAAAAAGACTATTGCGCTAATCTACTTTTAAGAAAAAGGGAACATTGTTTCAGGAATCTATAAAAAACCTCTCTATATGGTAGAGGAAAAATGTACTTTTTGTTCCTTCAACTATTAACACACAGGAATGTATAAACCCACACATATATTAGAGATGACATGATGTAATACACCTCCTATAGATGGGTGACATTAAAATGAACATACCAAAAATATGCTGCCTCATTTCTTTGGTACAATAACTCACATCAATTTCCACAGTGTGCCTTGAGATTTTTACTTGTCCTTTGGTGTGCCTTGGGCACAAAAAGTTTGGGAACCACTGATCTAGAGAATTCTAACGGCTCTTATCATGGCTGCCACAGAGGTACGTCCGGGTCAGTTCACTCCATTACGGCCCGTCCACACAGCGGCGTGCGTTGACGCATCACCATTCACTTTGAATGGGGTGACGTCACTTTTAGCGGAAATGCATCGTGGGAAGCGACGTGGAGCGTCGCTGGCGTGGCTCGCTGCAAAAGTTGAGCAATGTTCAACTTTTGACGCCTCGGCAGAAGCGTCAGCCAATCGAATCATATGCCAGTACGAGCTCTAGCCAATCAAACCGCTGCTTGTGTGTCAGGGGCGGGAGATTCATGTGATTGGTTGTTGGTCGAGTTTCAGACACGCCCGCCGGCAAGCGTCAACGCACGCCGCTGTGTGGACGGGCCGTTAGGAAGGTTCCTAAGCTCAACTGACAATTCGACTGCAGCCCCAGACTAAATACACAGAAGGGTAATCACAAGACAAGACACACCTGGGGAGGGGGGCTGAGAGACAGGGGCAGCAGGTGAAACCAATAAGGCAATCAGACAGGAGGTAAAACAGAGGAAGGAAGACAGGTAAAGACACAAGGAGAGAATACATTTCAAAATAAAAGAGGAAACTATACCCACACAAAACTAAAATTCTATTCAACTACAATTCAGATGTAAATTGCTTTACAGATGTGGATTAATGATGTGAAATATAATCAAGTGTTAAATCAGACTTTAGTTCCACCTGGAGTACATTCACAAGCTACCCTGCAGTATACAAAGTCATTCAAATTAGCTACACCTTTACCAGCTTTGAGAACACTTTAATGATCAATCATTATAAAACATATCCTATATATTATTCTGAAATGGACCAATCTGCATAATTATTACTTTTACTGTCGCTACTTTCACTATATTTTGATGCTCATACTTTTCTACTTTTGCTTGAGTAACATTTTGAATGCAGGACTTTTACTAATACAGAGTATTCCTACACTCTGGTACTTCTACTTTTACTTCAGTACAAGATCTGAGTACTTTTTCCACCACACCTTGCTCAGTGTGTGGTAATCAGACAGACAGGCGAGTTGTGTGTGGTCATCCTGGGGAGTGGATGCCCTCCGACCTCCCCCTCCGTGCTCCATCCTCCCTCCCATGATTCCTTGTCCTTGAGACGTCTTCATCCCGGAGGCTCGGCGGTGGCGCTCCTCTGCCCCCTTCATCAGGACAGAATGCTGGTGTCAGCACTGCTGCCCCCCCTCTTCCTTCCCTGCCCTCCTCCACCTTTGCCTTTATCTGTCGCCTCTTCTAAAGATGCTCTCTCCGTACCCCCGAGGGTCAACTTGGAGGGGAGGGGAATGTAGGCATAGGTGTGAAGGAAGCAGGGGGAAGGGAGCAAAACAAAAGCACCTGACTTGAAGGCAGAAAGATAATTTCTGTTTAAGGTTAAAGCCTGATTTGCATTTCAAAAGCGGCGGTCGGCCATGTTGCCACCTCAGGGACGCCGTCGGACTGACCAGCGCCTCATTTAATATCAGCGGGCACCGGGGCCTTGATGAAATTAATAGAGCAGCCGGTGATTGATAACGGCGCCACTGTCATGACCAATGCGTCGCCCCGCCCCCACGTCCCACACAAGCCCACCTGTCAATCGCAGCACTTTTAACCATTAGCATCCTCTTCATCTGAATTCTCCTGAACGAAGAGATCCACTCCTTGTGTTCGTGATGATGTAAAATCTGAATCAGAATCCAGTTTATGGCCAGTTACGTTTACACATACATAGGAATCTGATTTAGTGTAAGGTGGTTCAAATATGAAACATAAAAGACAACCCACTCTCACGGCATTTCGTGTTATACAGTAGTTACAAAATGATAACAAATTATAAGGAATTTTTTTTTTTTAAATACATATTTCAGTATTCCGAGCCCCATTTATTTTCCTTACGGACGGCAAAAAACGTCAGATATCATACAATTTAAAATAAAAACAATAATCGTGGCTTGATATTGAGTGAGTAAATGTTTTTATGAACCACACAGCTTCCGGTCTTTCAAGACCCGACCGGACAAAAATATGTGGTTCTGGCATGAAACATACTACCAATAAATGTATTTGAAAATTGTTCAGTGTAACACGAAAAAAATGGGGAAATCGTGTTGGTGAACACGAATCAATAGATTACATTTATTTAGTGACTATAACCCGAAATGCCGTGAGACTGGGTTGTAAGAGAAGGAGTTGTAAGAGGAGTTCAAAGATATAACAATTATAAAATCAACAATCAATCGATGTTTATTTATATAGCCCAATATCACAAATGTAAAAAGTGTCTCATATCAATAGGACACCCTCTGTCCTTGGACCCTCACATCGTGCAAGGAAAAACTTCCAAAGGAACCCCACAGTTAATGGGGGAAAATGGAAGAAACCTAGAGGAGAGCAACAGAGGAGGACCCTTCTCCCGGACGGACAGACGTGAAAATAGATGCCGTGTGTAAATTGAAAAGATACCACCTGGATTGAAAATCCAGGTGGATGGCAACAATCCTGTGGGAGCCATCAGAGAAGTAAAATAAAAACTATATTATAAAACACTATTTAACATTAAAATAGAATAAAGACAAGTATTTACACTACATTTGAATGTACAAAATAAACTAAAAAACTAAAGAAACTAGTACACAACATACTGTATGTGATAATGTATCACAAACTGTGGTGTATTTGATACTATATAGACAAATGTATTGGGACACACATTACACCTACAGGAGTGGAGTGCGTAAGCTGGGCGTAACTCTACGTCCGACAAATGACCGAAGGTTGAGACCAAACTAAAGTTATGACTAGTGCACCACTTCGACTTAAGCCCTGTATGCGTTGCGCCCAGGTGTAACATTTACACCTAGTATGGAGCAGGCGTATCAGACTGACTAGTATCCATAGCAGGGACGTGCACAGACATTTTGGGGGGTGGGTGCTCAAGTGAGAAAAAGGGCACTTCCCATAATCATCTATAAAAAAAATTCAAAAAGTTAAATATAGTTGCACATCTCTGACTTACTGACCAATTTATTTTAATACCCTCACGCAATTGTTTAATACCAATGCCTTGGTAACTGCATGCAAATTTGAGCATTTTAATTAGGCCTAGTTAACGCCGAATTTAGACGGTTGGATGCTGCTGTTTTGAGCATTGCCATATATTTATTTTCGCTATGTTATTTATTTATGATTATCCTTAGGCTCAGCAAAGATTTGATGTCAGCTGTTGCTGTCTTTTTTTCTATAGTTAATAGTTACTGAAATAGAGCCCTGCTGTTTTGTCAGGGCCTTTTCTTTAAATATAATTTTAAAATTTCGATACAATAGCCCCTTTTCTAAATGTCTATGCTTAAGTTTGTATAGGTGTTGTTGCTATCTGCTTTGTGTAGCGTGGTTCTACAAGCAAGTCAGTGCATTCATTGGGTGTATAAGAGAGTTACAAGGGTCTGTAAATGCAATGAAAACATTTGGCCACAGCAAATCCTTTCTATTAAACATGTAATTTTTACTTTTGAATACTTCAGTACAAAGGATGTGTTGAATAATTTAAGTGATATATGTGTACACATATAAATCATTAGTCAAAACAGGGCTACATTTGATTTAATTATAAAAGGTATAATATGTCGAAAGAACGAGATCGCGGATACAAGCGGCCGATATGGGTTTTCTCCGCAGGGTGGCTGATGTCTCCCTTAGGGATAAGGTGAGAAGTTCGATCATCCGGGAGGGACTCGGAGTTGAACCGCTCCTCCTTCTCGTCGAAAGGAGCCAGTTGAGGTGGTTCGGGCACCTAGTAAGGAAGCCACCTGAGCGCCTTCCTAGGGAGGTGTTCCAGGCACGTCCAGCTGGGAAGAGACCATGGGGTAGACCTAGGACCAGGTGGAGGGATTATATCTCTTCGCTGGCCTGGGAGCGCCTTGGGATCCCCCAGTCGGAGCTGGTTGATGTCGCCAGGGAAAAGAAAGTTTGGGGCTCTCTGCTGGAACTGCTACCCCCGCGACCCGACCACCCGAGACACCAGCCACCGACCACCCGAGACACCAGCCACCCTGCGGAGAAAACCCATCTCGGCCGCTTGTATCCGCGATCTCGTTCTTTCGACATATTATACCTTTTATAATACCCCCGCGACCCGACCACGGATAAGCGGGAGAAGATGGATGGATAATGTGTGGTAAACTGAAGAGCCATTTGGGAGCCGAAAGAGCCAGCTCTTCTTGGTGAGCCGAGCCAAATGATCTGGCTCACGAAGAAGAGCCGGAATTCCCATCACTATGGGACAGTAAAGTAGGGAGGTGCTGCTACCTGTCTGTCTGAAGTGACTGCCGATGTCCGCACCGCTGTGCAGGAGACGTGGAGGGAGGGAGAGCTACGGAACTTCACAGTCTAATATATATATACCTGATATTTAAATGTTGTATTCAATCAATATATTTTTGGAAAGGGAAACTGTGCACAAACAGCAGTCGATATATATTCATTTATAATAAATAAATATAAATAAAAGGGGGGGAAAAGAGTACTTTCTCTGGAGGAAAGTGGGCAGGGGCTGGCCCACTTTTATGTCTATGTGATCCATAGTAACGTAAGACAGGCAAGAAGGAAAATAACAATGGCAGGGCGTCTTGTTTACATGTTTAACAATGAAAGGGCATTAAGAAGAGAAAGAGTCGCCGTAATCGAACAAACCCACTGGACATCTATTCGGACAGTGAGCTGATAGAGGTTTTGTTTCGGCAGACAAGCCCTTTTTGATTTAATCGAGGAGTTACTAGTGAAACCCCATGGCCCCGCGGGCGGGGGCAAAACGCAACATCTTGCAAGAAACAGCGTCTGAGGGCAATTAACATTGAATAAACAATGAATGTGTCATACCCAAGCGGCAAACTCTGGGGCAAAGCCGGGAGGCCAATAAGGAAGTGCCACAAACTGTAATTCATCTATTGGCCGATAGGCGATGACTGCAGAAAGGATCAATTTTCATAGACCCCCATGTTAAAATGCCCAACTTTACAGCAGAAATAAACGTGTTTCTGCCCCTGGATGCAATACAAATTATTCGGGATATAGTTAGATTCCACCTTCATGATTATGAATTGTTTTATAACGCAACCCTTTTATCTATATTAGGTCTTAACGTTTTTGCATACATTAGGGCGTGGTCACTTTGATGGACAGGTACGTGCCTCACTGTCAGCTAACAGCAACTTGTCCACTCTGCTTGGCTACAATGTTTTGTAGTTACTGTACTTGATATATATATATATATATATATACAGTTAAGTTTACGATTCAGCCTTGGGTAAGACTTTTACAACCTGATCTCACCAGAATGCGTGACTCCACCACGACTCCTTAACACCACAATGCGTGGTGGAGTCACGAACTTTGTTACATTTGCGTGTCGGCACCACGCAAACAACCCCAATGTAAAGTGAATGAGGCTCCTTTGTCGTGGTGCACACACGCATTTCTACAACGTGCATTGTGTGTAATGCAACTGTTAATTTTATTAAATTAGTTTGTTTTTAAGGAAGGCCAGAGCTTCAGCTGTGTCAAATAGATTGTTCCCTTTAGTTAACGTTATTTAAAAGATAATGATCATGTCTGGTATTACGAGCGTCCATTCCCATTGGATAACGGAGAATTTTACACCCGGAAGTAAGTAGCCTATTCTCCTTACTGTCGATTGATTTTACAGTGATATCTGCACTACTCATCGACTAAAAAACACCAAATTGTCCTTGTTAATTACACAACATTGATTGGTTTGAATTGTGTGCAATGCTTTTGTATTTTCCCCCTTCGATTCGGAGAAACAAATATTTTTTCGGAGTTTTTGGACGGCAGAAGACACTACACTACCCAGAATCCTCAGCTATCGTTTGGGACTACACCATGAACCCCGTGATCAGTCCTCAAGTTCTTTGATTGGTTGACCTCCAACTGCATTCCATATGAAAAAAAACGTTTCGTAAAAGAGAAAATCATACTTTATTCAGCAGTGCTTGCTTTACTCTTTGATAGTCATCACATGAATGCATTGTAATAAATGGTTTGGCTGCATTAAATATTACACATCTGTCTTAGTTCTTTATTTATCTACAGAGATCGGGCATCAGAATACACCGGAAACTATTCTTTTACCGGTCTGTTTTAATTTCACAATAAAGTTAGTAGTAATATTTTGTTTTGATATTATTGTTTTTTATTAACTACTAGACGACTGGGTCATGTTAAGACCATCTTTTTTTGGTTGCTATGGGTTTTTTCCATCGCTTTTGTGTTACAAATATCAAAACAATAACAAAATAATATTCGTCGTAAACTAAACCGGAAACAGCAGTATATTTTATTTTGTTAACACTGTAAACTTGACAGCCTTTTAACCCAAACCACCTACTGGTTAAAGCACATTATTGCACGTTTAGAGTAATTGCAATGCAGGAAGATTGTGTTGCTTTTTAATGACTGTTTAAAATGCCTTTTTCTTAATGTCTTTCATTTTTGTAACGCACTTTTGAATGTGTTATATTTTATGAAAACATTCAAATATTAAGAGTACATACATACATAGTGGGAAAGTAGAAGGTCAATTATATAAATATAGAATAGAAAATATCAAGAAGATACTCAAATGATATCTAGAGTAAAACAGTTTAGTGCCTGATAGGAGGATGTGCTAACTAATAAGGCTTTATTTAAAGAAATGTGCAGAATACGACAGTGTAATGGTGGAAGTATACACACATTGATAGATGTCTTGTAATGCACTGTTGATGAACCTGTGACCCAAGTTGTTCATTCATTGCATAACTACACTGTTGTGTATATGATATGTCAATAAACCTTAGAAAATCTTGAAATCTTGAAAGGGATGTGCAAAATAGCAATTATATACAGTCTTTAATGAACTATTAGAGAATAACGAGTAATGAATATGCTTTAAACGGATCTGCAGATAAATATTTAGTCTTCTCAAGCAACCAACTATCAAATATCTCGCCTGATTGTTGGCACTTGACAATCACCTTCACTGAATTTCACTCAGGTGTAACTAAAGTCTGATTTAAGGGTTGTTTATATTTCACATCATTAATCCAAATCTGTAAAGTAACTAAAATAAATGTAGTGGATTAAAAATACCAGGTTAACCTTAAAGAAAGCCCTCAGGATTATAAAAGACCACCATCACCCCAGCCACAAACGGTTCTGTCTGCTGCAGTCTGGCAGGCGGTACCACAGCATTCGGACTAAAACCACCAGACACAGAGACAGCTTCATCCCACAGGCCAGAAGACTATTAAACACCTGAACTTAGAAATAACATTCATCTGGCTGCTACTTAGAAATGATTTATCTAATATATCATATTCCAATCACTTGTATATAGACTCTTATTGCACTATTTCACTATTTTTTCTGTGCATCTGTTTTATTGCGTAGCACTGTTGGAGGAGCCTGTGACCTAAGGGGGGGAGGGGGGTAGGACACGTTCGATTCCTGTTTTGAATAGTGTGCCGTAGATGGGTTTCATTCCATTTCAAAGTCCTTTTGGACGCTCTGTGTAAACGTCGCGCATCCAATCACAGAGGTTGAGGACTGATCACGGGGTTTGTCAAGCTAAGCACATGGTGTAGTCCCAAACGATAGCTGAGGATTCTGGGTAGTGTAGTGTCTTCTGCCGTCCAAAAACTCCGAAAATATATTTGTTTCTCCGAATCGAAGGGGGAAAATACAAAAGCATTGTACACAATTCAAACCAATCAATGTTGTGTAATTAACAAGGACAATTTGGTGTTTTTTAGTCGATGAGTAGTGCAGATATCACTGTAAAATCAATCGACAGTAAGGAGAATAGGCTACTTACTTCCGGGTGTAAAATTCTCCGTTATCCAATGGGAATGGACGCTCGTAATACAATACAGGGGACATGATCATTATCTTTTAAATAACGTTAACTGAAGGGAACAATCTATTTGACACAGCTGAAGCTCTGGCCTTCCTTAAAAACTAACTAATTTAATAAAAATAACAGTTGCATTACACACAATGCACGTTGTAGAAATGCGTGTGTGCACCACGACAAAGGAGCCTCATTCACTTTACATTGGGGTTGTTTGCGTGGTGCCGACACGCAAATGTAACAAAGTTCGTGACTCCACCACTCCAGTCACGCATTCTGGTGAGATCAGGTTGGACTTTTATAGTCTATGGCTATGACGCCCATAATGCTTAACGGCAGCAAATGTTAAAAGGGGACCCAATTATCCCAGTGGTGGCCGCCGGAGTCCGCTGCCGGAGCTAACGGAGCCGCAGGCGGAGTCCGGTGTTATAACTGGAGATCAAGGAATGCATTGAAACGCGGACTTGGTTTGCCTGCAGCTCGCTGTTGTATTTGCTAAAGAAATTATGTTGAACAAGGCTTATTAAGCTGAACATCACCACAATTGTTCTTCTATGTATCGGTAGCCTACTTATTTTTATTTGATTAACGTGTGAATGACAAGCATTAAGTACAACAACAAATAGCTAATTCTCTTGCAGATTGTCTCGTTTGATTATGAATGTAACGTTTATATAGTGGAACTATACTGTTTTATCAAAACCAAAGTGCCACGCAGTAACTTGGTATGCATGTATTTCAGCTAGAAATGTGCAACGTAGATGACATTTACCAACACAGACTATATCGAAATATTTGTAAAAGTTGTTCATGTGTTATTAAGTGAATATAAAATTAAAACACCTATGCTTTTTGACTGTCAAATTTTTACATTTCAGCATTGCATCACAAATGTAAGTTCTATGTTCTCATTCATAACACTCCGTTCAATGTCTCACTATGGGATACGCCTCCCGCGAATGCCTCAGAAGCATCAATCTCATTACGCCAATCATGATTGGCTGGTGATCTTGACGACCACGTCAGGGAATCCGACCACCCTTTAAGTAGCTTGCGCTACGACGCAGCGTCATTCAAACACCTCTTCTCGCTTCGGAGCACATCTCTAAATGTGTAGTAGCCTGGCTAGCTTAACTGTTCATAGACTGAACCACTCTAAGCTAACTTTCGGTCGCCGGACGCTTGCCGGCTACACTTGCTTCGCATAAGATTCGAATATTAACACACCAGTTAATACTCAATTCTGCCCCGCCGTTTTTCAACGGTAAGGTTTTTGATTATTGAACAGTAACATACCAGTTATTGTTGCTTCGCAGATTAGAATATTAACACACCAGTTAATACTCGATTCTGCCCCGCCGTTAGGTAAGGGTGTTTGATATATTGAACAGTAACATACCATTTGTTGTCCCGTCCCTCCAAGTCGGCACTCCGGCTATCCAGGATGGACCCTTCTCTTCCTCACACCAGAGGAGACGGAGGCTCTGAGGCTCGACTTTGCGGCTGCGGGTATAAAATATCGAGCACGGACTGACACCAGGTCTGCTCGTCCTGCCTTGGGCTGGAACATGCCCGGAAGGCTATCGACGCCCACGGTTCGTGCGGACACTGTGCCCGCTTCACCATCAAGAGCCTCCGCCGACGGCTAGCGCGCCAAGCTTGCCTGTCAGGAGGAGATCCTTTCATGTCTGGCGATGTGCCGGCCGGCAACCGAGACATGGAGGTAGCCGCCACGGAGGCTGAGCCTTGCGCTGAGGCTAGCTGGGGCTCCCAGCTGGACCTCACTGTGGTTCTGCTGGCGGAGGATGTCCTGGAGTTGGATTATATAGAGGAAGATGAAGAGGGTGCCTCTGAGTTTCTCTTACGGCCCGTCTACACTACAGCGTCGACAGCGTCGAAAGCTCCAATCTGCTCCAATCTGCCCATTCACTTTCAATGGGGTGACGTCACGTAGCCGCGCTTTTTCGCCGAACTGAATTGTGGGTAGCAGAGCGAGGCGTCTCAGGCGACAGAAGTTGAACATTGAACATTGAACACTGAGACGCCGGAGTAGCCAGCGCCAGCCAATCAAATCCCGTTTCCCAAAATCTGACAGCTGAAGCTGTAGCCAATCAAACCGCGTCTAAGCTGGGAGAGATATCCCGCCGTTCATTTCTATATTTCAAAAAAAGTCGGAGGAGAAACTAACTATCGCCGTAGCAATCTCCCAGTTTTGTATGACCAGACCCTCTTCACCTACCGGGATACAAACCGGAGGAACCAGGCATGGAGGGAGGTGGCAGAGACAGTGGGGGAAACTGGTAGGTTTTCGCCTGTTTGGGGAGTTTATATATATATATATTGCTCGCATAAAATCCCCGGGGGTTTTTACTTTGTATGTCGGGGGCGAGAGATTCATGTGATTGGTTGTTGGTCGTGTTGCTTGAATAAAATCCCCAAGCTCCAGACACGCCCAGCTCCAAGCTATTTTTGGAGCTGTAGTGTGGACGCTCCGTTATCCGACTCAGACGAAGACGAGGATGATATTTTTGTCTCATCCGCTGATGAGCCTGATGCTGTGTCTGCTCCTCCGGGCGAAAGCATGCCAGCTTCGCCCCGTCTCAGCATGGACTTGCAAGCCGTGTGTCAACGCGCTGCGTCCAGAGGCTGGACATCCCCTGGCCTGAAGTAGCAAAGGAGACCACCAGGTCTCGCTACGAGGGGAAGAATTTGCCCCAGGCTGCGAGGATGGCAAGACAGCTTCTCCCAGTTTTTCCAGAGCTGCTAGTCTCGTGGAGAGACCACCCGTTCAGCAGTAAGTCCCCGATTCAGGGAGCTTCCTCTTTGGATTTCGAGGGCATGGAGAAACTCGGCTTGCTTTGCAAGCCTCCTATGGAGCCGCTTGTGGCAGCCCACCTCCAACCGCGGCTGTCTTCGGCGTCTAACAGGAACCCCACACTGCCGATAAAAGCAGATCGTTTTCAGTCAGCATTGACCGAACGGGCTTACAAAGCGGCGGCTTTGTCTGTCAGGGCTCATGGCGTCAGCCATCCTGGTGGTATGACTGGGCCACTTACACATGAGGGATTTTCAGCGCTGGGTGCCTCAGACTGGCCCCCGTGCGTCATGGCGCACGGAGAGTGATGGTCACTGTGGAATGCGTAATGGCACTGCGCCACTGGCTGCACCCGGTTATTATAGTACGGGGCGTACCTAGGGTTGGGTATCGTTTGAATTTCCACGATTCTGATTCCGATTCAGGTTCTTAACGGTTCTCAATTCCAATTATTTGAGTGGCAGGGTAAACAAATTATACATGCTATTTCCACCAAAAAAATTACATTTAATCGAGAAATGTTTACACAGGTTAGTTTACAGTAATATTCACATTAATCAGTCTGTTTATATTCACTGCTATGTAACTGTAACCTGAGAACCACTGAAGCTACAACAGTGCAACAGTCCAACTTTTAAAGGAACCCCCCCCCCCCCATTTAAGAACAGTTGCCAGTTCTCAGGCATACCGGGAAGAAATGTTTGAACATTTTAAAGTAAAATGCTTCAATCTGGTGCACTTTAAGCAGAATTACTAGAGACTAGATCTAGGGGGTACAACTCTAAAAACCCATATGAAAAAGATCGGTTTACATTTTAATAATCAAATAAGTATGTGAACATAACCAATGACCTACCATAGCCAATAACAAATACATGTAACGTATTTTATTTTTGTTGTTCATTCATATCTTATTTTACTATTTTATTTATGCATATTTTTGTATCTCCAGTTTAAA
The DNA here is from genome assembly GCF_902827115.2 of Pseudochaenichthys georgianus. Classification (NCBI taxonomy): domain Eukaryota; kingdom Metazoa; phylum Chordata; class Actinopteri; order Perciformes; family Channichthyidae; genus Pseudochaenichthys; species Pseudochaenichthys georgianus. The sequence goes on from NC_047504.1 coordinate 421,836, forward strand.
ACGATATGTCTGGTTTACTGTCCTATAGTATACATTGGAATGATTTTATCCCAATAATTATAAAGGAGTGCCTTTGGAAATATGTTTTTACATAAATTGTGATCAAAACGTTTGAGATCCACTGAGATAACTTAGACTAAAGTGAACTATCTAAACACTCCGAGTTTTTTACCTCACTGAGCTGTAGTATCAGTCTCAGTCTGACTGGAGAGGACTCTCCCTCCACATTATTGTAGAAACATCTTCTTCTAATATCTGTTAGAGCAGCTAGCACCAAATGCTAATAACAACAGCGCTGGTACCGGTGCACCCTCCCTTTCTCCCTCGCTCGCTCCCACGCTCACTCGCACTTTGGCTGTGAGCTGCGGGTGCCAGATAAGCCAACATCCCCCATTTTCATCACTTACAGCGCCCATCGTACAGGGCAAATGAAAAGTGTAACTGGGATGAAAAGGGTGTTACAATTTAATTACTTAATTATGAATGTTGTTACATCAAGGCCGAAAATTAGGATGAGCACCAACGGTCAAAACATTTTTTCCCCTCCCAGAGCTGTCAACACAGCGCCTCCACAGATCTGGCGCCCTAGGCGAACATCTATAACGCCAGTGCGACGGGCCGGCCCTGGTCTCAGGTTACGCTGTAGGAAGTGTAGGTACAACGCTACATTTCCCGCAACGCCACAGTCATACAGTAGGCTACGGAGAGCGGCGAGAAAAATTTCCTCAGGCATCGAAAAGCGGAACCGAAATTCACATGTCTAAATGATGCCGTTGGAATCGAAATGTTGGATTCTGCAGAGTTGCCGAGAAGCCCTTAGTAGGCGGAGTCGGCCACTAACGGCTCGAGAGTGACGTCAGAGTTCAATTCCCGCCTGTTCCAGCCTGCTCCAAATAAGGGCAAAGAGGCGGAGCCGAGGCGGGACCTGCTGCCACCGAGCTGGAAGTTCCAGAGCTAGCTGAAGCTACCAAGCTAAGCTAATATGCTCCCCATCTGCCGTCGCATTTTACGTTTCTAAGGTAAGCGGACATGAAACTATTCAGCTTAACTATCAATAATAATCTAAGTTATTGAGTTTTTAGCATAATACTTCAGAATCTTACAATCCCTTAACGTTTGTATGCAATTGTGCTAAATTCAACTCTGGAATCAAGCAAATATTAATATGTTTGCATGACATTAGTTATTTATATTTTGATATCACTTAACTATACGTTTAATACATTTAAGTCAAGCTAAGGTACATGTGATGGTAGCTAGTGCTGTGATGCCTCCTCCAAACAGCATAATAACCAGATAACCATCATTAAAACTAAGTACCAGTTCTAGATCCTTGACTTTAGACAAACAATTCAAAAGACAACATGTATTTAAAGACCAATCTTTATTTGAATGTGCCTCTTAACCTGAGATATTAGTTATACAGTAATAGTATTGACAATCTAAAAAAACTGAGCAACTCAACAGTCAACTTTATATTTCTTATTGTCAAAGCATTTATTATTTTCATTTTTCCCCTCTCATATTCAGTGTGGACGGATTGAGACAGCCTGGTGTCCAGAGAGCAGCAGAGACTTCAGGGAGAAACCTCCGTGTGATGGACGTCCTGTCTGTTGGTTTGGAGAGGAATGAGGGTCTTTCCTCAGCGAGGAGGACCAGGCCTGATGGAGGAGCCCATGCTGGGCATAGCTGATACCAACTGCACAGGCCTAGTCTGTCACTTTATTTGACTAAATCTGTTTACTTATAAATGTAATAGGTTTACACCTTCTGTCCATATGTGCTTTTTATTTAAAACATTTGATTAACTTTTGGTTCACATTTCAATAAATTGTATTTGTATTTGCGCTCCTTTCGTCCATTATTCTTACTGAAAGTGTTAGATTACACATTCACATCTGACTGAAGATGGCCCCATTTATTTGTGACGTTGCAAACTCTGCGGTACAAGGCACAAGCGATGTGAAGCTCATAAAGAGAGGAAAATAGAAATAATCAGCTGATGGATGTGGAAATAGGTGCATTCGAACAGCCGACTGTGTTTTCACAATAAAAGTAGTTTCTTAGTGAATGTCCTGTACTTCTTCTTGACCCTCAGAGAAGGAGAAAATGAGTTGTGTCTTTCAGGCATGTCCTTTCCTAACAAAAATGACAGGAAACATAAAACATATTATTGCAGAACAAGTGTGTTATTTATGAAAGCGGTGTGTTTGTGTGTTTAGGGGCTATAGATATAATTATTTTGTAATTGTAATGTTCTTTTTTTTTATTTCAACAGAGATACAAAGACAATCAGATTATGAATGAACAGAATGAAGTTCATCAACATTGAAATATATGTTATTATCAAAATAATATTGAACTGTTACAAAACGTAGTGCAACTGTAGCTTGCTCTGTTGTCTCACTGACAGAATAACTTTTACCACGTTTTTTACAGACAATATTGAGAGATAAATAGTAGCAGTTCTCACTATGTGTTAAATAGCTTTGCCTTCAATACATTACATTAGAAAGCTGACAAAGTCATATTGCTTGTTAACATCTAAATGTAACTTTTTGCATGGACAAACCCCTCAACTTAACTGATGTGTAGGTGATCTAGTATTTAGTATTGTTTAATGGAATGTATATCAGTGTATTAAAGTCAATACTTCATTCATTTAAACCAATATCTTTCTTGATTATTTGTACAGTATGAAAAATAGAGTGTTTGTACCTGTGCTGAAGTTCACTGCTGTGAGGAGTCCAGTTCTGTCTCTCACTCTCTGGTCCAGCCTGTCTGCATCACCTGGACACCTTAAACAAACAGATATATATGTAAAGAACCATGTGTACAAACAATATAACTGATTCTCTTCTGTTGAACATGTTGGATTGTGTATTGTCCGAGTCAGGGTTCTTTTTATTTTACTAAACTTTGGAAGTTGTGTTACCAATGCTTACTGTTTATTTGATACCAATTTGGTAATGCAATTAATAAAAACAACAAGGTTTGGGTTCGTTCTTCAGATGACTGTGACGTTAACGTGTAAGCTCAATAATGAACTCCAGCTCAACCAACCATATTGTAATATCTAAGTAATCATCTTGAAATATGACATTAATAATTGTAATATACACATCTTATTGTGAGGTTGATTTCACATACACTACTTCGACATTAGCTTGTCTACATACTTGAGCATAGCCAATTTAAATTAACCTTAGCGATGCATACAGTTCCTACCTACATAATAAAATATCTCTAAGTTACAAGGATGACCTTATTTTATCAATCTCAAACAGAAGCCGTTTGTTCTACAGTATTATCCCATTTAACGCTTAACACTTGTCTATTTCGTTTGAACCTTTACATATACAGTCTATGGTTTTAACTTTCAGAGCGCATCGACTTTGAAATACCATCTACAAGCTGATGCTGACAGCCCCGCTCCTGCTGCCTGCTTGCGGCAGACCACACTTCCACGCTCACCGGCAGGCACCGACTGGCCATCGGGAGGACCGAGAGGGTGTGTGTATGTGTGGCGCGAGCGAGAGAGAGACCGTATGTGTATTGTTGTTGTTAGCATCTGGTGCTAGCTAACTGCGCTATCAGATCTAAGGAGCTGTTTAAAAGAAAACAGAGGAGCGACATTTCGCCGACAACTGTGCCGAGCACTTGACTGTATGCAGGCAGCCAGACAGTGGGACATTGTAGGAGAAGTCAGCACACTCAGCACGGATAGTGCGCGCAACATGATTGCAGCGTCCAGGCAGCTCCCGTTCGAGCATATGCCTTGAGTTGCACATAGCTCCAGCGATTAATCGCGATTAAATATTTTAATCGACTGACAGCCCTAATTTATTGATAAAGCATATAATATATTCATTGCTATCGGGATGTTAAGAGCATTCCATGGAATATAACAAAAAGTGTTTCTGAAATAAATTACATACCCCACCCTTAAGTGTCTCTAACTTAGAATAATTAGTTCAATTGACAAACTGTGTAGTCAATAAACCACTGACTACCCTAAGTCTCATCAACTTATTTGTTTTATCAGTACCAACAAAGTTGTTTAAACTTGACTGTATGTTCAGTGAACATAGAAAGTTGTCTGTACTAGTAGTACTAGTAATCTTAAATTCAGACAACTTTTTTGAGTAAAAAATTGCTGTGGCTACCGAATCCAACATTTTCGGTGAAGTGAATTTCTGAAACAATTAACAATCAAAAACATACATTTATTAATAATGTAGTAACTTTGTTGAAAGTGCAGTAGCTCAAGGCGGAACATCAGCAGCACATTACTAATAGTAATAGTACATCGAACAAGCTAACATATAATTCCAAAAAACACCCTGTTTAAAAGGAAATTGTTAAAACATTTGTAATGCAGTTTAGCTGGAACAGAACAAGGAATGGAACAAGTCTTGCTGGCTGCCTTGGAGTTGTGCAGCACATCAAAGAACCACATTAAAGAACCTTAAAGTGGCCTGAAGTATATCAGAAAACATTAAATAACTAATCAATCAACAACTTTATTAATCCCGCAAGGTTGTGAGCAGTTTGACATGTACAGGGAGGAACATACAGGAAGAAAACACACAGATAGATACACCCGGGAGCAGAGATGTGGATCATTCCAATTTACACGATAAGTAGTTTCATAGCATCACAATAAATACATAATAAATAAATAGTCAAATAAAAAAACATATCAAGAATTTATAAGTTTGAGTGCAGAGGGGATGAATGATTTTGAAAAGTGATTAGTCCTAACGGAGCGTCCACACTACAGCTCCAAAAATAGCTTGGAGCTGGGCGTGTCTGGAGCTTGGGGATTTTATTCAAGCAACACGACCAACAACCAATCACATGAATCTCCCGCCCCCGACATACAAAGCAAAAACCCCCGGGGATTTTATGCGAGCAATATATATATAAACTCCCCAAACAGGCGAAAACCTACCAGTTTCCCCCACTGTCTCTGCCACCTCCCTCCATGCCTGGTTCCTCCGGTTTGTATCCCGGTAGGTGAAGAGGGTCTGGTCATACAAAACCGGGTGATCGCTACGGCGATAGTTAGTTTCTCCTCCGACTTTTTTTGAAATATAGAAATGAACGGCGGGATATCTCTCCCAGCTTAGACGCGGTTTGATTGGCTACGGCTTCAGCTGTCAGATTTTGGGAAACGGGATTTGATTGGCTGGCGCTGGCTACTCCGGCGTCTCAGGCGACAGAAGTTGAACATTGTTCAACTTCTGTCGCCTGAGAAGCCGGAGACGGACCGCTCTGCTACCCACAATTCAGTTCGGCGAAAAAGCGCGGCTACGTGACGTCACCCCATTGAAAGTGAATGGGCAGATTGGAGCTTTCGACGCTGTCGACGCTGTAGTGTAGACGGGCCGTAAGAGCAGGTAGAGCATATCTATGTGAATTGTTAACTGGGGGGGGGGTTGTTGTGGGACAACAAAGGGCGGTGCCGGCCGTCAGCGAACCGGGCCGTTGACGTCCGGCCGTTCTGTGATTCTCCAGAACACACAGATGGCTAGCAGCCCACCGGGAAGAGTCTCGACTCTCCTGATGGCCAAACCGTGCCTCCACGTCGCTGATACACACAGCTGCAGACTCTGCACGGAGGAGCAGCGGAGTCCAGCCGATGCTGCTCCTCCAAGGAAGAGACAAACGTTCAGCAAGCCAAAAAAATTACATCCGGTCACAGTGATCGGCTTTTTTAAAAGTAAAGTCAACACATATCGACCAGCGCCATATTGATAGAAGAGTTACGACAACGGAAGTCCAAAAACGGTTATCGTCACGTGGTTCATGTAGACGAGGATCGTTCCCCGGAAGTTCATGACGGGCAATGTGAATGCATTGATAACAGGAGATAGAACTACGATTTTTGGTAATTATTAGTGAATAAAGGTTTTGATTTGCAATATTTATACAACAAATCGATATGTGTATGTATTTACATCAATATGTTTTAAAAAATAAAATCGAATTTGCTAATATTAAGTGATAATATTAGGATTAGTGGGAACAACTAGTTTACATGTTAGGCTACCAGTGCCTTGGTTAAAGAGCCTATTGCTGTTTATTTATAGCTTTGAATTCTTTCAAACCAATATTATCTTCTTAAACTTGTATGGTAGTCAGGAGCATCACTTTCTAATATTTATTGATACATTTAGAGGGAGGGGATCTAAATTAATGCTTTAAAATTCAGATTGGATTCATTTCTACCATTTTCTTAAATTCATGGTAGTTTCAGTAATCCCCATGGTAACTGAGGACACAAGCTATCTAAATGACTAATGTCATCTTTATGGCTTTCAGAAACGACAGGAGACCGACAGGTGACTATCAAAGGACTAGCAGCAGCAGCAGCAGCAGCATGATGATGATGATGATGTTAAATGTGTTGTTTTAGGAACATCCATTGCAAATACATGGAATTCAATAAACATTGAATAGCATATCATGCAGTTTGTCGGTGCCTTTTCCTCCGTGTTGTCCTGGTTTGCTGTGCTGCCTCCTAGTAGCCACCATGGTTTGCTGTGCTGCCTGGGGATGCTCAAATCACTCAGAGAAAGGAGTACGAATGTACGGCTTCCCCACTGACACAGAGCGGAGGAAAAAATGGTTGGCTCAAATCAGCAGGAGCAATTTCACGACCAACAGCAACAACATATGTGATGTAATTATATACAAACACTGCATTTGCACTTTTTCACAAAACGAAAACCACACCATTGGGAAAGCTTAATGTTTTGTTTAATACAAAAAAACAGGGAAAGGCTTGAAAAACACTGAGAGTTGAGACTCAGGGTGCAGGGTGAGGGTCTCAGTGCAGGTATTCAGGCTCCATTGAATCCCCCTCTGGTTCTTGTGCTGAGAGAGGGAGTAACAGACAGGAGAAAGGGTTATACACACACAGCACACCTATTGGATGGGAAATGCCTTGGGGAGATAAGGTGTTTACTTATATAAAACAGTAGTATTAAACGTACCTTGTGTTTTCACTCTCACTTAAGTCCCTCTCCCTTTGCCATCAATCCAAAATCAGCTGAGCTGCAACATTATACAGACAGGTAATAATCAACAGAATCACAAGGACACAATATGGCTCTGCTAAAAACACTCACTCTTACACGCACCAAAGTTATATTTATCTAATATTTAACTCCCTCCACCCCCGCATACAATCCCGTTTAGAAGCCCCTCTTCTCTAATTCAACATGTTGGACGAAATGACATTAAGAGAACGGAATTTACAATTAAAAGGCTGTTCAACGTGTGTTGCTAACTTGCTTCGGTATGCTAGCTTAATCTGTTATCTGTAAACGTTCCCTAAATCTACTAATTTAGGGATAATCCACTGACATCCTTTAATACACATGTTCATTTGAATCAGATGTACTGATAATATCCGCAATATCAATCTTTAAACTTCTTCTTACCTTTAAAAGTCCGTCACGAACGGTCTATTATGCTGCAACTCCACAGCTCTGCCAGCCTTGGCGCTAACTTCCGGGGAACTATTGAGAGGCTCCACGATCCGCCATTGCTGTAAAAAAGTGGTCCATTGGAGTGAACGGAGATGTCGTAACTCTTCTATTAAATGGCTCTGATATCGACTATACAGTATAGATAAAAAAAACTCTGCCACTTCCTTACAGAGCCCCTCCTCCAACACACATGAACGCGCATTTTACGTCCCCACTAAGGTCTAGGGCAGGGGTCGGCAACAGGCGGTCCGGATCCGGACCCAGACGCCGACCTATACGGACCCAGAGCTATAATCAATAGATTAATAGGGGATTTTTCGGCGCCTCCCGCTTTTTTAACGCTGATTTGGGTGACTTGTGTAATTCGTGGAGAACCGAAGAGTTTTCGTTGTGGGGGTGGGGGGGAGGGAGTCAGTCCGACAGACGGACAACTTCTCACTTCAAAAAAGAAGAAGAAATCTAGACCGCAAAAATAATTAAACAAGGGAGTACCTGTTTTTCCTGGCCAAGGACAGGTTCATGAACACAACACGAGCGTAACGTGTCTTCACGTGGTATATGACTCGTCTGAAAGGAGTGCTGAGCACCGGAACGCCGCTCCAGCCCTTAAAATATTGCAATACCCATAAGGAGCCTTACACATGCCGCAGTGTTTGCGGCTGTGTCTTTAGTTGTTAGCACAGTGGCGATCTGTTGTTATTAGCATCTGGTTAGCTAGCTATGCTAACGAATTTAAAGAGCTTTTCTACAACCAGGTGGAAGAGAGCTATCTCCTGAGAGGCTCAAATAACCTCAGCTCAGTGAGATTAAGGCACACCTTGATATGATCATTATAGTTATTAATGAGACTAAATGAAAAACAGGTATAAAATACTATATGACAGCAACAAAAAAGTTGTTAAAAATAACAAGAATAGAGTTTAAAAGGAGAGTGATTTGTAAAATATCCAAAAAGGAAAATATGCTACAGTTCTGTTTCATATGGGTGCAACACACTCTCACTCCCTAAGCGTCCAATAGCGACGTTTGGTCAGTGTCCGCGTCCCCCCTCCCCCACCCCGTCCCCAGAACTACACATGCTGGTTATTCTGTTTCGCAACATGTTCTCTATGGCACGTCTACTGGGAGTTGTAGTTTTAAAAGACGTTTTCGTATTTCCCATAATAAGAAGTTGCCAGTATTAAACTGTGTACATCCCTGGAGGTTTAGGGGACAGGAAACACTCACATTTAAAACATATAATTAATAAATGGGTGAAAATTGCTTGTGCCCATTATGGGCAGTATTAATATATATTTTGATTTTTGATTTGATATACTTTATTAATCCCCGTGGGGAAATTGTTTCTCTGCATTGACCATCCTAGTGTAGGAGCAGTGTGCTGCCATTTTGAACGGCGCCCGGGGAAATATATAAATATAATATATACCCACATGCCAGCTAAGGTCAGGAGAGCTTTATTTAACAGCTGGTCTTATGTGTGTGACCCCTGTGATAACATTACATTACATTAATTGATAAGCCTGAAACATGCACTTGTCAAGGTTCAGAGGCACATTTTGCAAATATGGCAGTAGCCATCGATCAGCTTAAGATAAGATATACTTTATTGATCCCAAGTTGGAACATTTGCGTTACATCAGCATGTGTAACAGTTAAATATGCAGTTGTGTTTATTTGAAAATCATTTAGTATAATCACACAAATCCTGTGTTTTATATTCAACAATTCTGTGTTCTTTATTTATTGATTGTTCAATACCTGACAAGGCCGGAGATGAAATATCTACATACATCTTATAAGAGTATAATACATTATGTATAATATCAGTTAAAATAAGTGCTTCAACATAGTTAAGTCTGTAACTCTCTGGGAAGAGACCAAGGGGTAGACCTAGGACCAGGTGGAGGGATTATATCTCTTCGCTGGCCTGGGAGCGCCTTGGGATCCCCCAGTCAGAGCTGGTTGATGTCGCCAGGGAAAAGAAAGTTTGGGGCTCTCTGCTGGAACTGCTACCCCCGCGACCCGACCACGGATAAGCGGGAGAAGATGGATGGATGGACATAGTTAACATTGCTGGAGGTATGCACAAATATTGATAGATGTCTTGTGCACTATTGAGGAACCTGCAACCCAAGTTTTTAATTCAGTGCAGAACTACACCACAGTTGTGTAGGCCTATATGATATATCAATAAACCTTAGAAAATCTTGAAATCTTGAAAGGGATGTGCAAAATAGTCATTACATACAGTCTTTAATTAACTATTAGTAGAGAATAACGAGTAATGAATATACTTTATAGGGATCGTATAAATATCTAATAATAAAAATAATTAAATTCAATAACATGCTTTAACCACCAGGTGTCCCTTTATATCAGCTGTGCACCTTTATGGTGTAAATACAGCCTATCTACCAATTGGATCAAATATAAAAGTGAGCCGAATTAGTGTTGATACTGCAAGGAGACGTATTGTGTGAAAAGAAATGTAAGATGTTGTTTAATGGCTGATATAGTTATGATCCACGTCACGTTTTCAGTTCCTCATGTTTGTCTTCTCATCAGGGCTCTATAAATACAGAACTACGGCAGATATGTAATATGTAATGCAGCCGAACCGTGTATTACAATGCCGTTATGTGATGACTTTCAAAGAGAAAAGCAAGCACACTCGGAATAAAGTATTATTTGTATTTTTTTAAATGTTTTCGGTCTGTTTCCAGTATTTGTTAATGACGATGTGCTCTGAGATGTGATACTGGAATTGTACATGGGAAAATAACGTAGGCTATCTTTAGATGCGGATTTTGTTAAACTAATATGTTTAGGCTGTGGACCAACACTATACATTGACGGGGAAGGGGGTAGCAATAAAGATAACACCATTAAACAGTTACACAACATAACAGAAATAATATCGATAGCAGCGTCCCTAGCAACCACCTTGGTAACAATGAAAACGTCGCGATCTCCTGAAGTAATCTTCGTAATAACTAGCAAACTAAAGATCATGTACATCCACTGCACACATAATCTGAACTCATATTTCTCGCATCAAATGACATCAAAACGCATTTTAATGGCCAAACTAACTTTAAAATAGGCATTTTCTACCGAGAATAAAACGAATTTCGGCCAGGTTTTCTTTTTCTGCAGGGAGAAATTTGAAGATCATGTGACATAGACGCTGGGGATTCTGGGTAGTGTAGTGTCTTCTGCCATCCTTTACTCAGAAAAAATATTTGTTTCTCCGAATCGAAGGGGAAAAATACAAAAGCATTGCACACAATTTAAACCAATCAATGTTGTGTAATTAACAAGGATAATCTGGTGTTTTTTAGTCTGAGTAGTGCAGATATCAATGTAAAATCAATCGACAGTAAGAGGAATACTTACTTCCGGGTGTACAATTCTCCGTTATCCAATGGGAATGGACGCTCACATTGCCTTTAAGGGCAGCCTGCATAAACGAATGCCGTGCTTCCATGAGCATCAAATCCCGACGCAGATGGGAATACATTGCAATCAGTTGAAAGCTATTTGCGTCCCTTTATGACGCTGAAGGAGCCTAGGAGCGTCACAATTGGACGCCACAGACACTGACCAAACGTCGCTATTGGATGCTTAGGGAGTGTGTTGATGGGTGTTGAAAGATGTATCCATAGATCTCTTAATGTTGCTCTCAAAGTGCACCACATTGATGCATTTAACTTCAATATTTAAACATTACACATATCCACAGTATTTATGTAATGTTAATTGACAATAAATAGTTGTTTTTGAATTGTACTTTCTTTATTTGATTGGCAGTCAGTTGTTGATTACATGCAGACGTTGATAAAGCTACAGGTCACTTCAATATATATATATCACACTAATTCATGAAGCAACTTAGACATTTTGATGTTCCGGACCTTTGCATGGGGAGATTTTCTCTAACTGGATCTCGTTGAATTTTAGTTGAAGACCCCTGGTCTAGGGGAACTGGAGACAATAACGTACAACCAATAATTATGAGAGAGTCAGAGTAAAGGTTGACAAAAGGTTTATTCCTTGTAACCTATCATAACATAAAATTAAACAGAAACACTCTGTTGGTGAGGAGGAGGAGGAGGAGGAGGATTGTGCCAAACAAAAGAAACAAGCATAACAAAACCAGGCCTATCTCTACAACTATCCTTTGAAACCAAACTCAAACATAAACCCTCAATAACTAACTACAAATAATTTGACAAAACAATATACAGGGGTGGCAACAATCCGCTTACCTAGTGTGTCTAAACAATAGTTAGCTAGGTGGTGAGAAATGTACAGGGTACCCCAGACTTACCTAACTCCTCCACCTCTCAACACACACACACATTAACAAAGGTCAGAGTATTCAAAGAGCTTTAGGTGCTAAACACAGCCGTGTTCCTTCCTCAGCAACAGGCCCAGAGTGAGAGAGAGAAGACTTCCTGGGTGCCTCCTTTATGGTCGGCCCTGGTTGCTGATAGGCCAGCTGAGGGTGAGAGGATCCAATCAGCCATCAGACTCAGGTGCACAGGCAGATACCGATCAGCTGCTGATTAGCTGTGCAGAAGACAGGGAGAAGAGAGAAACACAGGAGGGAAGGAAAACCACACATGTACAGCCTGCCTGGCACGTAACAGCGCACATGACCAATGAGGGCACGAGATAAGTTTGTGCACAGATGGAAGGCTGACAGGCAGGTAGGCCATCCAGTTACTTTAGCCGGGCCGGCTAAAATGATTGGTCATGCTTTTTACAGTACAACGGCTTCCACAGATGACATTTTTGTATGGATTATTTTGTCACTTACTTAAGATATTCATTGCTATCGGGATGTTAAGAGCATTCCATATAACAAAAAGTGTATCTCGAGCCGGTTTCTCAAACGTACCTACCCCACCTTTAAAGGTTATATGTCATGGCCATTTCTACTGATCATAATTCAATTTTTGAGGTCTACTAGAATAGATTTACATTGTTCAATGTTCCTAAATCGTTATGGTGTAAATATACCAATATACCGATTGGATCAAATATAAAAGTCTGCAGAATTAGTATTGATACTGCAAGGAAACTTATGGCACGTTTCCACTGCAGGCCTCGCTCGGTTTGGTTAGGCCTTATAGGCCCGGCTCACTTTAATGCTGCGCTTCCATTACAGTTTAGGAACTGGGGTAATTACTATAGTAACGCAGTGTAGGCGGAGCCGTGACGTCATCTTCAATGAGAGCCCCAGAAAAACAACACAGCCGTTAGCTCTTAGTACTCAGAGCTCACAGCTCCTCATATCTGTTCAGAAACTAGACAGAAGTTAAACAAGTACAAACCACAGACTGCCTGTGTCATGGAGAATACAGTCGCTGGTTTATTTATGTCTGTATAGGCCGTTGTTGTGAGTGTGGACGGTCGAAGCATATATAACGTTAGCTTAGCCAAGCTACATTTAGAAAACACGCATTTTAAAGGGTGTTTCGCCTGCCGTCTGTCTGCAGACTTGTCAAAGCATTAATTCATGGTTTTACTAACCGGTATCAGTGTGTTGTTACTTCGGCATAATTTTGAAACGTGTATTACAATTAAATCACGGTCAAATATGTTCATCTTGTTGTAGTTGTAGCCCCCTTGCCAGCGATTCTCTCTCTAGTTTAGCATAGCTACCACTTATTTATTTATAGTTCAGCCCGACTCAGCCTGGTTGTTCCTGGACCTAGAACCACAATTTAGTCGGGCCAGAAAAAAGGTGAAAAAGTAGCCCCGGGCCAAAACTAGGCCAAGTGGAAACGCAACCAAAAACGGGCCCCGCACGGCTCGGCACGCTTAAGGCGAGCTCCCCGCTACAGTGGAAACGCGCCATTATATTGTGAAGAGAAATTGAAGATTTTGTTTAATTGATATATTTATGATCCACGTCACATATTCAGTTTCGGCGGGAGTTCCTCATGTTTGTCTAGAAGTCTTCTCATCAGGGCTCTATAAATAGCAAACTACGGCAGATATGTAATATTTAATGCAGCCAAACCGTGTATTACAATGCAGTTATGTGATGACCTCCAAAGAAAAGGTCAAGCAAACTCGGAATAAAGTATTATTTTATTTTTAAAACATGTTTTCTGATTTCACATCAACAGGAAGTCCGGTTAACTAAAATGTCTGTGCGGAACAATACCCCAACCCATAGATCCGTGGGTGAACAATGTCAATCACCACATTACACACATCCCTTCACATTTACGTTTGAATTTACATTAAAGTATTTCGTGAGGCCTTCTAAAATGTTTTTAAATATAATTAGGGTTGTAGTTGAAGCACAACGGCACGTCCATTAATTCCACAACCACACACATGGATTAACATCGATTTAATAAATTAATGTAGCCTTTGTTTCTGCTAAAAGAGGTGTCAACCAGCTGGGGCATCTAGAAAATCGGCGAAATCGAGTGTGACTATAAAAAAATAAAAATAAATTATATTAATATTGACAATAACAAACAACCGTCTCACGGCGTCTATTATCAACGCTATGGGAGGTCTATGAAGGTCTATGGGATGCCCTACCCGTTGAAAACTGACTCTCAAGGGGTACCCTGTGCGTAATAGAGTGACAGGGAGGGGCCCTGACCGACCGTCAACATGTGACGGGTTGGGAGTGAGAACGTGTTGGCGCCGGATGCACCAGGCCGTAAAACCCCTGTCTCAGGCGGCTTACAGGCCTCGGTGGCAGCGGTGGGGGGAGCGGTAGGCCTACGCGCTCCGCCGCCAGGGTCATCACCGCTGGAAAGTCCAGCCGTGCAGACCTGAGAGTTGGACCTCCGGACAATGAGGCGTCCTCGTCGTCCTCCTCCTCTCGCTAGGAAATTATCCTCACGATGCTGACGTGTCAGCCGCGGGATCACCTAGCACCCTGTGCAGGGCGATGACAGGCCCATGCCGCTCACAGCGTGGTCCGGTCCCATGCAGAGGAAGCAGTAGGCGTGCGGATCAGCCCCCGCGATCAGGTTCGGGCACTTCGGGCAGGTCCTGTGTTCGAGGATTGACTCCATACTCTCTCTTTCTCGTCTCAAATGCTCAGTGGATTTCACTTCCCCCGCTGAAGAGAAAGGGATGATAGTCAGGAGGCGAGGCCTCCTTTTATACGGTGAGATGCACGCACATTCAGGTAGGCCTGCCGCAAGGCCGGCTACGTCTATAGAAATCTCAGTAGGAGAATGCTCGCCGGATAAGGTAGTTATTCTCGTGTGGTGACGATAATCGCGATATGCGCAAGCGCGATATTCACATCGCAGGACGTGCGATATTAAGTAGGCAAATTAACTCAAACACGTCATGTTACAATTCTTTTGCTGCTTGCTACAAAACGAAAACTCGCGCGGCTCATGTCAGGGGTACTTGAGTGAGTGACATGCAGGCTCTGCATGCACAGCAAACCACCAATCACAATCAAATCTCCAAAGCAAACAGAACCGGTGATTAAAGGTAAAAACACTGAATAAAGTAGTTTCATGTTTCTCCAAGGCAGTTCGGTGCTGCTAACCGAGCTAGCTCAGCTTGTTGCTCTGATAACTTAAAGGTGACATGTCATGCTTTTCCGATTATTACCCTGGTTTTTATGCATGTAAACGGTGTGCAGAGTCAAAACCCTCAAAGTACACCATGTAGCGAGTACAACTCTAACACAAAAAACCTCCCCAAAACGCCTCGTTGGAGATACGTCACTGTCCATTTGATTCTTCCGGGTACATCATGATGTCATGTCGTCCCCGGAATGAAATGGACCAATCCGTGGAGCCGTTACGTTACGTCCGCGGAGTCGTTACGTTAAGCCCCCACTGATTGGTCCAAATTGACCAATCCACGGACTTCCTCACACACTCAGTGCAGCTCTGCTGATTTCTCCTCCCTGGCTGCAGGCTGATAACAGACAGTTGGGATCGCGGCGAAATTCTCTCTGCAGACCCATTCTCACAGCGTTATCAACCTTTTTCTTACTCAATATCAAGCCACACTTATTGTTTTTACTTTGGCTGTGACTTTGTGTGCTGTGTATCGCTAAACAAGGAAATCACACCTCCACGGAGCTCAGCGCGATTCACAACGTCCCGACTGGTCCCGACCAATCGGAGCACACTGGGCTCACAGGGAGTGGGGGCAAGAGCTGCAACGAGCGGTTTAGTGGAGAGAGTGAATACTGCTGAATACACATAATTTACAGAGATGCTGTATGCGAAACCAATGTGAGTTTGGAAAATTGCACAGTATAAATCTATTCTAGTAGACCTCAACAATGGAATTATGATCAGTGGAAATGGCCATGACATGGGACCTTTAAGATCCAGACGTCCGTGGCTAAAATCCTTCATCCGGTTAAATATTGTTAAAAAAAATACTAATTGTATAGCATTAAAGTTCAAGAAAGGATGGTTTGCGGACAAAAAAAAACTTCTCTTCAATTCCTGTATTTTTTTCATATCGCCATGTCAGTTTTTTCCAATATCGATTTAACCACAGTAACACACACTGGCCGTTTCTCAATCGCGAGTACACATGCTGCAGAGCAACTATTTCAAGTATACTACGTCATAGAGTGGCGCAGAATGCTGGGCATTTAACATGCATTTAAACAGTCCTTCGGCGCCACTCGATGACGTAGTATACTTGAAATAGTTGCTATGCAGCAGTTTTACTTATGATTTAGAAACGGCCACTGCCACCAGAAGAACTGCCACCCTAGTTAGTTGTATGTCCGTCCTACATAACACAGCCTAGTCCATGCCTGCTCCATAAGTAGGCCTCTCCTGCATCTCCTGCTGATGTCTTTTCACTTTTTTTGCTGTGCATAGACTCTTGCGACAATGTTTTAAACTGGCAGATGTAACAGCCTCAGCTTTTGAAATTCTAAGCAAATCTGTTTCTCTCATTGCGCTGACAGTAACAGCTGTGCTTTGGAGCCACAACTTCTCCATAAAAGCCAGCATGGCAGAGGCACCTTCATTAAAGGTAGAGATGGCCATACTTGCAGCTGCCTCTACCCTGCTTTTCCCCACAAAGACCGTTTTTGGACACCGCGCCCATATCACGGGCTGCTTCTCAGGTCGACTATTTTCATTTCCTCGCTCCTCGGTCCTCGGTCTCACCGGAAGTTGATTTGCCTGCACCATCTTGAGTACCGTCCCATGGCTCTTATTTCTGCCGGAGGACCGAGGATCGAGGAGCGAGGAACGATCATGGAGGAGCGATAACCGAGGAACCACCAGACCATCCTCCGATGAAATCCTCAGATACTCACCCCGCCCCCTTACTGTGTATCACTCACTGATTGGACGAGGTAGTGCATGCACTAATCTGATGCTTCTTGACATGAGAGCAATACCCCAGCGGAGTGAAGAAAATACATGAACCTCACGGGATGGGAATTGTATTCCTATTGTGCACTCTAATCAATATTAATCAAACTATTGTTCGTTTAAATACATTTTAAGAATGGCATTTATCTTTTTTGAGAATTACTTCTTATTTTATTTCATGCAGGCTGTCACTTGACATGCGGTGGTACACAGGGATAAGCTTCTGCGCCACCTCTCGCTTTAAAAAGTTTGCAGCATGTTGTTTGTGGCTACCAGGTGTTTCCCAATTATCCTCAGCTTTCCTCTACCAACACCAGGAGGGATTGCACCTGGTGTGTAAGGGGCTGTCATCAGTAGACATGCCGTGGAGGAGACCTGCCCATATTTCGGCCTTCATCTGATCAATTAAACCCTGGTTGTTCAGAATTGCCCCCCCCTGTAATAATTTTGCAAAGTTTTGCATTTATTTGAAGTCAGCTTCCCTACACCCTTCCCTCCTAACTTTCCCTGTGAACTCAGTTTTCTTAGTGCTGTACCCATTCGCTTGTGGGCATGATTGAGGCACTCTAACTTTACCACTTCATGCCCAGGGTATGGATTCAGTGCAACCACCTCCCTAAATGCTGCGCTATCTGACAATACCACACCTGGTGGCGATTCACAGACCTGGCCCACATCCTCTTGGCTGACTCCTGCTCCATTGCCTTACTTGATCCTGCAAAGCTTCTTGCACAATCAATGTGTGTCTATCGCCAACTGTCATACTCCTCCTCTGTAATCTTTTGCTCTTGCTTGGCATTTTCCTTTAGAGCATAAGCATAGCAAGAGGATGATAGGATGTCATAGTCTATCACCAATCCAGTAAGGATGTCAATGCACACACCGATCCCATAATGGGATGTGAAGCCTCGCTTTTGCCATGTGCCATCAAATGACACGCTGATGTTTATTACTGCATCCTCCCTCAGCAACTCTGCAACATCTGGGTCCACATCTGCATAAGCCTGCCTGACCTGCTCCCTCCTGTGAAGTGACTCCAGGCCTCTCTCTATTTCTGCCACTAATTAGAGAAAAAAATTGTTAAACTTGAATGTCCTGATAAGTTATACTCTGTATACAATAGTTCAAGTTTTCTTGGTCTCAATTCTGTTTCTATACCTGTCACTCTCTTGTCATGTCTCCAATTTTGAGATCAAGTGCAGGAATCCCAAACACTTTGCTGATTTTCTTCAGAGCTGCATAGCCCAAGCTTAACTCGTGCGCTAAGAGCACCATTCGCACATTCACATCAAACGCAACATCCTTCCTGGTTTCGTCTTGAAGACAAAATATCAAAATTGACCACACCCCTGCGAAACGTAACCATGGTTGACCATGCCAACCATGGTAATACCATGGTTGACCACAAAATACCATGATGGTCACAGTACCATGGGGAAGAAACCATGGTCTACCATGGTCAACCATGGTCAGCCTACCATGGTCACAATGTCAACTCCGGAAACCATGGTCAGCCTGCCATGGTCACAGTACCAGGGGGAAGAAACCATGGTCTACCATGGTCAGCCTGCCATGGTCACAATGTCATCTCCAGAAACCATGGTCAGCCATTTGAATATTTGAACCATCCGGGTCTCAAGAAACCATGGTCGACAATCATTCTAATGAGGCTCGTGCAGGCACAGTCACCTGATGAATGTATATAAAATAGTCTTTACATTTTCACCAACTGTTTAATGAGCATTTAATGAGTGTGTGTGTGCAACTATAGAGTGACAGTGTACTGTAGATGAAATTAAGTGCAATTAACATGATCTATACAAATATTTTAAAATGAAATGCTTGAAACTATTGAAAAGCTTGTATTAATTTATATTATTTCCAGTCTGGTGGACCATGGTTTATGTCCATGGTACTGGTGGACCATGGTTTATGTCCATGATAGACCATGGTTTATGTCCATGGTAGACCATGGTTTATTGTGACCATGGTAGACCATGGTTTATATCAGTGCTCTACCATGGTTGACTGTGGTGCCATATCCCAACCATGGTCTACCATGGTCAACCATGGTAGACCATGGTTAAATGAACCATGTTCTACCATGGTATACAATGGTTCATTTCGCAGGGGAGTGCATGAAAAACTATGTTTTTGCCTGCCGTGTCTCGCCTTAACTGGAGGATAGAGTTGCTGCAGGGGGGTTGAGACGCACAGGCTGCAGTGAAGATGCTGCGCACAGCTGATAGACAGCTGGAACACAAACCACAAAATAAAATAAAACAATTCAGATCCAGTCGTCATGACTCCACTCCTGAGGGATTCCCGATCATTTCTTACAGTTTCTCATCTAGGGGGTTCTCCTGTCCCCGGTACAAACACACTGACACACTGCCTGAGGAAGGTTATATGTATTTTTTTTGTCATTCACTTTTTTCTGACCACTTATTTATTTAGTTTGGTGACGATCCGACCTCCATGCTGCTACTCTGGTTCAAACTGCATCCACCAAACAATATGATTTATCTCGACCTCCCCAAAAGAACCAAAATCTGACACGGTGTGAGATGTCTTTTTAAGCTGTTCTGTCCTCATTTCCTGCGATCTTCTTCTTTAAGTCAGTCAAAATGAATATTAATACTAAGCCGGGGCGTTTCTTTGACTATTTATAGGCAAATATGGGCGTTACGTGAAGCCCGCAAAAGCTGCGTCGCATTTCGAGTTGATTGTGATTTATAAAGGGAAACCCGGCGTAGGACGTGTCGTGAACCACAAGCTTTTTCACAAGGAAGTATGTAAGTAAGGAAGTGACGCCTACAACGTTCTTGTGCACAAACCAACTAAAACCTGCTGCTAGGATAGAAACTGTGATCCATTCTTAAATGGCTTACCAAGGACTTGCAAGTCTTGTGTACAGCTTGACGTATGAAACACTTGTACATGTGTTGATCCTAATTCACGGATTCTGGGAGACTCATCTGTTATGTTGATGTCGATGTTGTAAGCTGTTGTCTGGACACATGTGTACAGCTGGGAGATAGAGGAGCCGCAACAGTGAAGCCATGTCACTGTCCCAGCCTATCAGGAGGAGAAATCAGACAACAAGAAAATGTCAGTGTCTACCTGACAACCAAAACCCAACCTACATTTTTTCAATTGTTTTGGCAAGTGGACGCTGATCTATTGGTTGCTAGTATTGTTTCTGAGTTAATCTACCTAGTAACGATCAGACAGTATAGGACATAAAGGGGTCTCATCTTTACACATTTGTGCAGCAGATTATGCAGATAATCAGTTCAAGAAGGATGTCTTCTTCCACTGCTGTGTGAGTTTCATCAAAGATTTGAAGTTCAGCCCCATCAGAAAGCCCAAACTTGCTTTTGACTATAGGAAGATTAGCGTGACACCAGATAAAAATACAAGAGGCAGGTTTTTAACTGTACATATTATGAATGCCAATTTAATTAATCTAAAGTCATGATTATTATTATAATCAATGTATGCCAAATCTACACAGCATTCTAAATACTGCACATTTAAGCCAAACTACTAAGCGAGCAAGTTAACTCAGTTGAGGGAATTTGGAAACGGTTTCCGAATTAGGAAGCATATTTTGGAAGACAAAATAAACAAAAAAAGGCCTGCAGCAAAAATCATATTGTCCCCGCTGGCGAAAGCTAATAAAGGATGAACAAATTAACCATATCCAATTAGCTTTGGATACCATCTAAATAATGCCACATGAATCCCTTTGCTTCTGCAAAGCTGTACATTTTGTTACACAAGATGGCTACTCACCTTCATTGATGAATTCCAGATAGGTGAACCCCGGATTTTATCTGATGTACTATTTGGTACTCTGGTATTTTACCTTCAGCAACATGATGAGTCTTCTTAAAGAAACCAGAATAATGGCATGGAGATAATGTTAGCAGTTAACTTTTTCAGCTGCCACATCTAAAAATCGAAAAGATTCTGTCTGGAACAATATAACAGATAGCTTTTTTGTTTTAAATACGTAACCATCCATTTAAGTAGGCTTAGCCTCTTCATGCAGATTTTAGTGATCCAACTGTACATTAATTTACTGATATAAACCATGATATAAACGTATTAAGCCCCCTCCTGTCCTCACAACGTGTCTAACTACAGCTAGCTAAGCCAGCTAATATACGTTAGCTAAACAGCTATGGCTTGATTAGCCTCCCAAATCAGTATTCTTCTCATTCAGAAGCAGTTTTGGCACTTGATAAAATGGGACATGTTGGTTAGCTAATTGCCATAGCTAGTGAGCAAGTTAACAAGCTAGTTAAAAAACTGGGTGTTAGCATAGAGCTAGCGCTAGCGCAGGGGTCTGCAACCTTTTTGACCAAAAGAGCCATTTTGCCCCGTTTTCCAACAATTTGTTTTGTCTAGAGCCGCAAAACATATTTGATAGCTTGATAGCTTATAAAGTTGTATATATTATTATATCATACACAAAAACTACAGTTTTTTTGCATTTATTATTTATAAACCTGTTAACCTCTAATAAGAAAGAAAGAACTCTTATAAGGAGAATAAAAACAAATACACAGGCCTACTTTAAAATAAATCAACACAGCACTTGGAGAGCCCTCTGCACATTTGAAGAAAATGAATACAATTCAAATGGACCCACTTTGAAATAAATAAAACATATACTGTAGCTGCACCCTAAAAAGAGTAAAGAGTAAACTGATTGAAAGTTAAGCCTATGATATTCTGAGTTATGGGCCTGTAGGATTATGTATTCACTGATTTATTTAGGATCAACTTTTTGGAGGCCAAAGCCAGGCGTGTACCAGGGCTGCTCGATAATGGCAAAAATCATAATCTCGATTATTTGGGTCAATAATTATATTTGCGATTATTAAATGCGATTATTTATTGACTTTGAAAACATCCATTTATTGTACTTTAAAACAAATACAAATAATAATTTGAACTTTTTAACTGTTGAATTATACATTCAGGGTAATCAACTGAAAAACCAATACAAAATAAAATAAATTATACATTCATATCTACATTTAAATAAATAATATCAAAATAATAAATACCAATAAACAAGATCAACAACCAGTGCAGTGCACTGTCACAACCTGAAAACTCCTTAAAGGAATGCTCCACTCATTAGATAATTAATCAAAACTTCAGTATTTAGTGAAACATTATGTTTAAACCATACCCTGAAGAAATCAGCGATATTCCCCGGTAAATAATGATTTTATAGCTCTTTTTTATTCAAACCTGTATATTCCGTCAGGCAGCTGCCATTTTGGCCATTTTCAATAGTCACGTGATGGTCGTGACGTCATCCATGCGTTCACTTTGTAAACACACGAAAACATGGCGGAGTATTTGAGTTCGGACTCATCTAAATGATGGCAATACTGACATTCCTGTCTGCTAATGTATTGTCAGGGCCCCAGCAAACATTTTAGAACATTTACTGATTTAAGCTAGAGAATTAAAGCAGTCTGGACAGTCTGAGAAACGTCGCTGGACAATTACAAAGACTAGATAATTCCAAAAGATCCCTATCTACAAAACTTCAAATTCAAATATTGTATTAATTGAAAGGCCAACTACAGGCAAACAATACAATTGTGTATATCATGTACTGCCCAAATAATATAAAATAAAGTTTTCTAAAAAGGCAAACAATACAACCCCAATGTAGGCCTACTTAGTAGATACAATGATTTTGATTACTAGATATGTATGCATGTAGTACCACCCTTGCTAGCAATTCCCTCTCTAGTTTAGCATACTCAGCCTCGTTGTCCCTGGCCCTAGAACCACGATTTTATGGGGCCGTAAAAACTGGGGAAAAGTACCCGCTAGCCGGTACTATGCTATATGGAAAGGCCACCAAAAACTGGCCTGGACGCTAAAGAACGTTTAAACGGGGCTACCCGCGGCAATGGAAATGCGCCATAATATACCTTATTCTTACTCCTAGCACTACTTCTGGTCCTCCGTCGCTTCACACTTGCAGAGGGCGATTTCTCAACTGGCCGAACTGGTGTCCTGGTCGGTGATGACACCAGAAAGACCGATGGCACTGCATCTCGTTTAATAAATCCCATTTTATGTTTCATCATACTCTCAGAGTAGTCGTCCGGAAACTTGAAATGTTCGCTGCATACAGTACATGCGCCTGTGGATCTTTCGGTTCGGGCCGAGCACATTTCGCTAGCCACTGCCTCCGAAAGTACTTCCTACGCTTACCCGTTGGCAATAGATGGAACCGAGCATTCTGTGGATTGTTCCTATCCGAATTGTGGCAATGTTTCGCGATACAATGAGGCATATTTCTATAGAATTGAGAGAGTAACTAGAGTAAATAACATGAACATCAATTTGTCCTCGACACCAAACGCATAGTTTACGTCACTTCCGGTAAAATGGCGCCGCCCACAGGGTTTATGTTATTTCGGTAATTAATCAGTTTAAAATCAGTGATAACGTCATCGGATAAAAAAAAAAAAAAAAAAAGACTGGCAGAGACTGGTCTGTTTTATCGGATGATAATTATTTAAAAATGCATGTCATGAGCATTCCCTCCCTTTAACATATAGCCAACATTTTGGTAAAACATTCAACATATTCCACTCAGTTAAACATTAAAGTCTGGCCCACCGTCATGGTCCAGAAGTAACAGGAAATACATGTTGAACTACAATTTAAGGCCAAATAAAAATGTTTTGGCCACCATGGTAAATGCTGGTAGGGCTGCTCATGTCATCTCTTAAAGATTTTTTGCTAGAAACACCAGCCTGTTTACATGGTCTGGTTTCAGAGATGAGCGCAGGCAGGAGACAATATTGCCACCTGTCCTGAAGACTAGGGCTGCTCGATTATGGCAAAAATCATAATCTCGATTATTTGGGTCAATAATTGATATCACGATTGTCAAATACGATTATCCATTTACTTTGAAAACATCAATTTATTGGAGAAAAAGAAAATGTGAACAGTATGTTTTTAACAGTTGATTACCCTGAACTCTAAGTATAATTCAACTGGGAAAAAAAGTAATGATAATAATAAAAAAATAATCGGTTTATTTTGATTACGTTGTTTTCGTAAGCGTTGCAAGCCATAATTAAATACGATTAAAATACGATTAATTGAGCAGCCCTAGCGTGTACCAAGGGCAAAGGTCGAAATACCAAAACCATATCTTGACACCAGAAGTATTGAGTGTTGTAACTGAAGTCAAGTATACAGTGCTTGCTTAGAATTGAGGGACAGATAGTCTCATTCAAAGTCAAAACACTTTTAAATTGTTCATCATTAAAGAAGTCTGGTTTGACTGATCGTTTCTAAAGTAGCGACTTTGATTGGATTTTTGACATTTGATTTAAAAAGAGTAGATGTGTGTGGATTGTCTTTCCAGATGTATTTGAATACACAATTTACTTAGAAATAAAGGGACAGTTTGGATTGTTTGACTTTTCCAGGTGTGATACGTCACATTGAAATGACAGCAATCACTCCAGCATTTAGCCATATCCCCTTCTCTTTAACTGGATGTCAGGCACAATAGTGTCCTCTTCAGTCTCCCCCTGACATCGTGAGTGTTTTGCAGCGATAAAAACATGAACCTGAAGCCCACAGAGAAGCTTCCATGATGGGAGGAGTCGGAGATAGAGAGGCCCAACGGGAGGTGTCAGTGCTGGGCAGGGATGAAGCCGTTAGCTCCCTCTAATGGATGTCCTGATCCTGGAGGTTTCTGGTCACCGGGGGTCAGACTCTGCACACATTACACCTTCAAGACAAACCCCCTCCCCAGGCATCAGAGTGTGGACAGATGAATGAAGAAGGAGGAGAAATAGAAAAAAAAGTTCATTCAAAAGATGAGAGTGAGAGATGTCCTCAAATGACTTGATATGTTCTTGTTAGTCTTAATCTCTGGGTGTTGTGGAGGAGCGGGTGGAAGGGAGGAGGGGGTGTGGGGGGGCGCACTGTAATCTCCTTCACAAGCAAACGGACAGAGCCTTCAATTCCACCGTCATCTCCAATCCACTTCATAAGAGCGCGTTATTTTGCACACATCTCTTTTTCTTTCAGCATGCACTTGAAAAGACCAGACAGAAAAGGGTGATTCACGTCCTTCTTTTCTCTCTTCTCCCCTTTCTCTCATTCACTCATTTACATCAGCCATTATCTGGGTATATTGAAAGCGGCGAGATAAAGAGAGAGAAAAACAAGTGCCAGGAGAAGAACAATAAAAGCAGGCAGAGGAGGCGCAGCGACGTTTGAATCAATTACATCCTAAAGAATCTTTCATTTGCATCCGTATCTGTTCAAAACCTGAACAAATGCTAGATGCCTTTGTGTCCAGTTATTTATAGTGGGTTGTTTTTTCCCGTTCGTAATTGTGCAGGAAATATCAAATTTGCATAGAGTGATTATTGTTGATTGTTTATCTAGCCGTCAGGACGATTCAATATTCCAAGGCTGACAGGTTGTCAAGTACTTAAAACTCATTTATTTGGGGGGAAATTTGCATGTAATTTGGCGATAATGAGAGGGATGTCTGTGGTCATGGATTAGATGCTGCAGGGAAATTCTGGGCTGACTGGCATTCCTCCACTTGAAACACACGCTTTATCCTGGGCTCGGCTGCCGGGGTGATGCTAACGCTACCTAGCGCTGCACACCCAAACAACAGAGGATTGTGTACAGACGCTTGGCATAGCTGTGGACTGAATAACAGAAGCAGGAGCGAGCCAGCGCTAAACAGGAAGGATTGTGTTCTCCGATGTTCTGTCACCCTTCAGGCCCGCTGTCTGAGGAGAAGAAAAACGAGCTTGTAAACAGAGTAGTTACAGTGTTTCTTCGGCACAGCAGATGCTAACTTGTGTTGCCCAAGCATATATGTTCATATACTGTAACTAGGGTTGCCAACTTCCAGAAATGGAGAAACGGGACACATGCACGTGTCCCCCGGGGCGCGCAAAGATGTTCGGGTTTCTGGCGGATTTAGTTACTTTTTTTGTTACTTTATTTCGGTTTTAGGGTTAGGGTCAGGTTAGGGTTATGTTATTTAATTATTTTGGGGGAGCCAGCCCCTAGGGTTCGAAAATGTTTTTGGGGGTCAAACCCCCCAAAACCCTCAAAATGCATAGAAAATGCATTTCACACAATACAAACACAATGGTCTTACACCTGCATTAGGCTACTACATCACATTGTACATCAGCATGTTCAAATCGGATAGGTGGGCACTAGGGACATCTGGGCACCTCGATGTACAATTGGCTATTTTGTCCAAAATGTTAAAAATAAATATTTGAAAAATGGTATTAAGTAATGCAAAGTATACATGATGTGAACATGCACAGTACATCATTATTAGACTTAATGTTATCCTTCAACCAACCATTTCCCCAGCATTTTCCCATCAATCAGCTGACTGACTCTCTCACACACACACACACACACACACACACACACACACACACACACACACACACACACACACACACACACACACACGTGCGAGCATTGTGCCTGCCCTGTCAACTGAGTGGTCCTAGCGCCCTTCGCATACAGCACACAAACACACAAACACACAGGCACGCAGCCAGACACACTGCATTGCGCACAAAAATATTTTTATTTTTCCCTTTACACGGGAGTCCGGGACAAACAAAGTCCCGGGACACGCCCCTTTTGGCTCAAATACGGGACGTCCCGGCTAATACGGGACGGTTGGCAACCCTAACTGTAACATCGCTAACAAAAGGCAAATAACACAGAGGCTCAGATACTGAATAAAGCTAATAACAGCAGGTGGACAAAATGAAAGAAGTACCTATTGTGGTGCACATTCAGCTTATAATACTATGTGAGGTCACTATTAATCGTAGCCTACTGGACAAACAAAATGTTTAAAAATAAAAGGGAAAGGCAGAGTTCATGCCTTAATGTTTCTAGACTTTTCTCTTAAACACATGCAAGAAGTGTTGAGTTTCAATTACAGTCAACAACA
The DNA here is from genome assembly GCF_902827115.2 of Pseudochaenichthys georgianus. Lineage (NCBI taxonomy): Eukaryota > Metazoa > Chordata > Actinopteri > Perciformes > Channichthyidae > Pseudochaenichthys > Pseudochaenichthys georgianus. The sequence goes on from NC_047504.1 coordinate 448,718, forward strand.
AAACTTTAAATAGTACCAATGTTAATCTCTTAAGTAGCTTCATGACATTGTTGACTATATTAAAAATGTAAATCATGAATCAGCCGTACATTAATATAGAATTACATCAGAAAACAGAGAGGATATTTCCCCAAAAGGCACTGAAATGTATAAATTCATTACAAATAAAGCCCTGATTCTTATATATTTCATACATTCTCTCTACAGTTTAGGTAAACGATTGACAATGCTAATGAAAAACTAAAAACCTTATCCTACTTTCCCGAATTGCAATCATTCCCAGCTTGTATGGATAAGTTGACGTCCCCATTCCCATAAACCAAAGTTATAGCATTTAACAGAATGAATCTTTTTCCAGCTGGAAGGACAGATACCCCTGCACCACTGATGTAGTACGAAGATCTGACCACCGTTACAACAGAAAAACAAGCACTTTATACAGGAAAAACCCAAAAGGGGGAGGTCTCAGCTAGGGAATTTACGTTACAGGCTATTCAAATGTTGGCCAGACGGGCGAAACTTGAATATAGGTTAATATCAAACGTAAGATCCATATGATAATTGCCTGACAATGGTCAACCCTTCTGTTTGAGAACATTTAGTAGCTAGGCGTGAATTTAAACGGAAAAGAAAGTCACAGTGACGTATATATAATTAAATGAGACTAATGATATGTTTCTACGATACAAAGTACTGGTAGCTTGCTTGTTTGTTTATTCCATATTCCAACAGTCTGTTTCACCTGTCACACAGAAGTCCCGAACCTTGAGAGGACTGTCGGAAGAGATATGAGCCAAACAACACACAACTTTGAGCATGTGTTAAAACATTCAGCGTGTTTTACCTTGAGCCCAAGGTCATCTTCAAAAGGAAGACTCCGCTCTCAGTTCTCCGCTCACAGACTCACTCGTAGAGACACGGCAACAAAAGCAACTCCCGCCTCTGTGACTCACTCAAAGTCACCTCCGCTGCAAGGTTAAACACTCACTGTATCCCCTCTTAAAATATAGATCTGTCCCTGAGTCGGGGCCTCTGTGAATGTGAGCCACTTCTACTGTATCCGTGTGTGTGCCACTCTCATTCTCTAATGTGCTTATATCTCTATGTGAGTGAGTGTGCATGTGTGACTTTTTCAAAAAGGGTGAGTGAGGATAATCGGCCCTGGCGCACCGGACTAAAAGGCCGGGTCAGAGTTTTAAAGAGAAGCTATGTATTTCCCATCCCTGGATAACAGCGATGAAGTGGGCCCTTGTGACTCAACCTGAGAGCATGAAAAGGGCCTCAGAGGGGCCCTGCCATCGCCGGCCCCTCTCTTTATTGTCCTGCCTGAGCTCTCTTTCCCAGAGTGGTGGAGGGCTCTCAGTGCTTTACCTACCCAGAAGCCACTCTGCTGTATGAAAAGCGCAGGTAATGTCCTGTTCAGCCTGCAGCATTTCAAAGAAGCTACGTGTGTGTCGGAGTGTGTGTGAAACCTGATACAGGAGACTGTTATTTTAGAGGAATTCCTGACTGGTTTAACCCGAGTAGTCATCGGTTAATCAGCTCTGATCAGTGTTAATTTCGTCAACAAAAACTATGACGAAAAATGTTCGTCAACGACCTTTTTTACATGACTAAGACGAGACGATGACGAAATGTATATTTAGTTTTCGTTGACGAGGCGAGACGGGACTAAGGTGTTAATGGTGGACTACCGGACATTCAAAATGCAGCATATTTTCCCCCAAGTGTCCGTCTTGTCTGTCAAAATGCATCTTACGTTTCTAACTTGCAATATCATTATTACCGCTCAGAGAGTATAGAGACACTCTACAAGGCTCGATGTGGACAAAAGTATTAAATACATGTAGTGGAGTAAAAGTACATAATTTACCTCTAAACTGTAGTGGAGTAGAAGTACTAAGTAGCAAAACATTTAAATGTAAAATACAAGTACCTCAACATTTTACTCAAGTACAGTACAATATAATAACATAATTATACATATTTTATTTATTTATTTCACATGTAAATAAAGTAATGTTAATTTGGTTAACAATTTGTTTAGTTTTTCCCTTTAACGGTATTCTTGTAGGTAGTTTTTGTTATTCTTTAAAGCACCGGATCGATAAGCAGTTTCGATAAGAGTAGTAGTACCGTTAAAAACCTTAGCGATACCCATCCCTATATATTACACAAGTCAAGTGTTAAGAGAATGAAATGTTGCATTACGAATTTCAACACTTGATGCTGTCCCATTGATTCCAATTTCAGAAACCTGTATTTGCCTAACTGAAAACATTTGGACTAAAAGTGTAATTTTTCATCGACTAAATGTTTTCGAGTTTTCGTCGACTAAAACTACTAAAATGTGACTAACACTAATAACCATTTTCGTCTAAAGACTAAATCAAAAACAGCTGCCAAAATGATGACCATTATTTACTGTCTAACTCTTTGTCTAAAGATCAAATGACTTTCTTATCTTACACGTAAAGATAATAATCTCATAGCAGGACGTCGCTTTAAAGCTGCACGTTTAGTAGTTTGATGGATGATTATTTTGTTCTTTAGAATTGACTTCTTCAGTTGAATTAGGTTGGAAATATGTTTCATTTTATGTGATGCCGTTCAGTTTACATGTCAGCCTCGTTAAATGGTTGTTTAAAGGGAGAAGCTTTGTTTCAGGAAGTAACATTATAATAACTGTAGTTTATTTGTACAAGAATTATAATCCAAAGTGCTTCACACAACAGAATTGACATCTCATAAAATAGTCACCTGATATCACATACAATTACCAGTAAAAGACATAAGAATAGACATAAAATCAACATAGACATTGAATGTAAAAGAGATTAAATGTACGATAATATGATTGCATTAAATGAATGATTCACATTGTGATGACCCTTGGAAATAGTGGCAGTGTTGGGATGATATTAATAATGATAATAATATATAACACTTAGTATAGTGTCAGATGTCATCTCTTTTTAATCCACTCCCAGCTTGTAATATGCAAGTGAAGGTGTGGCGTTTAAAGAAGGACTGAATGAATAACTTAAAAAGCTTTGTTTTGAGAAAACAAAGCACAACAAAGATATTTTTATCAGCCAGATCAAGATATTCCAAAAAATAAAAGCAACTTGCCTCTAATTGTCAAAAAGGAGAATATATATTAGTTTACAGAAGAGAAAACAGAATAATACACTTCTGTTGATCTGATATGCCAGTATAGTTCCAGGCCTCTGTGTGTTCGCCATGCAACTGGTGCTAATACTACAGTCCGGCTGCCATGTGCGCCTATTCGTCCAATGACACTGAGGAATGGTTTGAGTTGGCTTTATCTGCCTGACGGTCAATCCAACATCTCATCTCAGCACCAGCAGCTGTCCACAGCTAATCACCATAGGCCTTTGAATGGGTTCAACACTGTTATACTGTATCTATCTTCCAAAATAAACCCGCAAATATTTTTTAGATATCTGTTCTTTATAAATAGTGATCATTGTCAGTTTCAGTTTCCCTTTCTTGTCCTGTTTTGGCTATCAGTGCTCTCGTGGGACCGAGAAAGTCAGTAAATGTTGCTCGCAGTCCGTCTTGTCAGCATTACAGCGATATTAATTCCTATTCGCTGTACAGTGTGTTGACAGCAGAGACAGCAGAATATGTACAACGTTGACATGGCTGACATGGTGACAGGCTGACAGAAAAATGAATTTCTACAGATGATCTATAAATAAGTAGATCTATAAAGAGTGTGTACCCCATTAGTTGTTTCCCTCTTATTTTCTGGGTTCTATTTCTCTTGTATTTCACCCCCCCTCCCCCCCTCTCTGGATGGATGCCTGCCTCTGTGCCGGTGTCTGGGAGTTGGCTGGGGCAGAAATAAACCACAGTAATGGCTTTGCTGCTAATCTTGTCATAAGAAGGTGCGGCCCTGAGAGGATAGCTCCTCGCGTGTGATATCCTAATTTAAACATCAAAAGATTCCATCATTAGGAAGCGTGCGTCCTAGCCCCAGTTTTCAAGGGAAATTATTACATCTTCCCGCCGCAAAAGTGTAATGCAGGAAGACATTTTCTGTCAAAGCACACACACATAAACCTCACCGGACTTGATGTTTGTGCACTTGAAGAAAAACATCATCATTAGCAGCTTTTCTCGGAGCGATGGCTTTTTGTGTCGCAGCCTATCTCTGATGATAGCCTTCATTTCTGCTTGTCTTTTGAGATTTCAGACGGGGACGGGATTAGTGGGATCCGGCCCCCCGTCCGACAGCCCCTCTGGTGGGTCTCCCTGAGCTCCAGAGCCATCACGCTGCATCTGATGCATGTTGGGAATGCAAGGAAGCACCACACCTGGTTAATACTGTCATCTTGTGTGTGTGTGTGTGTGTGTGTGTGTGTGTGTGTGTGTGTGTGTGTGTGTGTGTGTGTGTGTGTGTGTGTGTGTGTGTGTGTGTGTGTGTGTGTGTGTGTGTGTGTGCACGTGCGTGCGTGTGCGTGTGTGTGTGTGTGTGTGTGTGTGTGTGTGTGTGTGTGTGTGTGTGTGTGTGTGTGTGTGTGTGTGTGTGTGTGTGTGTGTGTGTGTGTGTGTGTGTGTGTGTGTGTGTGTGTGTGTGCAGTAGGTGAGCAAACATGCATAGTTATACATGTATTCTAGATGGGTAGATAAGACACTCAGTTCATGACCTGGTTGAATATGAAAAGTCAAAAGTAAAAGTTTATTGTCAATTTCTCTGTGTGCAGTATAACGGCGAGATTGAAATGCTGTTTATTTCCCTCCCAAAGAATACAAACTGAATAATATGTGTGTATATATATATATATATATATATATATATGTACACCTGTACGACCACACATACATTATATACATATATACACATTAAGAGGTAAAAAGAAAAAGAAGGCAGAACAGTACATATCAAAATAACGGTCTACACACATTTTGACAGGACACCGGTGTGAGTCTAGTCTAATAGACTTCCAAATGGATTATCCAGTGTTTTGTAGACTTTATTTAAATGTCATAACTTTAAATCGGACTCAGAAAGTCACAGCACCTCCAAAGATATATATTTGAGTGTCTTTTAGCCTCGGCCTATAACTTTCACTCCAATCCAACTGAAACGCATCTTAAGCACCTGCATGCAACTCTTCTCAGTAAAGAGTGTACACAACACCACATATTTATATTCTTTATTTGTTGTCTTTGCGCTAATATACCGATTCTGATGTAAGACACTCAGCTCTGTGACATTCCAATACTGTGCAGATTATACATTTATGCTGGACAAAAGAAACGTTTGTATTTAGCTAATACAGTTGTCCCTGCGATATCAAGAGTCATCTGTTCATTTGAGACGTAATAGCAATAAAACCGGCGCTTTGAATCAAAGTCTGGAGTTGCTTAATAGGCTGTTTGGCTGCTGTCTCTTTGCACACGGCACGGCGCCTGGCGTTTGTGATCTATCGCCTCACAGCAGCACTTACGTGGAGTTATTAGCTCCGACTGATGATGGATGTAAGAGCGAATCAAGAAATACCATGTTCCATAAGAGAGCGCCATCAAAAGACCAAAGGGGTGCTCGCTCGCTCTCTCTCTCTCTCTCTCCCTCTCTCTCTCTCTCTCTCTCTCTCTCTCTTCTCTACTCTACTCTCTCTCTACTCTCTCTCCTCTCTCCCTCCCTCTCCCTCTCTCCCCCTCTCTCTCTCTCTCTCTCTCTCTCTCTCTCTCAGGAATAGCACTACTGTAGCTGCTGTATGATTTATTCATTGTTGTGTTTTCATGTCCCTCCCCTTCTCCTTGAATGTTTGGTGGAGAGGACAGGAAACTTTGAACCAGAGTACAAAGCAATGTATATTTGGGTCACACATTTTTCACATTTCTTCTAAGAGCCGTGTGTGTGCTCTTCCTCTCTCCTCTCTCCTCTCCCTCCCTCCCCTAGTGACAGGGTCGACTCCTCTCCTCTCCGCCACGTTTCGTCCTTGAAGAGGGGGAGTCAGCGGGGTGCCCCCCATCCGAAGGGAGGGGCGAACAGGGCAGAGAGGTTTGGAGCTAAATAATGGATGATTTCTTATTGAAATAAAGAAAAACACAGAGAGCTAGCATGTAGAATCCTTAATCATACACAGAAGAACCAAAGCCCTTCCTGGTTACCGTCGGCAACGACACTGTGATCCTGAGCCTGTTTGTTCAGTGTCATCACAAGCAACACCTGATAGCGTCATCAGTGTGAAAGACCGAGCCAAGCCCACCCCCCTTTATGTTCCCACAATGTGACTTTGACCTAACTGATTGACTCAGCAGTCATTACCCCCCCCCAATCCACCAAAACCCAGACTAAACTTGTCTGGCCCGAAGCCAAGCTGGTAAAATATGATCCGACACTGAACCCATGACACCACTTTCTTCTTCCCAGAAGCATTAGCAGCACTTCCCAGAGCCTCACCTTCACCACAGACGGCCCAGCATGCTTTGCAAAACCTCCCAATCAACGTATTCACACCTGAGGAAATGTCTCCGCTTGATAAATATCTCATTTGGCTATCAAGAAAGTCAAAGAAGTCGTGAAGGTATCCAGATCGGACTGTTTTGCCAAACATCAGAAGTGTGACTTTTCTCTCTGTGCGAGTCTGTCGCAATGCTAGTTTTTTTAGAGTTAATTATTCCAGCATCACATTTTCTGTTGGTATTTTGAATTATGAATTCAGAAATAAGCAGGGAAACGGCAAAACTAAATCAGGCTAACGATGTTAGCTGTAATTAAAATGGAGAAGTAGCAGGCTGCCACGCTATTGGCTTTGGAGAGAGATGTATTAGCCAGGCATATGGTTATGATAATTAATCCCAGGACTACAGAGAAACAAATAAACACACGCTAAACAAACAGGGGGGACCAGCTGAGGGCTGCAGGAGTGGGTGCTTCTGGGGAGGAACCCAGCAAGGGAACACAGATCCTTATCGTCATTGCTGCAAGAGCATGAGTCACACACACACACACACACACGCACGCACGCACGCACGCACACAAACACACACACACAGGAAAGAGGAGGGGAGAAGAGACAGGGGATGAAGACCACCAGATCACCCCCTTAAGCAACGTCCTCACATTAGAATTCATCGGAGTTGCCTTGTTCTCCCTTCCAATAAGAGAAGCACGGACTGTGCTATACACAACGTTTATCTCTTAAGCTGTAGCAGGAAGCTTAACCTTTGAAATCATATGCCAATATGATATCATTGAGTCACCATGATGAAGCTATCAGTGTTGACGGCATTATCCCCTGTTTTTGTTTTGTCACAATACAAACGAGCAACAAAAGAGCTTCATCTTCTTACAGGCTCTGAAATTAACAGCCAACCCTTTTGTATGGGTTTATAAATAAACTGCAAATGCTTTCTTTTTGTTGTCCATTCTTCTTGAATCAGAGCTAAGACTGTGAAAAGAAGAGGAAGGGGAGAGGACACGAGGCCAGTTTGTGGTGAGTCGGAAGATGGATAATGCACTCCATGTCCCTCTATCTGCTCCCAGTTGGAGGATGAGGGAATAGCTGCTAATAAGGCGTTGGGTGAGAGGCTTTGGGAAAGCTCCCCGTGGTGCTGGTCTGTAATGGAGATAAGCGCTGCGGTGTTGTTGTCTCACAAAAATCAACAAAGGAAACATGCGATGGGAGATTTGTGGCCGCGTCCCCAGTGAAAAGCTTTATGGCTTTCACGGCGCGCTGATGTTTAGCGGCATTAGAAATCATTAGACCCCGGCATCTAGGGAAAGCGTGTGCCCCAGTTAACATTGTTTTCAAAGTAATCCATTACTTAAACTTCCACCATTCACCTTCAGATGTGGGCAAATCTGAAAAAATAAGGACGAGATCTGTGTTTGTCAGAGATGGCAAAAGTACACACATCCTTTACTCAAGTAGAAGTACAGATACCGTGTTTAAAAATACTCTGGTGAAAGTAGAAGTACTGACTAAACGTCTTTACTCAAGTCAAAGTAAAGAGGCTTTGAAATGTACTTCAGTAAAAAGTACCCATATCTAGCAGCTGCTTTAAAGAGTACCTGACCTCCCTTTATATCAATAGAACAATAATGTCATTGTTAGCTAATGAATGTTTCCATGCTGAACAACGGCAACATGACAACGTTTCCATTGGTCCCTCTTCTTTAGAGAAGACCAGGAAGTGATGGATACACGGATCGTGTTCAAATCAATAGGCACGCAGTGACTCTAAAGAATAATGATCACGCACCAACACACATTCAGACTAAAGGAACCAGCTGTTTGGAAATGAGAGAAGTAGAAAGTACAGGTATTTGTGTTCAACATGTAAGAAGTAGAAAGTACAGGTATTTGGGTTCAACATGTGAGAAGTAGAAAGTACAGGTATTAGTATTCAACATGTAAGAAGTAGAAAGTACAGGTATTTGAGTTCAACATGTAAGAAGTAGAAAGTACAGGTATTTGGGTTCAACATGTGAGAAGTAGAAAGTACAGGTATTAGTATTCAACATGTAAGAAGTAGAAAGTACAGGTATTTGAGTTCAACATGTAAGAAGTAGAAAGTACAGGTATTTGAGTTCAACATGTAAGAAGTAGAAAGTACAGGTATTAGTGTTCAACATGTAAGAAGTAGAAAGTACAGGTATTTGGGTTCAACATGTAAGAAGTAGAAAGTACAGGTATTTGTGTTCAACATGTAAGAAGTAGAAAGTACAGGTATTTGTGTTCAACATGTAAGAAGTAGAAAGTACAGGTATTTGGGTTCAACATGTGAGAAGTAGAAAGTACAGGTATTAGTGTTCAACATGTAAGAAGTAGAAAGTACAGGTATTTGAGTTCAACATGTGAGAAGTAGAAAGTACAGGTATTTGTGTTCAACATGTAAGAAGTAGAAAGTACAGGTATTTGTGTTCAACATGTAAGAAGTAGAAAGTACAGGTATTTGAGTTTAACATGTGAGAAGTAGAAAGTACAGGTATTTGTGTTCAACATGTAAGAAGTAGAAAGTACAGGTATTTGTGTTCAGAGTGTAAGAAATAGAAAGTACAGGTATTTGTGTTCAAAATGTAAGAAGTAGAAAGTACAGGTATTTGTGTTCAAAATGTAAGAAGTAGAAAGTACAGGTAAGTCAGAAAAATAAGTCGTGGAGTAAAGTACTGATAGCAGACAAATGCACTGAAGTACAGTAACGAAGTATTTGCACTGCACTACTTCCCACCTCTGGGTCCTCCCCCCTCTAGCGTACGTTGTTCATGAATATAAAAGTGTAGGTCATCAGCATCCGTGATATTTGATTCATTCTTTTAAACAAATCATTTATTTGTACAAAACAACCAAAAACAAATCACTTTTACAATGACAAGAAATAGCAAGCATGAGTTCAGGTCCCGCTCATAACCATTCAGGAGTTGTTTTTTTAGATAAAGTTGCACAGTATTTCAGCTCATCATTAGTTATTCCACAGATGAACACCTTCTGTTGTGATGCAATGAAGTTTGGAATTTGTCCGTATGGGTGTTTTTTTTCTCTCAACATGTGTATGTTTTCTCTCCGTGTGAAAAGTCCCCGGACATTATGATGCATTGTTGATTTACGGCTTTGAACATCATTTGGATCGTTTTATAGTCAACCTTAGATGTGAGCAAATCTGACGGGAGGAGAGAAAAAGGACGAGCTTTCTGTGTTTGTTTTAGCTGAAAATATAGCCAATCTACATCCCTGCGTCTTGATCTGTAGAAGTGATAAGGCCAGGCTTGAGTTAGACGGGCAGCAGGTGGGGGGGTACAGAGGATGCTGATAAATGGGGCCAGTTTCCCCCGCACAAAGCGAACCCCCCTCGGAGGGAGGAGATATAATGTGTGCAGAGTTCACAGGCGCTGTGGGTTGTTGCTGCAGGGCGGGCGGACATCTTTGGGGCCATCTGCATTTGGCCCCCGGGGCGTAGTTTGGACCTGCCTTAGGGAATGGTATTAAGTTGTGTTGGATTTGTTTCTTAATAGTCAATGAGATTTGTAACTGCAGGTTACTAGCTGGAGTTAGCCTTGCTAGCACTAGCTGCTAACCAGCTAATAATGAATGCACTGAACCTGTGAGGTCAAGCCTGGTCGTCTGGGGACTCATTAGTGAGCCCTCTCCTCTCTCCCCTTCCCCCCCTTTACGGACCCTCTGTCCTCCAGCCCCAGTACAGCGCCAAGGGCCAGGCCAAACTCTGCCCAGGGACCCCACCTCGGTGAACTGTCATTTGTCTCGCTACCACAGGCTGCATTAAGCCTTGATCTATGGGGCGGGGGCAGCCTACTTGGCCCCGGGATTCAGACGCTGCTGTTTGCTGGGCTCAGGTTCTTCTTCATGGAGTATAAATGTGGACTTGTTTTGAAAAATACCCCCCTAATCACAGCCATTTTTCATAAAAGCGTTCCCCCCTCAGCACAACAGTATCTTGTGAATCAGACAAAGCTGTCGAGTGAAGGCCTTTCTCTGCCTGCTGGTTACAGAATCTCCCATCGACTGTGTCCTGGCTCTGGTGTTAAGTGTCTCTCCAAAGGGTCTGTGTTGCTGTCAGCACTCACACGTTCACTTTTCAGCGCCGGACTCCTTCAGATGGCTCTCCCACTCCCCTTTCGCCTTATCTCAGTGTTTCTCAACATGGCTGTTAAGTTGTATGTGATGAAACCAGATATTTGGGTTGCAGCCCGGGGCCTGACCGCACCCCCCTGCTTAAGTTTCTCAGCAGTGACTGCTTTGTTTTTTCCCGTTCGCGGACCCTTTAGTGGTGTATACGTCTCTTCCTGTACAGCGTCCCTGGTGCCCGGCCAATCGCCAGGCCTCTACGAGAGCTGTCAAACCCAATTGTGCCAATGGAGGGTGTTGAAAGCTGGCATGCGAGACATTGAAGAAAAAGCCGGCGTGCTGCTGTCACATTACCCCTCAGTTGTGTGTGAGTGGGGGGAAGTTGCAATTGAGATCATTTTGCAGAAACACTATAAAGCCACATCAAGATTTCTGGAAATAAACAGTGGGCATTTGCATGTTTCTTTCTAAGGCAGTCTATTCATTAGATTAGTGTTGTGCTAATGTGAAGACTAGCCAGACTTAAATGCAGGATGTCATAAATCATAATGTTCACTTTAAGCTCATCCGCACACTCGCGCGTACACGCAATAATCGCACACAATTACACACTTAAACAAGCCCAGTGTTTGTGTTGGGCACATGTCGGAGGTGGACATCTTCAGCCTTTTTGTGAGGCTCCCATGAATCATTGCCTCTTATTCCCTTTCTCAGCGCGTGGGGAAATCACATTAAGTGGAGCGCCGTGTTTGGCTCACACCAGTCTTGTCTTAATAGCTGTAATTTGGAGAGGAAAGAAAAGAAAAGGGAAAGAATGGAGAAGAAAGCTCGCTCACGACACTAATTCCAGTCAACAAAAACACCCCTCTGCAATCCCACCACATTAATTTGCATTAAAATATCCAACAGCTAAATATGTAAAGACAAAATAGTGCCGTGCTATTTATACCCAGGCACATCTCAGCAGCTGTGTTACCTCCTGCTACTGTAGCAATGAACAGACCTCCCGCACCAACACGGTTCACTTTTCCACCTTCGCACAAGTTAGCAAGAGTGAGAAATGCCATGTGAAAAGGGAAAAACAGCGCGCGGGCAATATTACGGCCACCTGTTCGTTCACGAAATTGTCCAGCTAAAGGTTAGTTATTTTTGTCCACAAGTGGCACTCCAATTGAGAAGATCGGATCTATTTATTTCTATTATTTGGTCATGAGTGACTGCAGTGTTTTTACTCCGTTCTTCTCAAGTCAGGTCTCTTATTTTCAGCCATACTAATACGATAATTTATTGTCAGATAAAGTCTGAAATGGTTCTTGCATCACAGCAGCTCCATAGAAACAAGGACAAATATTAAGACACGATACAAGGAAACAGACATTTAACACAACACTGAAGAGAAACATGCTCAAGACTCTTTAGTGTCATTTGACTCTGTATTTAATTTGAGAATTGACTAGTGCACAAAGGATTGCTACTTTATTAAATTGTGGGAGCCTGTACCTCTAATTTGATGGTATGAAATGAATACGAGTTTGGCGAGTATATTTTCCCCCGTCTTCTACCGTTCTTGTTGGAACCTGCTGCAATAATATAAAGTCAAATTGTAGTTTGGACTATACTCGCTTTGTTCTTCATTCGAAGCTTCCATTACATAACATATCCTGCCTGTGTGTGTAAAAAAACAACAAAATAATATGTCTACTCGCCCCGAAAAACCTAAGGTGGCAGACAAAATAAACTCTTCATTGTTGTCCTTTTGCGGACATATTCAATTTGGTCTTTCCAGGATATACACACAAATATTTCTATGGAAGTACCTGCTTGAGTTTTTCAGTATGGAGGACAAGTCTTTGTTTCCAAATGATCCACATTTCTGTTGTTGGAAAAATCCATCTCTTCCTACACATGATTTGTGCGTGGATATGAGGTGTTGCAACCTAATTCATGTTAAGCAAATTGTCAGTTTGAATTCCTACAGACAGAACAGGATGACAAGAATCCAGGCCAAAACCATTATACTTTATTCTCAATACCAACCACAGAGAATGAGATGAACAATAGGTAAAGAGGTGGTGAAAGTTGGCAGAAAAATGCCTTCACCTTCTCTTCCCTCCATTAACATTCATTCATCAGCATCTGTGATGACAGTAGGCCGGCTGCACCCACACACCCACATTACAGCTGATTTATGTGTGAGCTGTAATTCACATACACTAACACCTATAGGGGAAAAAAACACCATCTTTAGTATGTGTTTCATATTCCAACTGTTCCAAGAGGATTGAAATAAACAAAGAAATGCTGGTGGTTTAATGTGAAATGCATGGAGGGGGGAGAGTGTTGTCCAACGCTGCCATGTTTGATCATCCTTTGTTAAATACCTGTTTACTCGACAAGACACGGAAACGGGATGACTTATAATTCGAAGATTTACCGTCAAGTTTGATTCTCCGCTCTGCCTTTTTTATATCTGGATCTCATCTCTCTGGGTATAATGCGATGCTTTTATGCCGATTCTCTGGTGCTGAATCCGTGGAATTATCCGTGCTAATGCTCCTTTCTAATGCTACTATCATACTGATAATAGCATTATCTAATCCTGCCGGTGAGCACTTGCACCTCTAGCTGTTTTCTAGCCGTGATCCACATAATTCCACTAACTAATGCGCCAGTCACTCCCCACACTTCCCAACTGCTCCACTGCACAGACGAGCACCTCTCATAACCTAACCCCCCCCCCAGGACACCAAAATCAATAACCAGGCCCTGCTCATGTTCTGGCTACAGGGTACCCTTTCAGTTTATTTGCTAAAATATTAAATACAGTAAAACGAAAGACAAAAAAGAACACAAAAAAAGGAAAAATCAATGAGACTACATTGAAAATATCCCCTGTTGCAGGTTTAAAGAAGTATGGTTTACGCAAGTTTTCATTGATTTTAATATAATAGTTGGAAATAGTACATTAACAAATTATTTGTTCACCTTGTATCACTGCAATCCTGCCCCAAGTCCAACTTTCAAACCTGTGTAAAGTAACTAGGTACATCGACTCAAGTACAATACTTTAATTTGCAGAGACTTGTAATTTAAATGTGGGACTACTTTGTACTTCTACTACATTAAAATGTAGAGGTAAATCCTGTACCCCACCACATGTATTTATCTTTAATTACAGATTTGGATAAATAATGTGAAATATAGTCAACAATTAAATCAGACTTAAGTTACACCTGGAGTAAATTCACAAGATACCCTGCAGTATACAAAGTATATATACTGTACATATATTACTCTGAAATAAACCAATCTGCATAATTGTAATTTTTACTTTTGCTACTTTAATATATATTTTGATTTACTTGAGTAACATTTTGAATGCAGAAACAGTGTATTCCTACACTCTGGTACTTCTACTTTCTTAAGTACAAGATCTGAGTTCTTCTACTTTTACTTAACTACAAGATCTAAGTACTTCACCTACCTCTGTGAAGCACATATACTGTAAGTTGTTACACGAAAAACGCACATTGAATCTAACGGGAACATTTAGTTCCGTTACCCAAACAGTGGATGTTTTATAGCACATACATGCGTACAGTAAGTATTTTCTGTCCTCGCTAACCTCCACTCCCCACCGATTACCACCCACTTCTAGCATTTCCACGGTGGCTGCAGTAATCTCTGGCTCCCCTCCTCTGTGGTCGGCTGGGCAAACAGCACCATCTCGGACAGAGGCCCCCCTCTCTCTCCTTTACAGGGCTGAGGGAAGGTGAGAGAGATGGGTGGGATGGGAGAAGAGGGGGTCTGGACACACTTTGGAGAGTCATGGCAGTATCAATCCAAATGTGTACTTACTGTTTAGATGAAAGGCCTTTCTAAGCAAAGGGCACAGTTTATTTGCTAAAATATTAAATACAGTGAAACAAAAGACAAAAAGAAAAAAACAATGAGACTACATTGAAAATATCCCCTGTTGCAGGTTTAAAGAAGTATGGTTTAAACAAGTTTTCATTGTTTTTAATATAATAGTTGGAAATAGTATATTAACAAACTCTTTTTTCACCTTGTATCACTGCAATCCTGCTCCAAGCTAAGAGTCATACACAAATATACCTTTTTTCTTTTGTTCATAAATGCTTTATCTGTAGAAACCATGCAATCCTCCATCTGGATTTTCCACCTTTACTTTGTTCAGGGTGTTTTTTGGCACCCTACTCTAAAAAAAGGTTGCGACCTGGTGACAGGAAGCAACCAAAATGGCGGACAAAGCACATTCAAAAGAAAGAGTGAATCGCAGGTACTGCTGCTGTCTACATTTAGCTTCTTTAGGCGCGTTCACACCGCAGTACTTTTCCCACTTTAGTTCCGATATAGTTCCGAAATGTTGCGTTCACACCAAAAAGAGCCGGAACTAAAATGAGTTCATGAGAACCTTTTCACCCCCTTTTCCGTCGCTGCTAGAGAGCAGGGACTTTCGTGTGAGAAAAAGGTTCCTATGTCTGATTGGCTGGGTGGAATGCAAACCACGCCCCGTAAAACTCCCAAAAAGTTTTGTGAAGCCGCCATTTTATTATCCTCGCATTAGCATTATTAGCATTAGCCCAGCGCAGAAACGCAGAGAGACTAACTTATGGCAACACAAAATAAAACATGGGAGCGGTGGAGATGAGGAGGTGTCGGCGTTCTGGCGATTAACTCGGAAGGCTTCAGTAGAAGCTGCTGGGACTCCCAGCAGCTTCTACTGAAGCCTTCCCCAACTCCAGGGACTTCCGGCCGGGGACTTTGGGCGGCAGTATACGCCGTGAAGTGGTTTGCGGCCTGCCAGTAAACCCAAAGCAGAAGAAGAAGAAGTGACCTCAACGGCTTCATTTGCCTAATCCTCCCCCAGGGACTTATTCCGGTGTGAACGCGATCTGTACTTAGTTCATGAGAACTAAAGAGTTCTCATGAACTAAGTTCTCATGAACCTTTGTGGGAAAAGTACCGCAGTGTGAATGCGCCTTTTGACTTTGGGTAGGCAAGGTAAACAAATACATTTAGGTTTTCTGATCATTACATTGGCTAGAGACTTCTATGTAGCTCCAAATACTTCTGCACGGAGGACAATTTGTAGACATTATCAAGACACTAAGGCAACATTAGTGCCCTGATGTGCCCTTACAGCTACCTTAAAGCTTATTAGCAGTCTGTTTAACATCTAGAACATTGTGACTGATGGAGTAAAACCTCTGGTGACGACCCCTGATTCTGATTACTGGTAAACCCATTTGTGAGATGTCCTTTTGGATATATAAAGGCTCTATAGTCACGCAGGACGTCTAGGGACCGCATGGAGAAATCCTTCAACTCTGCCAACCCTAGATTCATGGCCCTGTGTGTTTGGCTAGCCATTTCCTGGTGCAGCATTTGCTATTTTATTTGGCCCCGCTTCAGCCCCAAGGATAGGGGGACAGTTGTCTTCCCCCCGCTGCTGAGCCGGGGGAATTTCCTTGCTTACTTTTCCTCTGAGGGAGGAGAAGTGGATGGATGCCCTGTATGCAGAGGAGAGGTTGAAAGAGACGGAGCTTCCCTGCGTTCTCTTCTTTCCACCTCTCAATGCTTCTTGGACTGGCGGCATTTGGCTGACAGCTTTTCATCCCCAAAAGAACACTATTAGTTGAGTTGCCTCGACATAAACAGATTCACCCACACTGCTTTCAACATTTGATGGGAAGACAAGCTGAAGGGAATTGCAGGGTGGATGCTGAAAGAGGCCCTGTTTGCAGGTGGAATAGCAAAACACACTCTTCACATTACGCTCAGGTGTTCTGTAGGCTTTGGCCCTCGTGGAGTGAGGTGTGTGTAATTGTTTGTGCTCTTCAGCCTTTGTGAATTCCCTGCAGGTGCGTGCTATATGTTGAGGCAGAGAGGGACAAACAAGACGGCGGGTAGTGATGCACCTGGCTCTACGCAACACCTTGGAGGATAGTGTGGGCTAATGATGTGGTTTTCAAACCCGCTAAACACTGCTAGCATGCACGCTGTGTCCCTGCATTGCCTAGGGTTGGTTCGTCTTCACCACAGATTATTCCAGAGATGCAACGCCCTCCCTCCCTGCTCCTGCTTCTGTCTCTTCCACAGGAATGACACTTTTGAATGCACACATTCCTAGACATTCAAGGGATGGAGATGATTAACCTAATTCAATATGCTCTGCCTTATGGAACAAAGTAGACATAGGGCATGTTCTCTCAGAGTTCAAATGGATCGTCTTTGGAACAGAAAGCAGCAGGGTTTGTTGAATATCCCTGTCACCTTATAAGATCCAGATGTCTTGCAGTACTGCCCACACTGTTTGAGAGACTATGGAAGATGTGGCTACAAAGCTTAGCTGTTAGCACCAAAGATGTCAACAAACACAAGAATCCCTATAAATGATCTCTCTAAAAGTCCAATTTAGCAATAAAAAACTTTCCTTTTCAAGTCCCTTTTACACATTAGTGCTTTTTATAACGGTACAGTAGCTTCTCCTCTGCTCACGCTCATCCAGCTTTACCACAGCATTCCTTATCCCTGTCTAATGTAGCTGATCCCTTCACACATTTCTCTCCCTCTGCCTCCCTCCATCCTTCCTCCCTAGCTTTTGTGAGGAGGAGAGGTGAGGGGATATGTGTCTTTAACTGAGCTGGAGCTCTGCTGCGGCTTACCTCTTACTGCTAAGATAGGATATGTGCTCTGCTTTGTTACTGCTAACCTGCTTGTTTGGGGCTGAGATCAGTGTGTTGGTGTGTATGTGTGTGTGAGCAGAGTAGGAGTACTGCGAAATCCCATTATGGAGCCAAGTTGCTGCCACGCTTTCCCCATACACACACTGAACCCGGTGTAATCCACTCACACACTCACCATGCATCCTTGTTTGTGTGTGCACGCTCACACGCTCACATTTACCCTGTAGACTCTGCGGTGAACTGTGTATCCCTATACACTGTTGTGTTACCCACCGTGAAACATGACAGCTAATGATATCCAAGGCGTTTTAAAGGTGTGTTTGTGTTGGTGTGTGTGTGAGAGGGAGAGTTGGATTTCTTCCAGACTGACATCGATTAGCAGGGGAAGAGCATTGGCTCACAGTGAAGCTACAAAGTCAAACGCTATGCTTTCATACAGCAAGCTAATTGAATTGTACCCCCTTTTTAAAGATATGTAAGTTTAGTGTTTCCAGCAGAAATTCTTCTGATGAATGCTCAGATGTATCGATATATCAGGCCCCATTTTGGGTAAATGTATGTTAAGGCAACAATCAGAATTTAACTAAGATCTACACTATAACCAACACGTTGTTCATTAAAGGGGCCCTTTATGCTGTTTTGGGTTTTTCCTCTACTGTATTGTGTTATATAGGATGTGTGCATGGTAATGGTCTGCAAAGGCTAACATCTAGAGGCAGTTTCTCTCCCACATACTCGCCCCTAACCCCGCATGCCTACATACTGATATACACCTGGACATCAGCAGGAGAGGACTCTTTAAAGTAGAGACACTACATACTGATATACACCTGGACATCAGCAGGAGAGGACTCTTTAAAGTAGAGACACTACATACTGATATACACCTGAACATCAGCAGGAGAGGACTCTTTAAAGTAGAGACAATACATACTGATATACACCTGAACATCAGCAAGAGAGGACTCTTTAAAGTAGAGACACCTAGACATCAGCAGGAGAAGACTCTTTAAAGTAGAGACACTACATACTGATATACACCTGAACATCAGCAGGAGAGGACTCTTTAAAGTAGAGACACTACATACTGATATACACCTGAACATCAGCAGGAGAGGACTCTTTAAAGTAGAGACACTACATACTGATATACACCTGGACATCAGCAGGAGAGGACTCTTTAAAGTAGAGACACTACATACTGATATACACCTGAACATCAGCAGGAGAGGACTCTTTAAAGTAGAGACACTACATACTGATATACACCTGAACATCAGCAGGAGAGGACTCTTTAAAGTAGAGACAATACATACTGATATACACCTGAACATCAGCAAGAGAGGACTCTTTAAAGTAGAGACACCTAGACATCAGCAGGAGAAGACTCTTTAAAGTAGAGACACTACATACTGATATACACCTGAACATCAGCAGGAGAGGACTCTTTAAAGTAGAGACACTACATACTGATATACACCTGAACATCAGCAGGAGAGGACTCTTTAAAGTAGAGACACTACATACTGATATACACCTGAACATCAGCAGGAGAGGACTCTTTAAAGTAGAGACAATACATACTGATATACACCTGATCATCAGCAGGAGAGGACTCTTTAAAGTAGAGACACCTGGACATCAGCAGGAGAGGACTCTTTAAAGTAGAGACACTACATACTGATATACACCTGAACATCAGCAGGATAGGACTCTTTAAAGTAGAGACACTACATACTTATATACACCTGAACATCAGCAGGAGAGGACTCTTTAAAGTAGAGACACTACATACTGATATACACCTGAACATCAGCAGGGGAGGACTCTTTAAAGTAGAGACACCTGGACATCAGCAGGAGAGGACTCTTTAAAGTAGAGACAATACATACTGATATACACCTGAACATCAGCAGGAGAGCACTATTTAAAGTAGAGACACCTGGACATCAGCAGGAGAGGACTCTTTAAAGTAGAGACACTACATAATGATATACACCTGAACATCAGCAGGAGAGGACTCTTTAAAGTAGAGACACTACATACTGATATACACCTGAACATCAGCAGGAGAGGACTCTTTAAAGTAGAGACACCTGGACATCAGCAGGAGAGGACTCTTTAAAGTAGAGACACCTGGACATCAGCAGGACAGGGCCCCTTAATACCTCAAAATGTTCTGGTTTCTCTGTGTGACTCCTACCAGTCTATAGTTCTTTTTTAAGTTCTTAAAAAATGATTCACATGTGATGGCCTTTATTTTTTTTTGATACAAATTAATTTCCTTAAACAGCTGGGCACTGTAGTCTTTATCAAATGTCACTCCCAACAGGAGTAAATAGTGCATTTGTTGGTGACTAATTTCAGCTGTGGATAGATAAACATTTGGGGCTCTGGAGTGTATTTCGGCAGCAGGACGGTGTGTGTGAGTGACAACAAACAGAGTCTGTTAAATGGTCCGTGTTGGTAATGAAGAAACATGTTACCAAGCAGTGTGGCTCATATGTGTTGAATAGTGTTTGGACAGCTACGTTGGGTAGCCAGTAGGGGCCTACTTGGGAATAGGATATTGTTACTGTTGATTTGAGTCATTTGGGGGATCCGTTGACAAAAAGACTAAAATAGATGTTAAAGGATATATATGTTATGAACTGGGCTGCAATATCATCTTTACAGTCCTGCAAATGTTTGTATTTTCTTTAGTTTTATATCACAGGAACATCATCTAGTTTGTGTGACTTGCACTTCGGATATCCTTTTTACTGCTGCATTATAGGTGAACATCACTGAGGGCTTTTCCACCCTTCCCCTATGACTTCCTGTGGGCGGAGCATAGGGGGCGCTGCACACACTGCATTGCACCTGGCACAGAGGGGAGCCTATTTGTCACCAGCTCTGCCTTGCCATTGAGTGCTCACTCACTCTGTGTGTGTATCCGTGTGACACACACACACATACACACACACACACACACACACGCACACACACACACACACACACACACACACACACACACACACACACACACACACACACACACACACACACACACACACACACACACACACACACACACACACACACACACGCACACACTCTCTCTCTCTCCAACCTGTCCTCCTCGACTCTCCTTCTCTCTCCCCCCTGACCCCAGCGCCATCTTCTCTGTCTCATCCTTTATGCATACTGACAGCGAGCCCCTCCGTTTATGGCACTGCATAACGTTCCCTCATTACCGCCTGGGACTCAGAAACCCAAACGAAGCAAGGAGAGAGGGAGGGAGGGAGGGAGGGCAGGGAAATGGGCTTTCTGGGGGAGTGATATAAAGAGGTGGAGGAAGAGAGGAAAAGTGCCAATGATGATATTCGCTTTGGCTAATATTAATCTGATTCATTTGGCACGCCAGGAAGCATCACTTTAACCGTCGCTGCGCTGCTGCGCTGCTGCGCTGCTGCGCTGCTGCGCTGCTCCTCCCGACACACTGATCAGTGCGTGTGCGTTAGAAAAGAGGGCTCACAAGCAACATGCAATTAAACGATACACTTTCAGGTAGAAAACTGAAAATATGCACTCATCGAGCAATTTCTTCAAGATTCAAAGGCTTTAGTGAACATCTTAAGGCTCCTCCAACCATGCAACATCAATATAAATAAGACATAAAACAATAAAAATAGTGCAAGGAACAGAGTAGAAAATAGTGCAAGAGAATGTTGCAAGGTCAGCGTGCATAATGCAGGAGAAGTTAACTATATTCAAGTACAATAGAATAAGATGTAATAACAAATAATTAAAAGATGAAATAAAATACTGCTTATGTAACAATAGATACAAATGTGAGATGCAAACGGATGAATGCTATGAAGTTGTGAAGGCACAGAGCACACACTCACAATAGATACGTTGATGATGCTGTCAACGCCTACACACACACACGCAAAATGATGCATCATGCGCACACGTCACTCTGTCTCCTGTACACATACACACACACACACACACACACACACACACACACACACACACACACACACACACACACTGATGCATGAATCCCCACAGTACACACACACACACACACACACACACACACACACACACACACACACACACACACACACACACACACACACACACACACACACACACACACACACACCAGCTTGTGTTGGCTGTAAACAGCAGTGCAGGCAGTATGGAGAGCGGCGGCCAATCAACCCCTCGATCTCCTGTCCCTGCCCTTCCATTGATCCCCATTAAAATGCTTAGCAGATGCTTGGCTTGAGAGAGAGAGAGAGAGAGAGAGAGAGAGAGAGAGAGAGAGAGAAAAGCATTTCTTTTCTTTTTTTTCCCTCCTGCTATTTTTCATTTGTATGCTCCTTAACCGCCGGCCCACAGTCTGGAATAGTCATTTTGCCAACTGGGATACAGGCCCACTGCAGACAGTACAGTAGAATCCATTCAGACATAGCAGCTATGCTAAACTAACTAGCGGTCCAGTGTTGAATGGACGACCTGCACCAGGTTGGAAAAATGACGACTTGACCATCTGAGCTGGTGCAGACAGATGCTCACCTGCACTGTTTTGTCTCATCAGAGCCTTCGATATCTGTGAAAATGGTTCCTTGGAAATATTGTGTGTCGATTTTCATACCATTTTCATCCTGTATTGTATGCATCCTTTAGCCATCCTTTCTGGTGAGAATAAGATGTCCCGGGACGTCGAAACATAGACGTGAACAGGAACAGTTGATGGGTTATGGTCAGGATTCAGCCTCACATACAGTAATATTTAGTCTTCATCATGCTGACTAGATCCCAGATAATGATGTCACCGGTGTGGATGTTTTTCACAGTCCCAAAATGAGACAACACAGTTTTTTTTAATCTCCTTTAAAAACAATAAGTTTGAAGAGTCAAAACAATTCTTAATTTGTATTGATTTATCCACCAGAATCAACTATTTCGAATGATTTGGCTTCTGCTTTTTGTCGGGGAATAATGACTGGTGCGGCAAATTGACATAATACCACTGTAAACCATTCCCTCTGTCTCCTTCACCCTTGGACACACACACACACACACACACACACACACACACACACACACACACACACACACACACACACACACACACACACACACACACACACACTATAAACATCTAATTTGTGACATAATCCTGTAAGCAAGCACGTGTCTGGAGCATGTGGGGCAGAGTATACCAGGATCAGGCCTGGCTTGTGTTGTTATGCCAACCAGTCAAAGAAAGCAGCTATTGTGTGTGTTCATGTGTGTGTACCCTGCTCATAGTGTACATTATGTTTTTCCCTTGTGTATGTCCTGTGTTAGTTGTCGGATGTTTTCTTGAACACACGCATATGTCTTTATTTTTAATTGGATAGTCTTTTATAATATTTTATTTTATAACAGTACTATTTTTTGCTCCTTTCTTTACTTACAAATTCCTCGTATGTGTAAACTCAGAGGTGGGAAGTAATGGAGTACAAATACTTTGTTACTGTACTTAAGTACATTTTTATGGTATCAGTACTTTACTCCACTACTTTTACTTCCTACATTTTTAACACCTGTACTTTCTACTTCTTACATTTTGAACACAAATACCTGTACTTTCTACTTCTTACATGTTGAACACAAATACGTGTACTTTCTACTTCTTACATTTTGAACACAAATACCTGTACTTTCTACTTCTTACATTTTGAACACAAATACGTGTACTTTCTACTTCTTACATGTTGAGAACAAATACCTGTACTTTCTACTTCTTACATGTTGAACACAAATACCTATACTTTCTACTTCTTACATGTTGAACACAAATACCTGTACTTTCTACTTCTTACATGTTGAACAGAAATACCTGTACTTTCTACTTCTCACATGTTGAACACAAATACCTGTACTTTCTACTTCTTACATGTTGAACACAAATACCTGTACTTTCTACTTCTCACATGTTGAACACAAATACCTGTACTTTCTACTTCTTACATGTTGAACTTAAATACCTGTACTTTCTACTTCTCACATGTTGAACACAAATACCTGTACTTTCTACTTCTCACATGTTGAACACAAATACCTGTACTTTCTACTTCTCACATGTTGAACACAAATACCTGTACTTTCTACTTCTCACATGTTGAACACAAATACCTGTACTTTCTACTTCTTACATGTTGAACTCAAATACCTGTACTTTCTACTTCTTACATGTTGAACACAAATACCTGTACTTTCTACTTCTTACATGTTGAACTCAATACTTTCTACTTCTTACATGTTGAACTTAAATACCTGTACTTTCTACTTCTCACATGTTGAACACAAATACCTGTACTTTCTACTTCTCACATGTTGAACACAAATACCTGTACTTTCTACTTCTTACATGTTGAACTCAAATACCTGTACTTTCTACTTCTCACATGTTGAACACAAATACCTGTACTTTCTACTTCTTACATTTTGAACACAAATACCTGTACTTTCTATGTCTTACACTCTGAACACAAATACCTGTACTTTCTACTTCTTACATGTTGAACACAAATACCTGTACTTTCTACTTCTCACATGTTGAACTCAAATACCTGTACTTTCTACTTCTTACATGTTGAACACAAATACCTGTACTTTCTACTTCTTACATGTTGAACCCAAATACCTGTACTTTCCACTTCTCACATGTTGAACCCAAATACCTGTACTTTCTACTTCTTACATGTTGAACACAAATACCTGTACTTTCTACTTCTTACATGTTGAACTCAAATACCTGTACTTTCTACTTCTTACATGTTGAACACAAATACCTCTACTTTCTACTTCTTACATGTTGAACACAAATACCTGTACTTTCTACTTCTTACATGTTGAACACAAATACCTGTACTTTCTACTTCTTACATGTTGAACCCAAATACCTGTACTTTCTACTTCTTACATGTTGAACTCAAATACCTGTACTTTCTACTTCTTACATGTTGAACACAAATACCTGTACTTTCTACTTCTTACATGTTGAACTCAAATACCTGTACTTTCTACTTCTTACATGTTGAACACAAATACCTGTACTTTCTACTTCTCACATGTTGAACTCAAATACCTGTACTTTCTACTTCTCACATGTTGAACTCAAATACCTGTACTTTCTACTTCTTACATGTTGAACACAAATACCTGTACTTTCTACTTCTCACATGTTGAACTCAAATACCTGTACTTTCTACTTCTCTCATGTTGAACACAAATACCTGTACTTTCTACTTCTCTCATTTCCCAAACAGCTGGTTCCTTTAGTCTGAATGTGTGTCTGGTGCGTGGTGATTATTCTGTAGAGTCATTGCGTGCCTATTGATTGGAACACAATCCGTGTATCCATCACTTCCTGGTCTTCTCTAAAGAAGAGGGACCAATGGAAACGTTGTCATGTTGCCGTTGTTCAGCATGGAAACATTCATTAGCTAACAATGACATTATTGTTCTATTGATATAAAGGGAGGTCAGGTGCTCTTTAAAACAGCTGCTAGTTATGGGTACTTTTTACTGAAGTACATTTCAAAGCCTCTTTACTTTTACTTGAGTATTTTTAAACACGAGTATATGTACTTCTACTCGAGTAAAGGATGTGTGTACTTTTGCCATCTCTGTGTACTTGCTAGTAAAACCGATTCTGATTCCGGAGTATCTTTGTTTTTGTGTGCTTTTGAAGCCGTTGTCTTCCTGTCACTGTGTCTGTGTGGCACTCTCCTCTGAGTACAGGCGACGTACACTAGCGGGCTTTGTCTGCCCTAGGGGGGGGGTGACGTGCGTCCGTGGAAGAAGCCCCTCCGCTTCGGGCGGCGGCCATGAATGCGAGGCTCTGTTCCCGCCGCCTGCCAATCACTCCCCGGCCTGTTGAAGGGGAGGAGAGGATGTCCAGCGATCCTTAAACTCCTTCAAGCGTGGAGCAAAAGCAGATATGTGTTTTCTATCCTGACCTGTCCCGTCTGATGACAAAGCAGGACTGAGGGGGGAAATGGAAACCACTTTGGTTCAGGAAACAGACTGGAAAATGGGGGTTAGGAAGAATTTGAAGGATCACAGGAAGTGAAGGATGGATGAGTGTCATGGAAATGTGTCACTGACATAATAGCAATCCCATCTATCCAAAGAAAGTGAGGGGCTGTGAGAAAGTTACATCTGTCAGATGTTTCTCAGAAATCCCTGAGCTAAAACGTTTGATACTAAACAATGCATGAAGGGAACATCATTATGTTTTGGTTGAAGTGTTCGCAGCCAAAAGTAAAAAATGCAGACCACATACAAATCTCATCAAGCGAAGAACCAGAAAAATGAATGAAATGAATCAGAACTCCCGTCTGGTTCGGGAACAAAGAGGGGAAGCCGTGACTTAAAATGAATCTTGAAGGCAAATTTAAACCATTTTTAACAAACCAAACAAGCAATGAATGAATGAAATCAGCCTGGAGAGCACACCAATTCCCTCCCTTATACATATTAAGGTCTCAATAAAACCCTCTACCTTTCCATAGCAAACACACACACATAGCACACACACACTTCTGTCTTCCCAGTGAAGAGACACATTGACAGCGCTCCATTTAGTCGACAGGACAACCTGACAACAGCTTCAACGCTGAGGTGGGAGTTGCCATGATAAGGGGGGGAGGAGGAGGGGAGGTACAGAAGCTGAAGTTGCGATGTCATGCGGCCGATTAGGCAGCTAGTCTATCTCTCCGGCGTCTGGGGGCCGCCAGCACATCGTATCCATCACCCACCCTCCACACACACACACACACACACACACACACACACACACACACACACACACACACACACACACACACACACACACACACACACACACACACACACACACACCTTCTCTGTTGGCGTCAGGATACATCATTCCTCTCTGTGTCACCTGCTCGGACCAGGAACGTGAAAAATGGCTGTCACGCCGACGCCCCCAAAATGATTGCTGAAAACAAGAGGAGAAGGGAAAATAAAAGTGGAGGGAAAGCGTGTGAGGAGGAGGAGGAGGAGGAGGAGGGAAGCTGAAATTGGAGGAAACTCTTGCCAGATTAGGTGCGGGTTAAGAGAATATTGATCTGTGTGCCGAGGACTGTTGATCTCTCTTAGCAGCACAAGACAAATGGCAGCAAACAGAAAATCGAGCGCTCACCTCGTCTCCAAGGACGGGCTCAGCCTCTCTCTGCCGCCTCTCTTCTTCTTTTTCCTCCTCAACCCCCCCCCCCTCCTGACTCAGAGCACTCCTTATAACAACTTCACATGGAATGAAATGTTTAAGTGGACAGCTATAACATTTTAGAGCCTAAATAGTCCTGCAGATTGCATATACCAGGATAAAAGTAGATAGAAATTGGCATCTAAATTCTATGGAGGTTACTCTTTTGAAAAAAGCCTGTTAGCCCCTCAAAAATCCAAGATGGTGTCCATTTTTAAAGATGGCCACCAATGATGGCTTGGAAATGTCATTTAGCGAAGAAGTTTCTTACATTTGACTTCCCCATAGTCAAAAACATAACACAATAACACAATCACCAAAATTGATCCAGGCGTTAAAATTAAGTTTCTTCGGCTGAAAATGGCCGCCATCTTGAAAAATGTTTTGTCAATTGGGAGATTCAAGAGGGCCTTTTTGATAAATGACCCCAAATGATGGAAATATTGGTGCTTGTAACCACTTTTGGGTTGTTACAGCTATCTGCAGTACTAAGATAAGAAAAGAAATGGCCAAATCTGTGCTTGTATCTCAAGTTTAGTGGGGGCTTTAACTCCCTCCCTGTAATCTATCTCCAAACTTGTTACAGAACACACACTGACACACCTAGTACATGTTAAGAAGCAGGAGTTTGTGTCAATGTTAGATGCCGCTGAGTGATTCTGAAGGTTGCCTCGATAATTAGTATTTCTCTCCCATTTGGAGTGTACGAGGGGGCTCCGTGTTTGATTAGGGCCACAGCCTTGGCTCCGCACCCAGTAAGGGTGTTTGATGATGGGGAGAGAAAACTCCGGGCGGGGGCTGAGGTTCAACCTCGCCGGCTCAACATCAAACAGCCGGGAGCAAAAGGACTCCAGCCCTGGGGGACCCCTCCAGCACTGCTGCCTGGATAGGTAGATACTCTCCCAGTCGGAGGGGGAGGGAGGGAGGAGGGAGAGAAGGTGGAAATAAAATCAAGAAAGGCAAAAGCAGAGGAAAAAGACAAAGATTTGCATTGTTGGTGTAAAGCACAACTTAATTCAAGCTCACTTTCTCACCAACACCCTTTTTAATTACATTCAAATAGCTTTATTGACATTTAATGACATACAATATCACCAAAGCTTTGTACAACTACTACTTCTATGCATAAATATACATTTGGAATGTAACATTTTGAACAAAAGCATGAATATCAAGATTTCTTTACAAGGAAAACAATATACTTTTTGAACATGAACTAGAAAATGAATGAAAAAACAATAGAGAACAATAAAACATGAAGTTGAGTTATTGTTATCGAGGTGTTGGAGTTATTCTCTCACCCTTTCATGTTTCAACCCACTGCCTCGTCCTCCATATATCAGAGGTATTAGGCCGATTTTTTCCTGTCTTATTTTTTTTAACAAGTTAACGTATTATTTCCTTTCTCCAGTCTTCACCCTTCTTTCTCCTCCCCTCTTATGTGTCTCTAGCTCTGAGCTGGTGGGGGGGGGGGGGGGGGGGGACTGACAGACTGTTCACCCTTCACCAGTCATGTTTCATTACAAGGCCTCAGTCTCCCGCCTGTCTGCCTGTCTATCTGTGTGTGTGTGTGAGATGTATAGGATAACCTGGAAAGGGCGCCCTGGGATGTGGCAGTTGAAGGGTTAAACTGTATATCATTCTGATTAGGGGGGGGGGGGGGGGGGTTCAGCATGCATGTGAAACTAATATGGCATCATATACAACTCTGTCTATATTTGTTCCAAAAAAGCCCCAAATGTGACTGTTGGTTATCTAATTTAAAAGGCCACTCTGAAACGTGCAGTTTTTATTTATTGGGGGGGTCTGGGGGGGTCCGAAAACCAGTCAGTATCTGGTGTGAGGGGTAGGGTTAGGGTTAGGGTAATGTTGTGAATTGAGTGGCCTGTGTTCGTCGTCCATAACATACGCCTGCCCATACCATAACCCCACCACCACCATGGGCCACTCGATTCACAACATTACCCTAACCCTAACCCTACCCCTCACACCAGATACTGACTGGTTTTCGGACCCCCCCAGACCCCCCCAATAAAGCAAAACTGCACGTTTCAGAGTGGCCTTTTATTGTGGCCAGCCTAAGGCACACCTCTGCAATAATCATGCTGTCTAATCAGCATCTTGATATGCCACACCTGTGAGGTGGGATGGATTATCTCGGCAAAGGAGAAGTGCTCACTATCACAGATTTGTTCAGATTTGTGAACAATATTTGAGAGAAATGGTTATTTTGTGTTTATAGAAAATGTTTTAGATCTTTGAGTTCATCTCATGAAAAATGGGAGCAAAAACAAAAGTGTTGCATTTATATTTGTGTTCAGTGTATATAAAAACCTGTCTGAAAAGGAGATTTTCACTTTGGGTTGGGTAACCATTAGCCAATAACCAACCAAGGTAACACCCGACCACCTTATCACCTGAATCTCCTCCTAGAGCAGCATTGTGTTCTTTTAACCAATCACTTCTCAGAGGGGCGTGGCCAGCAGCAGCTCATTAGCATTTAAAGCTACAGACACAGAATCAGCACTTTTGGAACAGGGCTGAAACAGAGGGGATTATGGGATACCACTATGATCTGTTTGGTGTTTGCGCCAAACACTTCAGAGACAAGTTCTGTATGTATCTGAGACCTGTAATATATTGTTGAAAAAGAGTATAATAGGTGTCCTTTAAGTGCCTTCCTCAAACTGTTGCTAGAAAGGCGTTTTTCCTTTATTTTGAACTTATGGGCCCAAATCGTGAATAAACAGCAGCATACCAAAAGTGCACACATGTAAATAAACTTACTTT
Source organism: Pseudochaenichthys georgianus (assembly GCF_902827115.2). Taxonomy (NCBI): domain Eukaryota; kingdom Metazoa; phylum Chordata; class Actinopteri; order Perciformes; family Channichthyidae; genus Pseudochaenichthys; species Pseudochaenichthys georgianus. The sequence goes on from NC_047504.1 coordinate 478,063, forward strand.
GGACCCTCTACTGTATGATTTTCACATATCTAATTGCAACTAGAGTGTTTTGGCGATCTGACTTAATCAAAGCGAAAAACAAGAAAGAAAATCAATACTGGCAAAGATGTGCTGCAGTTAATACAGAAGCCCACATAATAAGATGCACCAGGCAGAATGCTCCTCAATTAGCAGAGCAAAACTCGGGAGAATATTTACAGTAATCAATATTATGAATTCTCTTCAGCAATTAACTCCGTCAATGGAAAAAGACACCCACAAAAAAGACCTCTCTTTGTGACATTAAACTTATTGTCGAAGCGGGCTGTCTCATTACCCTTCTTGGCTGAAACAAACGAGTGTGTGTTTTCGGAGTGTCGACAAATAAAGAAAATCCACACTCACACTTAAAAAACTGTTCTCTTTGTATATTCCCTTACTGTGGATGGGTTTCTGAGATAAAATGGGTCAAGCTGGGTATTTAGTTTCCGACTGCAGGGATCGAGTCGCCTACCTCTCCTCCCACCATCCATATGGGCTCATGAATATGCATGCTCTCTGGACAGGTACGCCAAAAATGGGATATTTTGTTGTTATCCTAGATTCACGGTTTTGTGCCCAAGACAACAACAGGCTGTCTTTTGACTCCTGCGAGGGGGTCATGTGGTAATGAATTCTGCAGAGGGAGACGTGGCAGGAGAACACACTGTTTCTGTATAAATGGAATAGTTCATATCAGTCAGAGGAAAACAATAATCCAGGGGTAGATTTGTCGTCGCCCCGTAAATGATCGTGGCAATTACGCTCACATTGTGAGGCAAGCAAACAGAATTACAGTGAGCTTTTCTCTGTGATTGGGGTGTCACCCCCCTATTATTGTTTTGCTGCCTGATTGATCCTCTCTCGGTCTCAATCACACTCCCCGTCTTGTTTCATCTTTTTCTTTGTCTCCCTCCACCTCTCTTTTTCTCTCGTTCTCCAACCTAATGAATCCGAAGCTGGGGGGAATGTTCTCTCGGCCCGCAGAGACCTCCACTCTGCTCGGGCCCTATTTCCTCAGCCGGGGGAATACAGCTGTCCATCACTCTTCCTCAGGTCCCTGCTAACACTTTTACTGCCTTTAAATTAGCCACTGTCACCGCCAACCATGCCTCGGCGTCACGCGGATCCAGATGTTGCGGGCTGCTTTTTTTTTCAAGGCTGCCACTGTAAATCTTTCCTTTGCGAGAATGGCCTGGAGGACGAGCACGGCTCACCTCCTCCCATCTGTTGGCAGGCAGCATTTATACCAAGTCTCATCCTTTATACTGTGGGCTTGTGTGGCACTTCAGATACACAAAGACAAGTGTTCAGCTTTGCATCAGAACTCTAACGTTGACCTGTCATGTAGGCAGTGATGTACCTGAACGCGTTCAATGAACGATCGTTCATGAACGCGTTCATATTTTGGGCGAACGTGAACTGAACGTACTGTATTTCCGCTAGATGAACGTAATTGAGAACGCGTTCATTCTCAGCGCTGTATAACGGCGTTCAAACGTGCGTTCATTCTCAGCACTGTATTATAACGGCGTTCAAAAGTGTGCCAGATTTCATATGCCTTTCAGCCGAAAACCCAGTTAAAACACACCGTAAACAGGCTTCAAAATAATGCGGAAAACCACCCAATCTGGCATCAGCAAGCTGCCTGTGACGCGTACGCGCCTGTCACCCCTGGCTGTCGCACTAAAATATAAATATACTAAATATATCAGACTCCTCACAACAAACAATGTGGAACCGCGGAACCGGCGAGCATTGAATGAATGAATGAATTAGTATGGACGAAGCCGAGAGCAGCTGCAGCAGCACTCGCTCAGAGTGAGACTCTACGGCAGGGGTGGGGAACCTCCGGCCGTATACGGCCCGCGAGACAATTTGGTACGGCCCTCGAGGTAATTTATAAACACACGCAAAAAATAAAAAAATGAAAGAAATCTAGACCGCAAAAAAATTAAACAAGCGAGTACCTGTTTTTCCTGGCCAAGGTCAGGGTCCTTGAACACAACACGAGCCTAACGTGTCATCACGTGGTATATGTCTCGACTGACAGGGGTGCAGTTCTGACGGAGAGCATCTCCAGCACTTCAGAAATTGCAGTACCGATAAGTCCGTACACATGCCACAGTTTCTGCGTGTCTGTGTCTTTAGTTGTAAGCCCAGTGGCGATTTGCTCATCTGTCATACTATAATAACTGTGTTGTTGTCATTAGCATCTGGTTAGCTAGCTATGCTAACGAATATAAGAAGCTTTGTCTACAACCAGTGAGGTAAAGGCACATCTTTATATGATCATTATAGTTATAAAAAAAATAAGAGAATAAAGTAAACAGGTATAAAATACTATAAGACAGTTATTAATAAAGAAGAATACAGTTTGAAAGGGGAGTGATTTGTCAAATATCCATAAATTAAAAGAAAATCTGCTTACAGTTGTGTTTGGGTGTTGAGAGATGTGTCCATAGATCTCCTAATGTTGCTCTCAAAGTGCAACACATCTTGCCAGGGGAGCATGCCCCCCGGACCCCCCTATAGGAGGTTAGGTCCCCCCCACTTAAACCATGTTCACATGGATAGGAAACTAAATACATTTGCACACATCTTGTGTCCATAAATTATCTTTCTGTTTAGGTGGTCACGCCACACCCTGCACGTGCATGCATACGCGAGTCATGGTGAGATATCTGGATTAGGAGGTTGCTTTTTCTTTGCACAGAATGAAATGAATGAGCTGTGATTTTAGTTTTTTTAAGCAGAGGTCAATAACTTGTACGGCCCTCTGAGGATATTGTAAAAATTGAAATGGCCCATTAACATCGTACAGGAGACAAATAATAGCTCGCAGCAACTTATTGAAAAAAGAACTATGAACTATAAATTAGTTCATTTTTGAAACCATGAACTTTAGTTCAAAATGTTGAATTATGAACTATGAACTGAACTAGTTCATTTTAAAATATGTGAACTGTGAACTGAACTAGTTCATGTAGAAAGTGAACTTTCCCAACACTGCATGTAGGGTTGTTGTAGTCCAGTTTCTATGGATAATGACACATAAGATGTCTCTGATTTCCTCCATGTTGTTGCTCCATGTTGAGTGCTTTCCTTGAGTCTCTCTCTATCAACTGTTCAATCTGGGTGCTTGTGTCTGCCAACAAAATAAGTTTATAATCAGATTTTAAGAAATGGTGTGGATGGATTTTGACCTGAGTGCTCTCCGGACAGAAATCCACCTACTTGTGTTCTTGGTTGGAGGCCAGTTCATAGGTTATCCTACGCCTCGACGCTATATCAGGCGCTGGAGCTTCATCAGTTGGATATGTTGGCAGTACCTCCACAATGGTGGAGCTGTAAGGGTCAAACAAACCAACACATGATCCCACAATGCCTTTGGAGCTGATCTCCAGATACAGAAGATGCACTGGGCACTTGTTGCTGCAATATTCACTTTCCAAAATTAAGTAAAAGTCTTTAATTACTACACGGAAAATGTTGTTCCTTATATAAATGGATATAATAAATAAGCAAAATCAACTTTCTATACAAGTGCTCTGTACTATTGTTGTTAGAATTTCTAATAGACATTGTTCATTGACAAATCTGATTGAATGAAATGGGCTGTTTATGATTTGAACCCCCTCACCTCATTAAATGTCACCTTATTTAAATGTAAAATGACTATTTAGAACCTGGAGTAACTTAAATAAGCTTTAATCTGCACAATAAAGAAGAATAGGATTACATTGAAGACCTGAGACAAGTCTTTATCTCCTTTTTATCTCCCTTATTTCATGTCTGTATCCCCCCGCCCTCCCTCATTCTCTCCTCTGCAGCTCCTTCTCCCCTGTGTCCATTCATCCAATTAACAACAGCCCTTCAGTTTTGTGTAATTTAGAACAGAACACAGCGGTTGTGGATGTTATTAGAAGCGTTATCAATCAGTCGGGGGGACAGTAAGGAGACATCCCTAATGTCCCGTCACGTAGCTCGGCTCCTGTATTTACGACCGGGGGGCCTCTTCTGCACGGCTGGCATCACCCAGCCATCCCATAATAAAATAAATCAAAAACATAAGAGTTTTGTCTATTTGCAATTTCCTTTTCGGGGTCCCCGAATATGAAACCAGATGTTTCCTGCATCCTCAAGATGCTTTTCATCTGCCCGTCTTTTCCGCCCCGTCTGTGTCTCTCTGTGCTCTCTCTGTCTCCCCTTCTGCTTTCAAAATGTATGTAAAAAAGAAAAAGGGAGGCTTATAAAAAGTGAAATGTCCTCTTTGCCCAAGGAAGTAGTCTGTTTTGCATTGATAGAGAGGCACAGGCAGCCTCTGGCCATCCCAAGCCTGAGCCTGTTTTTCCTTTTCGATATCCTGCCGCCACATCTCTTGCCTCTCGAGTGCGCCTCCAAGTAAAGCGGGCGGGTCAAAGCAATAGCGTTCATTCGCCCCCCTTCCCTCCCCCCTTTTTCTCCAATCCCCTAATTGGAGGTGCTTAGGTTAAAGAATGTCCTGGTTATCGCAAAGCCAGCAGAGAAACACAATGCAGCACTATAATTCCCGCTGATGAGTGACTTGCATTTTCTAAATAGTTTGCGCGAGCTGGGTGTTATTATCTCATTCATGCACATTCAAACGTTGACATGAGTTTATAGAATTAATTCATACCCCGAATGGGATTTTTTCAACAGATTCGGGGTTGTGAATTCATAACCGTCTCTAAAGCCCAGACATTGATACGGTGTTGGTGTAATTCTGCAGTAAGTGTGGTCCCGTGTATGAAGAGGCTGTCTGTGTTATGCCTCTGGCCTCTGTTCATTTCTGACAAACCGTGCGTGCTTTCTGCCAGGCAACCACAGCTACAATAAACAGCACAGCAGCCATTTTTGTTTCTAGCTCCAGGCCCAGGTTTGATCCCGAGCAGAACCCCAGCCAGCTCACCTCCTCCTGGGGGCCCTGAAAGAGGGGCCAAGCCCAAACAAACAGGAACTCTGACATACACGGCAGCTCTCCGTGAGCCCTGCACCTGCACAGTGTTACCCCGTTTATGTTTTGAGCGTGGTGCTGCTTGAAATCTGCAGACAAGTCAGCCAAGGTTCTGTCAAGAGGAATGCTCCTACTCAGATGACTTGTAGACTGTCAATGAAGGGATTTTGACAGTTTTAAGTTTTTTATATTGAATGGAAATCCAACTTTCCCAACAGAAACGGTCGTACCGTCAATTTAAAAAAGCTCAGCAAAGGTATGGCCAATACAAGCCATGCACAACCTTGGATTGGTATTGTGAATAAAATAATCAAGTCTTGTGCCTCCTTTGCTGTAAGAATACATATATCCTTTAAGTTTAAAGAAATTAAAATAAATTCCTCTTATTCAAGGAACTGTACATTCTCAAATTCAAAGGTTTTATTGTCATCAAGCTACGGTGTAGAAATGGCAATGACAATCTTATGACCTGAGCTCCTCCAACAATCAGATATAATAAAATACAAAATAAAAAGTAGTGCAAAAAGTCTATATACATGTAAATAGAATGATATGTCAACTAACAGCATGTTGGCCAATACAAGCCAAAACTGCAAGCCCAACCTTGGATTGCTATTGTGAAAAAAGTCTTAAATAATCAAGTCGTGTGCCCTGATGTAAGAATAAAAATATCTTTAAGTTTTAAAAGAAATTCCTCTTATTCAAGGAACTTCAAACTGTAAGCGCTGACAACTAACAGCATTTTACTCCTACCGTTAAATACACAAGTCCAATTATGCTTGTCCTTGTTAACGTGACAGGATGTCAAACAAGCACTTCCTGTTAACTGCCTCTTATCTTAATTGGTCTAGTCTCAGAGGAGGGTCCGGCTCTGTGCTGACTACGGTCACAGAGTCTGCCTCTTGTCTGGCTCTACCCGGCACAGTCCCATTTTGCTGTCATCCAAAGCACTTCTAAATGTCCAACTTTACCTAAAGTGCCAGTCGTACAAACATCTGGAGGCATCTGGGCAGGAGTTTTGATTCTCACACGAGGAATGGAGTTAGTTACGACAGCTCCTTTGCTACCTGATAACGTTTAACAATGACTCATTAAACATACAGTAGAAGAAGCCTCACTCAGACACCAAGCCCCGCCTCCTGTCCTTCACTACCACAGCACTCTTAATAAAAACCCAAATGCAATCTCCCTCTAACCCCAATGAGATGGCGGGGCTCCTCAGCTCTTCCATAATGCACTATTCATGCTTTTTATTAATCTCCTTTTCCTCCAGCCATTTTTCAAATCACTCCTTTTGTTTACTCATGAATATGTGTCTGCCTTGTTGAGAGAGGGAGAGGAAAAGAAAGGCAAAAAAGAGAGACCGTCAGCGTAGCGTTGGAATGGCCTGGTGGCGCTCCCTCCATGGGTAATCTGTGGCGAGGAAGCCTTGCATCTCATCACAGGATAATCTAACCTGAGAGGTGTTTTACAGACCGCCTCCGAGCCAACATAGGTCACTTAAGCAGGCTCAGTGGGCGAGGCCAGCCTGATAAGAGTGCCCTGCACCAGGGACACCTCGCCACGGTAATTGGTGGTTATGGCCGGGGGTTTTTATAGGCGATGAACAAAAGTTGGCCATCTAATGTCACATTTAGGACAATGGCGTACACCAGGATAATTAACAAGCTCCTAATGACAGACAGGTCGAGTGGAAAGATGGAAAACCACCATGTCATTTGTGGACAAACTGATAAATGATTCATGGACAAAGTTTGCCTTTTGTTATATTTAATAAAGTAATGAAGAAAGTCCTTAACCATTTGCAAATCCACCTTTTGCCCTTCCGGAAAGGTAAATCCTAAACATATGTCTCTGTGAAACACATATGACAAAAACTACAATATAATCGAATAAAAGGCAATCAGAGTATAACACATAATCTCTATATATATGATTTAAAGGCACCTATTATACTGTTTCTCATCAATATATAACAGGTCTCAGATATATCCAGAGCCTGTCTCTGATAGGCTGAAACACCAAACAGATCATGGCAGCATTACCCATAATCCCCTCTGTTTCAGCCCTGTTTCCAAAGTGCTGATTCTCTGTCTGTTACTTCAGATGAAAACAAGGAGCCCCTCCCCGCGCCCCTCTGAGAGACATCTGGTTACAAAGAACTCAATGGTGCTCTAGGAGGAGATCCAGGTGATAAGATGGGGGGTTACTTTGGTTGCTGATTGGCTAATGGCTACACGAGACAAAACATCGTTATGACATCATAAAGTGGGCAAAATCTGATCAGCTCATTTTCAGACAGGTTTTTATAGAAATGGATCAAAAAGAGAGAAAATCTTTGTTCCTGAAACTTTCAGAGTCTCTTTCCACAGAGGGGACACATGTTGATGTAAAAGAGACATGGAGAAGAGTGGACACATGTTGATGTAGAAGAGACATGAAGAAGAGGGGACACATGTTGATGTAGAAGAGACATGAAGAAGAGGGGACACATGTTGATGTAGAAGAGACATGAAGAAGAGGGGACACATGTTGATGTAGAAGAGACATGGAGAAGAAGGGACACTTGTTGATGTAGAAGAGACATGAAGAAGAGGGGACACATGTTGATGTAGAAGAGACATGGAGAAGAGGGGACACATGTTGATGTAGAAGAGACATGAAGAAGAGGGGACACATGTTGATGTAGAAGAGACATGAAGAAGAGGGGACACATGTTGATGTAGAAGAGACATGGAGAAGAGGGGACACATGTTGATGTAGAAGAGACATGAAGAAGAGGGGACACATGTTGATGTAGAAGAGACATGAAGAAGAGGGGACACATGTTGATGTAGAAGAGACATGGAGAAGAGGGGACACATGTTGATGTAGAAGAGACATGGAGAAGAAGGGACACATGTTGATGTAGAAGAGACATGGAGAAGAGGGGACACATGTTGATGTAGAAGAGACATGGAGAAGAGGGGACACATGTTGATGTAGAAGAGACATGAAGAAGAGGGGACACATGTTGATGTAGAAGAGACATGAAGAAGAGGGGACACATGTTGATGTAGAAGAGACATGAAGAAGAGGGGACACATGTTGATGTAGAAGAGACATGGAGAAGAAGGGACACTTGTTGATGTAGAAGAGACATGAAGAAGAGGGGACACATGTTGATGTAGAAGAGACATGGAGAAGAGGGGACACATGTTGATGTAGAAGAGACATGAAGAAGAGGGGACACATGTTGATGTAGAAGAGACATGAAGAAGAGGGGACACATGTTGATGTAGAAGAGACATGGAGAAGAGGGGACACATGTTGATGTAGAAGAGACATGAAGAAGAGGGGACACATGTTGATGTAGAAGAGACATGAAGAAGAGGGGACACATGTTGATGTAGAAGAGACATGGAGAAGAGGGGACACATGTTGATGTAGAAGAGACATGGAGAAGAAGGGACACATGTTGATGTAGAAGAGACATGGAGAAGAGGGGACACATGTTGATGTAGAAGAGACATGGAGAAGAGGGGACACATGTTGATGTAGAAGAGACATGAAGAAGAGGGGACACATGTTGATGTAGAAGAGACATGAAGAAGAGGGGACACATGTTGATGAAGAAGAGACATGAAGAAGAGGGGACACATGTTGATGTAGAAGAGACATGAAGAAGAGGGGACACATGTTGATGTAGAAGAGACATGAAGAAGAGGGGACACATGCTGATGTAGAAGAGACATGAAGAAGAGGGGACACATGTTGATGTAGAAGAGACATGGAGAAGAGGGGACACATGTTGATGTAGAAGAGACATGGAGAAGAGGGGACACATGTTGATGTAGAAGAGACATGAAGAAGAGGGGACACATGTTGATGTAGAAGAGACATGGAGAAGAGGGGACACATGTTGATGTAGAAGAGACATGGAGAAGAGGGGACACATGTTGATGTAGAAGAGGGGACACATGTTGATGTAGAAGAGACGTGAAGAAGAGGGGACACATGTTGATGTAGACGAGACATGAAGAAGAGGGGACACATGTTGATGTAGAAGAGACGTGAAGAAGAGGGGACACATGTTGATGTAGAAGAGACATGGAGAAGAGGATTTTGCATAATAGGTGACCTTTAAATGATTATATGAAAATTTGACACGACATCTTCAAAGTTCATGTCATCCTTGTTGAGCAGCTCTCCACCTCTGTGTTGTGGAAGTCTACAAAAGGCACCCAGCATTAGGCTAATCTGTCACCCATTTCCATTTGTGCTCATGTTTCCGTGTGCAGGGGAGGGGTAATGAAAGGGCCTAAATGACAGTGGGTTGACAGTGGGATTGGCTGGTAAATGACTGCGGAGTGGCTCGCCTGCGGAGAGGGGATGGAGGAAGCTCCCAGTAGGCCTGATTAATTCCACTCTCGGCTGCTGCCAGGGGAGAGAAGGGGTTAGCGGCTGCTGGAAGAGGAGCCTATTACCAGTCCGCCGCTGAAACTGATATAATCAGCTTCACAGCGACCCGGCCTTCCCCGAGACAAACTTTTCCAGGGCTCGCTCCCTGTTCCACACTGGGACTTAAATACGAAAGGAGGGGTTTGAGGTGAAGGAGGGCTTCAGGTTTGGATGAGGGGTACAAAAGGATTTTCTTTTTTGAGACATGGTTAGGGGAGCTTTGTAAGAAATCCTTACTCCAACTGTACCTCTGTATCTCTTTATCCCTATCTCTCCCCCTCTCCGACTGATTTCCTGCAGCTTTGATAGCGACAGACCCTCCCCAGCGGCTTTAAGTCTGGTCAGATATGAATATGTCACAGCTCTTAATCCCAGACGGTTCTCTCGCAGCTTCGCAAGTACGCCACGTTTTATCTGATGCCTCTATAATATACACTACCCCCCTCCCACCATATGTTCTCCTGAACCCTGCTCCTTCTGTTTTTATGAATTGAGGAAAGGATAGCATAACGTTATCCAAGTGACACACATTCATCACGTCACAGGTATGTGTCATTCCGCAGCTGGGGTTACATCTTTCTAAATTACATTCCCAGTGTGGATTAAAGGATTACCAATGTGTGAGTGGAGTGTATGCTGGCATCTTCTGCTCTCACAATGCAGACTTTGAAAACACTCAACATACCTCTAGTGATATCATGTTTTGAAGTGTTACTTGCTCTAACCGAATACAAAAGGGAGGAGAAATTATTCTGATAATTCAGAGAGTGAGCAGTCTGTATCGGAACTACTTTCGATCAACAAAATGGGTCACTTTTTCTTCTTGGTTTTTCCTTTTTGTGGGGATAGGGATGTGATTGGAATTCAGTTGAGATGTTTAACAGGGGTCCTCTCCTGCTGATGTTCAGGTGTATCAGTATGTCGTATATCTACTTTAAAGAGTCCTATCCTGCTGATGTTCAGGTGTATATCAGTATGTAGTGTCTCTACTTTAAAGAGTCCTCTCCTGCTGATGTTCAGGTGTATCAGTATGTCGTATATCTACTTTAAAGAGTCCTATCCTGCTGATGTTCAGGTGTATATCAGTATGTAGTGTCTCTACTTTAAAGAGTCCTCTCCTGATGATGTTCAGATGTATATCAGTATGTAGTGTCTCTACTTTAAAGAGTCCTATCCTGCTGATGTTCAGGTGTATATCAGTATGTAGAGTCTCTACTTTAAAGAGTCCTCTCCTGCTGATGTTCAGGTGTATCAGTATGTAGTATCTCTACTTTAAAGAGTCCTATCCTGCTGATGTTCAGGTGTATATCAGTATGTAGTGTCTCTACTTTAAAGAGTCCTCTCCTGCTGATGTTCAGGTGTATATCAGTATGTTGTGTCTCTACTTTAAAGAGTCCTCTCCTGATGATGTTCAGGTGTATATCAGTATGTAGTGTCTCTACTTTAAAGAGTCCTCTCCTGCTGATGTTTAGGTGTATCAGTATGTAGTATCTCTACTTTAAAGAGTCCTATCCTGCTGATGTCCAGGTGTATATCAGTATGTAGTGTCTCTACTTTAAAGAGTCCTCTCCTGCTGATGTTCAGGTGTATATCAGTATGTAGTGTCTCTACTTTAAAGAGTCCTCTCCTGCTGATGTTCAGGTGTATATCAGTATGTAGTGTCTCTACTTTAAAGAGTCCTCTCCTGCTGATGTTCAGGTGTATATCAGTATGTAGTGTCTCTACTTTAAAGAGTCATCTCCTGCTGATGTTCAGGTGTATATCAGTATGTAGTGTCTCTACTTTAAAGAGTCCTCTCCTGATGATGTTCAGGTGTATATCAGTATGTAGTGTCTCTACTTTAAAGAGTCCTCTCCTGCTGATGTTCAGGTGTATATCAGTATGTTGTGTCTCTACTTTAAAGAGTCCTCTCCTGATGATGTTCAGGTGTATATCAGTATGTAGTGTCTCTACTTTAAAGAGTCCTCTCCTGCTGATGTTTAGGTGTATCAGTATGTAGTATCTCTACTTTAAAGAGTCCTATCCTGCTGATGTCCAGGTGTATATCAGTATGTAGTGTCTCTACTTTAAAGAGTCCTCTCCTGCTGATGTTCAGGTGTATATCAGTATGTAGTGTCTCTACTTTAAAGAGTCCTCTCCTGCTGATGTTCAGGTGTATATCAGTATGTAGTGTCTCTACTTTAAAGAGTCCTCTCCTGCTGATGTTCAGGTGTATATCAGTATGTAGTGTCTCTCCTTTAAAGAGTCCTCTCCTGCTGATGTTCAGGTGTATATCAGTATGTAGTGTCTCTACTTTAAAGAGTCCTCTCCTGCTGATGTTCAGGTGTATATCAGTATGTAGTGTCTCTACTTTAAAGAGTCCTCTCCTGATGATGTTCAGGTGTATATCAGTATGTAGTGTATCTACTTTAAAGAGTCCTCTCCTGCTGATGTTCAGGTGTATATCAGTATGTAGTGTCTCTACTTTAAAGAGTCCTCTCCTGCTGATGTTCAGGTGTATATCAGTATGTAGTGTCTCTACTTTAAAGAGTCCTCTCCTGCTGATGTTCAGGTGTATATCAGTATGTAGTGTCTCTATTTTAAAGAGTCCTCTCCTGCTGATGTTCAGGTGTATATCAGTATGTAGTGTCTCTACTTTAAAGAGTCCTCTCGTGCTGATGTTCAGGTGTATATCAGTATGTAGTGTCTCTACTTGGACAACAACAAACATACGCCTGTTTATTGTAGTTTCCCAGTGCAACATACTCTATCTTTTTCTATTTATACTCATATTTGTTATGTAATTTGAGTCATACATTTTTAATATTAATATATTCTGAGCATTTTCAGGACACAGCTTTGGCTGGGTTTTTTGTGTACAGCTACTATAGTTGCAGATGTTTCTGTCATGTACTGTGAGGTTAGCAGCATATCATAAACATGAACCTTTGGGCACTGGCACAAGTCATAAAGGCAGCAATCTCAAACACTTCACCAAAGAAAATATGTTTTTGTTGCAGTTTGGGTAAATCAACATTTTAACCATGTGTCTCTTGTTCTGTGGATCTGCTCCTGCATTCAATGATGCAGCCACACACCCACACACCCACACACGTACACACACACATCCCATTTTCATTTGTGTCCATTACACAGTCCTCTTCTTGTCCCAGATGTAGCAGGCCCTCTTCTCCATACATCCCACCCATTCCTGCCTCCCTCCACGCTGATAAAGGTCGTGAATAATGCATATTAAGCACTGTACTGAAGGCCGTAACCGAACTGTTAAAATATTGATCTTGGCCAATCATAATAAAGAGAAATTACTGTGAGCAATCCGTCACCATGAGCCAAGTGTCTGCTTCCACTCCGGGATGAACTTGCTCAATTTCCCCCTCTGTGTAGCGCCACATTATGGCTCAATAATAATAAAGATGATATCAGCGCAGCAATTGCCGCCGTGCGCCGTGAAAGGTAGTGTGTTGTCATGCAAATTAAGCGACAACAAATCCATAACACCACTAAATATATTTGGAGGATTACGTCCCGTTCATCTGTGGAGAGGAGTAAATACTTTCAATATTTGCCAGGGCTCGCTCGTCTCTGCTCTGCACATTCCAAATGGTGCATGACATTTGGGTTGTGTGTGTGTTTGTGCACACGGAGAGTTTGTTTAATATCACATAATGCATGAAGATTTCTTACAAAACTGCGTGTGTATCTGTTCTTGTATGACTGTGTCAAGATGGATTTTTTAGTTTGTGTACACGTGTGTGATTCTAAATTGAGTAGTGTATCGAGTAAGCTGTGTGTGTGGAGTTTATATTTACAGAATATACAGTGTAGTATTTGAGGTATTTGAGTGTGTAGAGCAGCGTTTCTGTGAATGTGGGTTTCCTTCTGTGTGAAGGCGACTGAGATGATATTCTTAGGTTAACAAACGGCAAACTGGAGGTTGGCTCAAAGCAGCTGTGATCAGGTGAGCCGCTCCACCTCCACCCTGCAACTCACTCTGACATTTCACATGCACATTAATAGCACCTAAAGGTGATCACACAAGGCCGCCTGCCCAACTTAGCGAGACGCTCCCACACTTAATGAGTTTTTAAATATTAAAAGCAGCACACATCGTCGTCGTCACTATTGTGAGCTCTTAATTTACCAAGCAATTAGGCGCGGGCCCTCATTTATCAGCGCGTGTTCATTTGCTGAAAACCTAGTCACTTTTTATTAATCGATGCCATAGAAACGGGCGAGGTGAAATTAATGGGCGCCCAGTGGAGGTCACGGCAGCCGCGCTAGCTAGCTGCGGCTCAGTGAGACGGGAGATAAATAGGAAGTGTGTGTCGCTGGTTACACTGGAGATATGTCGGTGCTGAACGCCAGGAGACATAAGAGACGCTGCTTGGCGTTTCTGTGACCATCTGTTTGTTTTTTCCTATACAGGAGAACAAAAAATGCCTTTCAAATGAAAAACAGTTATAGTTTTAACCTTACTGCTTTTCCATAGTTTTTATTTATTTATTTAAGGATTCTACTTCATATAGAAAAGTAACACGCTTTTCCCAGTGCTAAAATACGCTTTACATTCAATCAGAACTACTTTCGATAAAAGAAATAGTCCCTTTTTCTTCTTGGTTTTTCCCATTTGCGGGGATAGGGATGTGATGTGAATGTGTATGTAGTGTCTCTACTTTAAAGAGTCCTTTCCTGCTGATGTTCAGGTGTATATCAGTATGTAGTGTCTCTACTTTAAAGAGTCCTTTCCTGCTGATGTGCAGGTGTATATCAGTATCTAGTGTCTCTACTTTAAAGAGTCCTCTCCTGCTGATGTTCAGGTGTATATCAGTATGTAGTGTATCTACTTTAAAGAGTCCTCTTATGCTGATGTTCAGGTGTATGTCAGTATGTAGTGTCTCTACTTTAAAGAGTCCTCTCCTGCTGATGTTCAGGTGTATATCAGTATGTAGTGTCTCTACTTTAAAGAGTCCTCTCCTGATGACGTTCAGGTGTATATCAGTATGTAGTGTCTCTACTTTAAAGAGTCCTCTCCTGATGACGTTCAGGTGTATATCAGTATGTAGTGTCTCTACTTGAAAGAGTCCTCTCCTGATGACGTTCAGGTGTATATCAGTGTGTAGTGTCTCTACTTTAAAGAGTCCTCTCCTGCTGATGTTCAGGTGTATATCAGTATGTAGTGTCTCTACTTTAAAGAGTCCTCTCCTGCTGATGTTCAGGTGTATATCAGTATGTAGTGTCTCTACTTTAAAGAGTCCTCTTCTGCTGATGTTCAGGTGTATATCAGTATGTAGTGTCTCTACTTTAAAGAGTCCTCTCCTGCTGATGTTCAGGTGTATATCAGTATGTAGTGTCTCTACTTTAAAGAGTCCTCTCCTGCTGATGTGCAGGTGTATATCAGTATGTAGTGTCTCTACTTTAAAGAGTCCTCTCCTGATGACGTTCAGGTGTATATCAGTATGTAGTGTCTCTACTTTAAAGAGTCCTCTCCTGCTGAAGTTCAGGTGTATATCAGTATGTAGTGTCTCTACTTTAAAGAGTCCTCTCCTGCTGATGTTCAGGTGTATATCAGTATGTAGTGTCTCTACTTTAAAGAGTCCTCTCCTGCTGAAGTTCAGGTGTATATCAGTATGTAGTGTCTCTACTTTAAAGAGTCCTCTCCTGCTGATGTTCAGGTGTATATCAGTATGTAGTGTCTCTACTTTAAAGAGTCCTCTCCTGATGACGTTCAGGTGTATATCAGTATGTAATGTCTCTACTTTAAAGAGTCCTCTCCTGCTGATGTTCAGGTGTATCAGTATGTAGTGTCTCTACTTTAAAGAGTCCTCTCCTGCTGATGTTCAGGTGTATATCAGTATGTAGTGTCTCTACTTTAAAGAGTCCTCTCCTGCTGATGTTCAGGTGTATATCAGTATGTAGTGTCTCTACTTTAAAGAGTCCTCTCCTGCTGATGTTCAGGTGTATATCAGTATGTAGTGTCTCTACTTTAAAGAGTCCTTTCCTGCTGATGTTGTTGTTGGAAGTTAAAAGGGGAGGGGTTGATGATTAGAGATTGAAAGCAAGAGTGAATATTCTTGAGGGTCTATTATGTTGATATTCACTTTCATAGCCTTCAACTCTATGTTAATACGAGGTCTTTGTAAAGGAAAATGTTACCAAACCTCCTAATTCTCTCTGTCACTCTGATTTTCACATTCATATATATCAAAGCCATCCACTGGTAATGGATGATGAGACACCTGCTCATGTTTACAATAGCATACTAATGTTACCACAGGTGATTTTTACCGGCCAATGCTGACTTCCTTAATCTCGCCGACGCCACCATGGGAGTAAGCAAAAATTCTGCACTCCTGCAAGATAATCCTCTGCCTCATATAAACGGAGCAGAGTTTGCCCGACATCTTGTCTTTTTCTCGCATGTGACGTAAGACTTTGCCTTACCGTTTTCCAGCAAGTCGTTTATTTTGAAAGGATACACAACTTGTGGCGATCAATGGGGCATTGTCAGTGAAATTATTTGATTATAGTCGAAATATTGCCACAATAAAGTTGGTTAGAATCTTGATAATTTAATGTGATCTAATATTTGTATTGTTATATTTCATAAACATGCCAACCTCCCACCCACCGGAGTCAGTTCAAACACCACTTGGCGTGATTTTGAGCGTGTGAAAACTAGCAAGTGAGCACGAGCAGAGAAGTGGAAATGGATGCTTGACCAAACCTGCTAAAAACAGAGCAGGCTTTAACAACTACACCTACACATCTCCCATTTGTTTGGAAACTCATTGTTACAATATCTACTTTTGTCCAACTGAGAGCCAACTGGAATCCAAATGCTTATTTTAAGGCTACAAATCTTTAACATACAGAGCAGAACTCTATAGTGAACATATTCAACTTCAACAAGGATCTGACAACAACTGAAAGACAAACAGAACTTCACCGCCGGGGTGAGACAGGCCGTGCACCGCTTCAAACACAGAGCGCCTCCAGCTGGCGAGAACGACTGGCCGTAAACCATGGTCCACCAGTACCATGGACATAAACCATGGTCCACCAGACTGGAAATAATATAAATTAATACAAGGTTTTCAATAGTTTCAAGCATTTAATTTTAAAATATTTGTATAGATCCTGTTAATTGCACTTAATTTCATCTACAGTACACTGTCACTCTATAGTTGCACACACACTCATTAAATGCTCATTAAACAGTTGGTGAAAATGTAAAGACTATTTTATATACATTCATCAGGTGACGGTGCCTGCATGAGCCTCATTAGAATAATGAAAGCCTCGTTTTTAGTCTTACGCATCCGACCTGGAAAATTTTGCAGCCAATCTTATTTGTTACAGTGTATCGTGCACCAGGTCCTTATTCAGAATTCTTATCAGAATTCTCTGAGTTTTTATCAACTTTGGTTCTTAAAACAGATAAAGTAATTATCGTAGGTGACTTTAATATTCATGTTGACGATGATAAAAATAGCCTTACTGTTGCATTTAACTCTATATTAGATTCTGTTGGTTTCTGTCAGAGTCTAAATAAACCAACCCACTGCTATAATCACACTCTCGACCTTGTTCTGACTTATGGTATTGAAATTGAGCAACTATTAGTCGAACCGCATAATCCTGCTTTATCCGACCATTTCTTAGTAACTTTTGAAGAACTATTACGAGACTACAAAGCATTAGTCAAAAGCTCTTGCAGCAGAAACCTATCTGTTAGTGCTATAGCCAAATTTAAGGAAGAGATTCCACCAATATTTAACTCGATAGCATGTCTGCATGTAGGGGAGAAAACTTATACAAAATGTACACCACCCCAAATTGATCATGTTGTTGATCGTGCTACAGATGCGCTGCGAATACAATTAGACTCTGTTGCTCCTTTGAAAAAGAAGAAAATAAAACAACATAGATTAGCTCCATGGCATAATGCCGAAACCCACAAAATAAAGCAAAAGTCTAGACAACTTGAAAGGATATGGCGTTCCACTAAACTTGAAGAATCTCGTTTAATTTGGCATATTACTCTCAATGAACATAAGAAAGCACTGCGTAAAGCGAGAGCAGCCTACTACTCTTCATTAATAGATGAGAATAAGAATAATGCAAGATTTCTTTTCAGCACTGTAGCCAGGCTGACAGAGAGCCACAGCTCGATTGAGCCTTCTATTCCCATAGCACTCAGTAGTAATGATTGTATGTGCTTTTTTAACGATAAAATTGTTACTCTTAGAAACAAAATTAATGACCTCTTGCCTTTGACCAGTATAGTGTTATCAACAGCTCCCGGAAACGTAAGTTCTAATATTACACTAGATAGTAAACTAGAATGCTTTTCAGCCATAAACCTTGAACAATTACATTCAATGATTCTCTCTTCTAAACCATCAACGTGCATGTTAGACCCAATTCCAACTAAGCTGTTGAAGGAAGTTTTTCCATTAATTAGCACTTCTTTATTAAATATTATGAATATGTCTTTATTATCAGGCTATGTTCCACAATCATTCAAAGTAGCAGTGATAAAACCGCTTCTTAAAAAGCACAACCTCGATCCAGAAGTTTTAGCCAACTACTGTATAGACCTATTTCTAATCTTCCGTTCCTCTCAAAGATTCTTGAGAAAGCGGTCGCAAACAGTTGTGTGATTACTTAAAAAACAATGATTTATTTGAAGATTTTCAGTCTGGCTTTAGAACACATCATAGCACAGAGACAGCTCTGGTTAAAGTCACAAATGACATTCTAATAGCCTCAGACAAGGGACTTGTCTCTATTCTTGTTTTGCTCGATCTCAGTGCTGCATTGGATACTATCGACCATGATATCCTATTGCAAAGACTAGAGCACTTAGTTGGCATACAGGGAACTGCTTTAGGCTGGTTTAGGTCCTATCTATCTGAACGCTCTCAGTTTGTACGTGTTAACGATGAATCTTCCACGCAAACCAAAGTTAGCCATGGAGTGCCACAGGGCTCAGTGCTCGGACCTATTTTGTTCACATTATATATGCTTCCGTTAGGAAATATTATAAGGAATCATTCTGTAAACTTTCATTGTTATGCGGATGATACTCAACTATATTTATCAATCAAGCCTGATGAAATTAATCATCTAAATAAAATTCAAGACTGCCTTAAGAACTTAAAAACGTGGATGACCTTAAACTTTTTGATGTTAAACACGACCAAAACTGAAGTTATTGTACTTGGTCCGAAGAATCTACGAAACAAATTATCTAAAGATATACTAACTATGGATGGCATTAATTTGGCCTCCAGTGAGACTGTAAGGAATCTTGGTGTTATATTTGATCAGGATTTATCCTTTAACGCCCACATAAAATCAATTTCAAGGACCGCCTACTTCCATCTACGTAACATTGCAAAAATCAGGCATATCTTGCCTCAAAACGATGCAGAGAAACTAGTCCATGCATTTGTTACTTCTAGGCTGGATTATTGTAACTCTTTATTATCAGGGAGTACCAAGAAGTCAGTCAAGTCGCTTCAGCTGATTCAAAATGCTGCAGCTCGTGTACTAACCAGAGTTAGGAAAAGGGACCACATTACTCCTGTTCTGGCTGCTTTACACTGGCTCCCTATAGAACACAGGATAGAATTTAAAATTCTTCTTCTCGCCTACAAAGCCCTTAATGGGCAGGCGCCATCTTACCTTAAAGAACTCATTATACCCTACTTTCCTACTAGGGCATTGCGTTCCAAGAATGCAGGGTTGTTGGTTGTTCCTAGAGTCTCTAAAAGTACAATGGGAGTCAGAGCCTTTTCTTATCAAGCTCCACATTTGTGGAATCAGCTTCCAGTTTGTGTTCGGGCGGCAGACACCCTATCCGTTTTTAAGAGTGCGCTTAAGACCTTCCTTTTTGATAAAGCTTATAGTTAGGACTGATTAGATCCAGCCCCTAGTTTTGCTGATATAGGCTTACTTTGTCGGGGGACATCTTACTTCTTCCTTCTCTCTGTCTATACCTGTGTACTCTCATGTTCCGATTAACCCAGCTTCCCCAAATTTCTTTCTTTTTGGTGTCTATATACGCCGGGATCCGGAGTCATGGATGATCCTGCGGTCCTGTGTCCTGGATCGCGAGCCCTGGATCGCGAGTCGTGGCTGTGGTCCTGGATCATCGGTCCTGGATGGATATCCTCGTGGATTCATCTTCCTATTATACACACATGCATTTCCAAACATTTGGACTACCTATGTTGCAAATGTATTATCTTTTCAATTTACACACGGCATCTATTGCACGTCTATCCGTCCTGGGAGAGGGATCTCTCCTCTGTTGCTCTCCCTGAGGTTTCTCCCATTTTTCCCTTTAAACTGTGGGTTTTCTTCGGAAGTTTTTCCTTGTACGATGTGAGGGTCTAAGGACAGAGGGTGTCGTATTGTCATACTGATATTCTGTACACACTGTGAAGACCACTGAGACAAATGTAACATTTGTGATATTGGGCTATATAAATAAACATTGATTGATTGATTAGAATGATTGTCGACCATGGTTTCTGTAGACCATGGTTTCTTGCTCCCAAGTCAGCGTCCTCTTGCCTCTCCATTGACACCCTTGATGGCGTCTCTGTTGAGTTTGTCGATACCTACAAATATCTTGGCTTTTGGTTGGACAGTAATCTGAACTTTAAATATCACATTGAAGTTCTATCAAAGAAATTGAAATTCACTCTTGGCTTCCTTTACAGACTTAAATGTTGTTTTTCAACTTCATCCCGTAAAAGGTTGGTCTGGCTTATTCCTGCCCCAGCTGGACTACGGTGATACCATTAATAGATTTGCATGTCCCACTGTTTTGGCCAAACTTGACCCACTCTACCATGCTGCACTGCGTTATATATCAAATGCACCCTATAGGACTCATCATTGCAAACTGTATAGCCTAACTGGATGGTACTCACTTACTATGCGTAGGATGCAGTATTGGTTTTTATTAATGTATAAAGCCATTTTAGGTAAGCTTCCACATGTGCCAGATTTGCTCCAGTTTGTGACTCTTACAACCTCAGATCCAGTGCCTGGATACGGTTCCAGGTACCTGCTGTGCGGACTGAGGCTGGGAAAAGGAGTCTTTTTTATTATTCTCCTTGGTCTTGGAATGACCTTCAATCATGCCTCAAACTGAGGGCACTTGTCTCAATAGCATGTTTTAAATTGAAGTTGTCTGAGGTCCTTACCACCAGCTGCTCTTGCAATAATAAGTAGTGTACCTTTCTTACTGTCCTAATGTGCACAATGTAGTGACTGCTTTTTTGTCTTTTGTTTTCTTAGTTATGTTCTCTGTATTTTATATGTTTGTGTTATGTGTTATGTGTTATGTGTAACGTTGCTGCCTTCTTGGCCAGGTCAGCATTGCAAATTAGATTGTATGTCAATGCTTTTTATCTGGTTAAATAAAGGTTAAAAAAAAAAGGCTTCGCCACTTTAGGCATGGTGAAAATGAGCGGCTTGTGGTCGACAAACGCCGTAAATTCACGGCCTTCCAGCAAAAAATGGAAGTGCCACACGGCCAACCAAAGTCCAAGGAGCTCTCGGTCAAAGGCGCTGTACCTGCGTTCTCTGGGCGTCAGCTGGCGGCTGAAAAAGGCGATTGGCTGCCAAGCGCCCTCCACCCACTGCTCGTGCACTGCACCAACGGCGTAGTCCGATGCGTCTATGGTAATGGGGATGGGAGCCGTGGATGATGGGTGCGCCAACAGGGCCGCCTGGGCCAACGCGGTCTTGACCTTCGTAAAAGCAGACTCAGCTTCTGCTGTCCAGTCGATCAAATCCAAAGTCACCATCCCCAGAAACTCACGGAGCGACCGGGCTGTGAGCGGGCGAGGAAACGTTGCAGCAGCCTCCACCTTCGCCGGCAGGGATGCTGCACCGCCTTTGGTGACGCGGTGTCCGAGGAAGTCAATATCAAACACCCCGAACTGGCACTTTGCAGGATTGATTATCAACCCGTGTTGGCTGAGCCTCGTGAAAAGGGCTCGGAGGTGTGACAGGGGCTCTTCCACCGAAGCGCTGGCGACGAGTATGTCGTCCAGGTAGACCAGGGGTGCCCAACCAGTCGATCGCGATCCACCGGTCGATCGCGGGGGGATTCCCAGTCGATCGCGAGATGTGTCTAAAAATAGAACAACAATATTCTGTTTTATCGAAAATGTCCTATAACATAATCTTCCTGTGCCAGAATAATGCACTTGAACGCATCAAAGCTTTGTGATTGGCCAGCATGACCCCATGTGTCGGGGCGTGGCTGGTGGGCAGTGCACTAGTTAGCTGACGTTGTCCGTGTCAACTGGAGTGACAGCCCGCACACACACAAGACCGCAATTATGGCAGAAGCAAAAAAGCCCAAAATATATAATTTTCACTCCGAGTGGGAGGATGATTATTTTTGTATCTATTCCAATTCAAATTCCATCTGTCTCATCTGCAATGCGAGCGTGGCTTTATCGAAGAAGGGTAATTTAGGAGCGGCATTTCAAAACAGTGCACACACGCTACGAGACGGAATTCCCTCATAATTCTGCCCTACGCTCCAAAAGGGGAGGGGCCTGAAAGGACAGCTAAATGCACAGCAGTCCATTTTCACCAGGCCAAACAACAAGAGCAAGGCTGCTACCAGAGCATCTTATCGTGTCAGTCACGTTCTTGCGAAACACATGAAGTCTTTCAAAGATGGCGAAGTTGTGAAAGAAGCACTGTCTTTTGGGGGACAGTAAAAATAACAGTAGCATTTCAACAGGTTTTTGATATAATAAAAACTCAAGTTAGATACCGTTATTAATCAGCTGTAAGTTTTAGTTTGTTTGAACTTATTCATTATAATTATTGTACAAAATGGTATAAGAATGCAAACTTAAATTGATTATAGTCTATTATCAATTCAGGTTAAGAAGCTAGTGTTGCTTGCATCCTATTTTAAAGGCATTTCTTTTTATACTCTACTAAAATGCAACAAAAAAAGGGTTTGATTCTATTAATTTTGTCTCTTTTATTGCACTTTGGCAGCAGATTCCTGTGTAGCTTCAGATCTGAGTTGTCTTATTAGTAAGCCTAATTTATACTTTTGTAGCAACACTATTTTTATATAATGGCAAAGAAAGGGTTCAGAGTCTTTTCTTTTTTTCCTGTGTCATATGTGGCAGCACTGTTCAATGCTTCTTGAAGACATTACCCACTGTAGTATGTGACGTGTGAATAAACTCCAACTCTGTATCAACAACACTGTTGTGTAACTTCAGTGAAATACTTGTATGTGTGTAGATTAGAAAGAGGTAAGATAAAGGATCTGCAGTATTTTATGAAGTATTCATCGTACAAATGTCAGTTTTATACAAGTAGAAGTGTGTATTCACCTGGTAGTAGGCTGTCAGTAATGGCTACGCCTCTCTATTTGGACTGGTAGATCTCGGCAGACTGGCAACTTTAAAAGTAGCTCTCGGTTCAAAAAAGGTTGGGCACCCCTGAGGTAGACGAACACGAACGGCTGGTCCCGCAGCACCGAATCCATCAGGCGCTAGAACGTTTGGGCGGCGTTCTTGAGCCCAAAAGGCATCCGCAGGAACTCGAAAAGTCCTAACGGCGTTATCACTGCTGTCTTAGGGACGTCCAGGGGATGCATGGGCACCTGGTGGTAACCACGCACCAGGTCCACTTTCGAAAACACCGACGTACCGGCCAGATGTGCTGAAAAGTCTTGAATGTGCGGCACCGGGTAGTGGTCAGATGTCGTTGAGGCGGCGGTAATCCCCACACGGGCGCCAACCGCCGTTCGGCTTGGGAACAACGTGTAGAGAAGAGGCCCAAGGACTGTCAGAACGGCGGACGATACCCAGGCGTTCCATGGTTGAAAACTCCGCCCTGGCTACTGCAAGCTTAGAAGGGTTCAACCGCCGGGCCCTGGCGTAGACTGGGGGACCCTCGGTGGTGACGTGGTGCTCCACCCCATGCTTGGTGGTGAGCGCGGAGAAAGTGGGTAGCGTCAGGTCTGGAAATTCAGCCAACAGTCTGAGAAAAATGTCCGCTCCCGACAGCGAGCCCGACAGCCCATCGTACGCCGCCTTGCCAAGTGTACACACGAGGGAGGAAAACGTCAAGGCATCAACCAAGCGTTAATTTTTAACGGCGACCAGGACTCCGTGAGCACATAAATAGTCTGCCCCGAGACTGCAATCACAAAATCCCAGTTGAACCACTGTCCTCCAATACACAAACACATAGGCCTCACGCCGTACGTGCGAATGAGGCCGCCATTAGCTGTCGTCAACCGCGGTCCATGTCCCCCACGAGCGACGTTTTCCCTCGAAGCAGGAACTACACTCCGTTGAGCTCCCGTGTCACACAGAAACAAGCTTCCTGAGACTCTGTCGCTGACGAAGAGAAGCCTGCTCGTGCCGCCAACGCTCAGGGCTACTACCGAGCGCTGGCTCCTCCGTTTCCCGGAGGCTTGTAGCTGCAGGGAGCGACACACTTCTTCACGCTGGCCCCGAACCGCGCGTGGTAAAAACACTCTCCTGTGTCTCCATGCCGGCTTGTTACTGTCACGTCCAGCATCCCCCAAGCATTCTTAATAGTTGAGGGGGCGCTGAGTGTCACAGCTAGCGCCTCTGCACCGGGCTGCTGGGTAGCCAAGAAAAAAAGGTCGGCCTCTTCAGCCAATGCACGGGGCTCTGTAATGGACGTGTTGGCTAGCGCCATCTGAACCCGGGAAGGCAATTGGCGCAGGAACATCTCCATGAACGAAACCCGAGGGTCTTCCCCCCCTAGCAGAGTCAGCATGTTGTTCATCAGCTGAGATGGCTTGCTGTCCCCTAGGCCTTGAATGTCAAGAATCTGGCGGGCCCTCTCCTTAGCAGATAAGCTAAATGTCTTAAGGAGAAGGGCCTTAATCGCCTCATATTTGCCATGGTGCAGGGGGTCCGCGACAAATCCCACCAACCTGGATGACGTGGAGCTTCCCAATGCTGCTACCACGTGGAAATATTTCAAATCCCCGTCACGGACTTGTCGGCAGGCAAAGTGTGCCTCCACGTGTGCAAACCACGCCGCGGAGGAGCCGTGGAGGACTCACCAGTGTCTCCTCGGTTAGAGCTCCTCCAGAGAGCCTCCTCGACACTCGGTCCTCGAAGTGCATTTAGAGAAATGAGATGTCCTTCAAAATGGCACGCTGAAATCCATTTCCGGGTCACTACCGGAGGACCGAGGAGTCGAGGAGGGGAAATTTGAGTATTGAGATTAACCTAGAGACTTGGGTTGCGGTTAAATAGAGTGGCGAAGTCCCTCCCCTTCCGGTGGACCTCCATGGGCAACACACTCTCACTCCCTAAGCGTCCAATAGCGACGTTTGGTCAGTGTCCGTGGCGTCCAATTGTGACGCTCCTAGGCTCCTTCAGCGTCATAAAGGGACGCAAATAGCTTTCAACTGATTGCAATGTATTCCCATCTGCGTCGGGATTTGACGCTCATGGAAGCACGGCATTCGTTTATGCCGGCTGCCCTTAAAGGCAATGCCCCAGTGAGATGATAGTGAACTGTTCATGAACTTGTCATGAAAAGTTCATGAAATATCAGTGAACCATATTCATGAACAGCTCATAAACAACTCATAACAAAGTTGATGAACTGTTGATGAACAATTCATGAAATGGAGTTTTCAGTGAGTGTGTAGGGATATTGAGTTTTCAACCAAGAACATATCAAGAATTGTTCATGAACATATCAAGAACTGTTCATAACAACTTCATCAACCATTCATGAACAGTTCATACCCAGTCACTGAATATAATTCAATGGCTGGCTATGAACTGTTCATGAACTGTTCATGAACCATTGACTGTGGGTCAATTGGCAACCATAGAAAACAACAATTATGTCTATCACAATGGAACTTTACTCAAATTAACATACAAACATACATGTATACAGCAGGGTTTCCGCTAGGATTTTTTCTCGCCGGTCAAATGTCCGGACAGAATTTATTTTACCGGACTAATTTGAAACTTACCGGTCATATTTCAATAATAATAATAAGAGTTGTGTAGCAGAGTTTCCGTTAGCAGGTAATTACCGGACTATGAGCAGATATGCTTCAGTTTAAAACTCAGTTCACGGGCTCATTTTTATATTGCTTCAGTTTATAATCGTAACAGATCAAAAAATTCAGATTAATTTTTCAATAAATGATTCCACAAACAACAAACAACATAATTATTACATTCAAACAAACTACTTGTAGTAGATAACGTACATTATTCAGAAGTTTACATCAACTTTGAATAATAACACGGGAGAAACGGATCCTCTCTTTTCCCCTCTCCCTCCCTCTCTCTCCTGACAGCCCGTCAGTTTCTCATGCAGCTCGCTAAACAGAGGGCGGGGCTTCAGGTGATCCTGCAGAGCTGCGTGTCTCGGTCAGACTCAGCAGCTGATCTGATCTCTCTCTCGCTCCGGTTACACTTCACTCGCGTTTATGTCCATATCGATCAGATCCAGCTCTCCTGATCGGCCTTTATAGAGAGCACCGATGAAACTATTAAGAGTGACTATCGGCCGATAATGACCGGCGGCCGATCGATCGGAGCCTCCCTAATTATTACCAGACATTTTGACCGTCAGGTTTTGAATTTACCGGTTTTTTATAAATGTTACCAGCTAAAAACCGGTAATTACCGGCTAACGGAAACCCTGGTATACAGGTGGAGCACTACAATTAATCCTATCACTATTTGAAGCAGTTCTTGACACTCAGCTGCACAAAAAATGTTGTTACGGGTCCCAAAAGCTTGGGTACCACAGCAACAATAAATGATTTCTGTAGAAAACAGAAAAGTGCAGCAGCAATAATTATACACAGGATCCGATTGATCGTCTGGATTGCTTCTTATTCAAAATTCAAAGTACACAGTTACATTCAAATAGCTGAACTTTACAAACATCACATTTCTCCATTTAAGTTATCCGTCTGTCACAGTCAATTACTGTATCTCAAGGACAAATTCAACATAGTCAATATAAATTATTACATTACATTGCATTTAGCTGCTTTTATCGCGACTTACAATAAGTGCGTTCGACCAACAAAATACAAACTTGAAGAAAACAGAATTATATAAGTACATCAGGTTTCATAGAGCAAAAACATTTCAAGTGCTACTCAACTGGCTTTAGATAAGCCAGTCCATAAGTGCTTTGTTAATAGTTCTATTGCTCGAAGTGGAGTCGAAAGAGATGAGTTTTCAGTCTGCGCCGGAAGGTGTGTAAGCTATCTGCTGTCCTGATGTCAATGGGGAGCTCATTCCACCATTTTGGAGCCAGGATAGCAAACCCACGTGTTTCTGCTGATGGGAACTTGGGTCCCCTTCGCAGCGAGGGTGCAGCGAGCCGTTTGGTTGATGCAGAGCGGAGTGCACGTGCTGGGGTGTACGGTTTAACCATGTCCTGGATGTAGGAAGGGCCAGATCCATTCGCAGCATGGTACGCAAGTACCATTGTCTTGAAGTGGATTCTAGCAGTTACCGGAAGCCAGTGAAGGGAGCGGAGGAGCGGCGTGGTGTGGGAACATTTAGGAAGGTTGAAGACCAGACGAGCCGCTGCATTCTGGATGAGCTGCAGAGGTCGGATGGCACATGCAGGTAGACCAGCCAGGAGGGAGTTGCAGTAGTTTAGGCGTGAGATGATGAGAGCCTGGACCAGAACCTGCGTCGCTTTCTGGGTCAGCTGGGGACGCATCCTCCTGATGTTGTAAAGCGTGTATCTGCAGCAGCGGGTTGTAGCAGCTATGTTTGCAGTGAAGGACAGGTTGTTATCTATAAACACATAACGCTATCAAATAATACTTTCTATCAATATATCTATCTTTAACAAATATAACATATTATGGAGATCACAAAAATACACTGTCAATGTTAATAAACAAAAAACAAGGCAATGTGCCTGCAAGACTACACTCAGGTAAACAAAACATATTACCCGTGCGCAGCAGCTAACCTGCCTGCGAGCCTTCGCTCAGGTCACATTTACCCAGGTGCGGCTGAAGCCCGCGAAAATGGCATCTATTGTTGCCGACAGTTTAGTATTTTTAAAATACCGTTACTATGTCAAACATGCTCAAAACCTTCTGACACACTCTCCTAAACATCTCCAACATCATATCTAATCCACACAAGTTAACATCGATCATTTTCATTATGTACTGACCTGTAGAAAACAGAAAAGTGGAGCAGCAATAATTATACACAGGATCCGGTTGATCGTCTGGATTGCTTCTGAGGAGGGGGCGGAAGTGTCCCCCCTAAAATAACCCAGATGTCACCGCTCACCTGCCAAAGGTTCCACCTTGGCGCTACTTACTCATACTGCTTCTCAAACAGTATAGATAAACCATAAAATGATATGAATGTCACCAAAATAAATACAGATAATGTTCAGTTTCAAATTCACTATTGTTTTGTTTTAAGATTAAAAGTTTAAAAAAAGAAAGAAATGTTCAAATAGTAGATGAATATTCAAGAGGTCTTTAAAAACATCACACTCACTGATCATCAAAAGTTCATAAAATGCTCATGAATATTCCAAAATATTCTGAACTTGCCACAATCATCCAAAATTCATGAAATGCTCATAGTCATGAAAAGTTCATGAAATACTCATGCAAACTTTTTGGGGTTTTAATTATAATGTTGTGATTGGCTGGATCATGAACAGTTCATAAATTGCTCATAAAAGTCTGTCATGAGCAAAACAGGAACTTTATATGAATGAACAATGTTCATAACAATTTCATGAACTGCTCTTTAAAATGGTTCATGAGCATTTTAAGAATTTTGGTTCATGAACATGACAAGTGAACATATAATGAGTTGTTCATGAATGTTTCATGAGTGCTCATGAACAGCTCATAAAGTCATGAACTCCATCTCGCAGGGGTGTGAGCATCCATTCCCATTGGATAACGGAGAATTTTACACCCGGAAGTAAGTACTCCTCTTACTGTCGATTGATTTTACAGTGATATCTGCACTACTCATCGACTAAAAAACACCAGATTATCCTTGTTAATTGCACAACATTGATTGGTTTAAATTGTGTGCAATGCTTTTGTATTTTTCCCCTTCGATTCGGAGAAACAAATATGTTTTCTGAGTAAAGGATGGAGGAACCTATTGCGGTGAGCACGTTGCACGTTGTAACTTCCGGTTGTTGTTGTTGTTGTTGTTGTTGTTGTCATCTCCGGGTATCCCGTGTGCCTGTTCTGTTGCTGATAGCTTATTAACTTAAACTTAATCGTTCGTTTTAAAACTCTTGATCACGGCAACTGCCTGACGTTGTAATCACACGTTACTACAGCTTAAGCACTCACAACTCTCCTTCTCTTAGCGACTGTAACTCCACAGTTGCCTACACTCTTTTTGGGTTTGCTAACGGTAGCTACTTTAGCTTGATAGCTAGCCATGGCTCTTTCCCCACCTTCTGGTGCTATTTCCTGCTCTTCCTGTCTCATGTTTGGTTACTTCCCGGCCTCCCTTACTGGTAAGGATACATGTGTTAAATGTAGTATAGTTGTTAGGTTGGAGGCGGGAATCATAGCCATAGAAGCCCGGCTCCGCATCTTAGAAAGTAACTCAGCTAAAGTAAAGCCCATGTTAGCATGTGCGGACCGGCAACAGGTAGCTCCTCTTAGCCGTCCCCCGGCAACTCCCGAGCAGCAGGGAGGCTGGGTGACTGTTCAGAAGGGGCATAACGCGAAACCCGCAGGTCCCCACCAACCCGTTCACGTATCTAACAGATATTCCCCACTCAGCGAGACACCCGCTGAGAAGCCAACTCTGGTTATTGGTAGCTCTATTATGAGACACGTGAATTTAGAGACCGAAGCCTCCACAGTCACATGCATTCCGGGGGCCAGAGCGGGCGACGATGAGGCGCATCTTAAACTGCTGGCTAAAGATAAACGTAAATACAGTAGGATTGTTATTCACGTCGGTGGTAATGATGTTCGTTTACGCCAATCAGAATGCACCAAACTTAATGTGGAGTCGGTGTGTAGTTATGCTAAAACAATGTCGGACACCGTAATCTTCTCTGGTCCCCTCCCCAATCTGATCAATGATGACATGTATAGCCGCATGTCATCATTTCAGCGCTGGTTGTCTTGGTGGTGCCCAGCAAACAATGTGGGCTTCGTAAATAATTGGACAGCCTTCTGGGGAAAACCTGGTCTGATTAAGAGAGACGGCATTCACCCTACTTTGAAAGGTGCAGATCTCATTTCGGCAAACATTTCAGGGCTTTGTGGACGTAATCCATGACAAACTGGAGTTGAGACCAGGAGGCAGAGTCGCAGTCTTACACGCTTCTCTGCGCTCTCTCCTAGGCAGTCACCCATAGGAATCCCGAACCCAATAAAATACCCAATATTAGCGGTGTGTGTGTCTGCCCAAGGACAATTTAAGGTAAAACCTAATAGAGGTGTCATACATAATAACCTAATAAAAGTAAATGTAACAACTACTACAGTGCAACAAAACAGGAAGATTAAATGTGGTCTCTTAAACATAAGATCTCTAGCATCTAAAGCAATATTGGTAAATGATTTAATATCAGATTATAATATTGATATATGCTGTCTCACTGAAACTTGGTTGAGACATGAAGAATATGTCAGCATAAATGAGGCCACTCCACCCAGCCATGTCAACACTCATATTGCTCGAGGCACGGGCCGAGGAGGTGGAGTTGCAGCAATCTTTGACTCAAGTTTACTTATCAATACTAAACCAAAATGTAATTATACCTCTTTTGAAAGCCTCGTTTTTAGTCTTACGCATCCGACCTGGAAAACTTTGCAGCCAATCTTATTTGTTACAGTGTATCGTGCACCAGGTCCTTATTCAGAATTCTTATCAGAATTCTCTGAGTTTTTATCAACTTTGGTTCTTAAAACAGACAAAGTAATTATCTTAGGTGACTTTAATATTCATGTTGACGATGATAAAAATAGCCTTACTGTTGCATTTAACTCTATATTAGATTATGTTGGTTTCTGTCAGAGTGTAAATAAACCAACCCACTGTTATAATCACACTCTCGACCTTGTTCTGACTTATGGTATTGAAATTGAGCAACTATTAGTCGAACCGCATAATCCTGCTTTATCCGACCATTTCTTAGTAACTTTTGAAGTACTGTTACTAGACTACAAAGCATTAGTCAAAAGCTCTTGCAGCAGAAACCTATCTGTTAGTGCTATAGCCACATTTAAGGAAGAGATTCCACCAATACTTAACCCGATAGCATGTCTGCATGTAGGCGAGGAAACTTATACAAAATGTACACCACCCCAAATTGATCATGTTGTTGATAGTGCTATAGATGCGCTGCGAATAAAATTAGACTCTGTTGCTCCTTTGAAAAAGAAGAAAATAAAACAACATAGATTAGCTCCATGGCATAATGCCGAAACCCGCAAAATAAAGCAAAAGTCTAGACAACTTGAAAGGATATGGCGTTCCACTAAACTTGAAGAATCTCGTTTAATTTGGCATATTACTCTCAATGAATATAAGAAAGCACTGCGTAAAGCGAGAGCAGCCTACTACTCTTCATTAATAGATGAGAATAAGAATAATGCAAGATTTCTTTTCAGCACTGTAGCCAGGCTGACAGAGAGCCACAGCTCCATTGAGCCTTCTATTCCCATAGCACTCAGTAGTAATGATTTTATGTGCTTTTTTAACGATAAAATTGTTACTCTTAGAAACAAAATTAATGACCTCTTGCCTTCGACCAGTATAGTGTTATCAACAGCTCCCGGAATCGTAAGTTCTAATATTACACTAGATAGTAAACTAGAATGCTTTTCAGCCATTAACCTTGAACAATTACATTCAATGATTCTCTCTTCTAAACCATCAACGTGCATGTTAGACCCAATTCCAACTAAGCTGTTGAAGGAAGTTTTTCCATTAATTAGCACTTCTTTATTAAATATTATGAATATGTCTTTATTATCAGGCTATGTTCCACAATCATTCAAAGTAGCAGTGATAAAACCGCTTCTTAAAAAGCACAACCTCGATCCAGAGGTTTTAGCCAACTATAGACCTATTTCTAATCTTCCGTTCCTCTCAAAAATTCTTGAGAAAGCGGTCGCAAAACAGTTGTGTGATTACTTAAAAAACAATGATTTATTTGAAGATTTTCAGTCTGGCTTTAGAACACATCATAGCACAGAGAAAGCTCTGGTTAAAGTCACAAAGGATATTCTAATAGCCTCAGACAAGGGACTTGTCTCTATTCTTGTTTTGCTCGATCTCAGTGCTGCATTTGATACTATCGACCATGATATCCTATTGCAAAGACTAGAGCACTTAGTTGGCATACAGGGAACTGCTTTAGGCTGGTTTAGGTCCTATCTATCTGAACGCTCTCAGTGTGTACGTGTTAACGATGAATCTTCCATGCAAACCAAAGTTAGCCATGGAGTGCCACAGGGCTCAGTGCTCGGACCTATTTTGTTCACACTATGCTTCCGTTAGGCAATATTATAAGGAATCATTCTGTAAACTTTCATTGTTATGCGGATGATACTCAACTATATTTATCAATCAAGCCTGATGAAATTAATCATCTAAATAAAATTCAAGACTGCCTTAAGGACTTAAAAACGTGGATGACCTTAAACTTTTTGATGTTAAACACGACCAAGTTGAAGTTATTGTACTTGGCCCGAAGAATCTACGAAACAAATTATCTAAAGACATACTAACTATGGATGGCATTAATTTGGCCTCCAGTGAGACTGTAAGGAATCTTGGTGTTATATTTGATCAGGATTTATACTTTAACGCCCACATAAAATCAATTTCAAGGACCGCCTACTTCCATCTACGTAACATTGCAAAAATCAGGCATATCTTGCCTCAAAACGATGCAGAGAAACTAGTCCATGCATTTGTTACTTCTAGGCTGGATTATTGTAACTCTTTATTATCAGGGAGTACCAAGAAGTCAATCAAGTCGCTTCAGCTGATTCAAAATGCTGCGGCTCGTGTACTAACCAGAGTTAGGAAAAGGGACCACATTACTCCTGTTCTGGCTGCCTTACACTGGCTCCCTATAGAACACAGGATAGAATTTAAAATTCTTCTTCTCGCCTACAAAGCCCTTAATGGGCAGGCGCCATCTTACCTTAAATAACTCATTATACCCTACTGTCCTACTTGGGCATTGCGTTCCAAGAATGCAGGGTTGTTGGTTGTTCCTAGAATCTCTAAAAGTACAATGGGAGCCAGAGCCTTTTCTTATCAAGCTCCACATTTGTGGAATCAGCTTCCAGTTTGTGTTCGGGCGGCAGACACCCTATCCGTTTTTAAGAGTGCGCTTAAGACCTTCCTTTTTGATAAAGCTTATAGTTAGGGCTGATTAGATTCAGCCCCTAGTTTTGCTGATATAGGCTTAGTTTGTCGGGGGACATCTTACTTCTTCCTTCTCTCTGTCTATACCCGTGTACACTCATGTTCCGATTAACCCAGCTTCCCCAAATGTCTTTCTTTTTGGTGTCAATATACGCTGGGATCCGGAGTCATGGATGATCCTGCGGTCCTGTGTCCTGGATCGCGAGCGCTGGATCTTGAGTCGTGGCTGTGGTCCTGGATCATAGGTCCTGGATGGATATCCTCGTGGATTCATCTTCCTATTATACACACATGCATTTCCAAACATTTGGACTACCTATGTTGCAAATGTATTATCTTTTCAATTTACACACGGCATCTATTGCACGTCTGTCCGTCCTGGGAGAGGGATCCCTCCTCTGTTGCTCTCCCTGAGGTTTCTCCCATTTTTTCCCTTTAAACTGGGTTTTCTTTGGAAGTTTTTCCTTGTACGATGTGAGGGTCTAAGGACAGAGGGTGTCGTATTGTCATACTGATATTCTGTACACACTGTGAAGACCACTGAGACAAATGTAACATTTGTGATATTGGGCTATATAAATAAACATTGATTGACATTGATTG